>NC_081297.1:82457257-82760288 GCF_030435805.1 Mustela lutreola | reverse complement strand
TCTCTAATATCTTCCATGCCTTTTTCGAGCCCGGCTAGAACCTTGAGAATCATCATTCTGAACTCTAGATCTGACATATTACCAATGTCCATATTGATTAAGTCCCTAGCCTTTGGTACTGCTTCTTGTTCTTTTTTTTTGTGGTGAGTTTTTCCGCCTTGTCATTTTGTTCAGATAAGAATATATGAAGGAGAAAATAAAATACTAAATGGGTGGCAAAGACCCCAGGAAAATGTGCTTTAACCAAATAATGAAATCAGAGGAGACTCCAAATCACAAGGGGTGGGGGAGAAAGAGGGGTAAAAAGAAGTTCAGGGAAAAAAATTTAAAAAAGAAAACAAATAAGGAAAAAAAATAAAAATGAAAAAAATATATATATGTTAGACTGGTGACTAGAACAGGGTCACCCACTTAATTTGGGGAGTAATTTGGTCTCTTAGAAGAAACTATCTCCCCAAATTTTTAAGAATGAAAAACGTATATAAGGGTAAACACAGTTAACGGATGGAATATGACTATAAATATGAAAAAAAATTTTAATTTCTAAAAAAGGAGAATAAAGAGAAAGAAAGTGGAGAGAGAATTTTCTCAGGCTGGAGACTAGAGCAAGCCCGGTGCTAGATTTAGGGTGTATTTTGATCTATCAGAAGAAGTTGTACCCCATATTTTTTAGAAGAAAAAAACCCTATGTGTATACAAAAAATAAAGTTAGATACAATGAAGGATGAAATATGACTATAATAATGAAGGTTCAAAAATATATTTTTAGGAAAGGTATTTTTAAAATAAACTAGTTAAAAAATGTTTGAAGAGGAAAAGGTAAAAGTTCAAAAAAATTTAGCAGAAGAAAAAAAAATTAGAATTAATTAACTTTGCAAGACTAAAGAATCATGGGTGAAAGCCATGAATTCCATGGTTTTCTTTTCTCCTCTTCTGGAATTCCACCATTTTCCTTGGTAAGTGAACTTGGTCTTGGCTGGATTTCTTGTTGATCTTTTGGGGGAGGTGCCTGTTGTAGTGATTCTCAAGTGTCTTTTCCTGAGGCAGAATTGCACTTCCCTTACCAGGGCCCAGGCTAAGTAATCCACTCAGGTTTGCTTTTGGGAGCTTTTGTTCCCTGAACACTTTGCATAGAGTTCTGGAGGATGGGAATGAAAATGGCGACCTCCCAATCTCTGGCCTTGAGGAGCCAAGAGCTCAGGACCCCACTCCTCAGTGCGCTCTCAGAGAAAAGCGCTCAATCACTCCCGTCTCCCTGACCTCTGGCCACGCTCTGACCTCACCCAGCCTGTGACCAAGCATCTCTGTCTCTGGCACATAGCTCTGCCTGGAGTCGCTGAACCCCACAGTTCCCTGAGCTCTTCCAGGGGTGTCTCCCTGGTTCTTGTGGGACCCCACTCACAGAGCAATGGCCTGTGCCACAGATTACAGTTTAAGGTAACCCTGAATTGAGAGCTCACTCCTCGGCTCTGTCTCTGATACCTGCGAGCTCTGCAACACTCAGACACCCCCGATCCTTCTTTGACCCTGCAGGACCTGGGGCCACGCCATCCCTGAGTGGGCTTCACCCCAGTTTAGCCTCTGGAGCAATGTCCCTTAGTGGAACAGTCTTTTAAATGTCCTGGTTTTGTGCTCTGTTGTTCCACCACTTGCCGGGAGCCAGCCCCTCTCCCTGTGGTCTATCTTCCCATCGCTTTGGATTCACTTTTCCACCAGTCATACCTTTCAGAAAGTGGTCGATTTTCTGTTTCTAGAATTGTTACTCTTCTTCTCTTCAGTCTCCTGTTGGATTTGTTATGTGTTTGGAATGGTTTGATAAGCTATCTAGCTGATCTCTTGCTACCTGATGTTGTCTCAGCCTCCTACTTCTCTGCCATCTTGACTCCTCCCGTGTTATTTTTTGTAATTGTTTGAAGTTCCAACTATATTTATTTATTTTTATTATGTTAATTAGCCAACATATAGTACATCATTGGTTTTTGATGTAGTGTTCAATGATTCATTAGTTGCATATAATACCCAGTGTTATTACATAGCCTTTTAAAATAAATGTTTAGAGAATCACATGGGGACATGTTTTATAGGAAATAATGGTATGCTAATAATATGTGCAAATAGATCAAAACTTTGAAAATGCATGTAATACACAAAAAAGTTAATTTAATGTGATATCATTTGGGGGGATCACTTCCAATATATGGGAATGAGGCATTTAAAATTAATAAAAGAAAAATGGATAAAGAAATATTGTTATTTTGGTTTTTTTTTTCTCAAAGGCTTTTTTTTTTTTTTTAAGATTTATTTATTTATTTGACAGAGAGAGGGAGAGATCACAAGTAGGCAGAGAGGCAGGTAGAGTGAGTTAGGGGGAAGCAGGCTCCCTGCTGAGGAGAGAGCCTGATGTGGGGCTCAATCCCAGGACCCTGAGATCATGACCTGAGCCGAAGACAGAGGCTTAACCCACTAAGCCACTCAGGTGCCCCTTTACTGGAAAGTTGTAATAAGTAAAGTGGCTTCTTACATGTTTTGCCTATCTATGATATTGCAATGTAGGCTGCAAGGTTTTGGAAGAACAAAAATGTTATCATTTGTATGGGCAAGAAAAAATATATTGAAAACTGAATTTCTTGTTCAAAGGAATTGAGGAATAGGTTCCACCTAGTTTTGTAAACCTAGGATTTTGAGGAAAGTCTTTATACTAACCCACTAACACAAATTTCTGAGTGATTCTTTAGCAAATGTCCAGTTGCAGGTAATTCAATATGGTGCTGCAATAGGTCTGTAGAGCACCCCCCCACACACACACACGCCATGATTGTGTGAAATGTCACTGGATGAGGAAGAAGGCTATTGGGGTTGGTTATGGTAGATTCAGTCAGCTACCTTTTCAACTGTAATATATTTTTATCCTGTGAGTCTGAAAATTCCAGTATATCAAAGCCAGTGCTGGAAAGATACTAAATGAAATAAATCCTATGTCATGTCCATCATGGGAAAACTAATTTGATATTAGTGCTGGGATCACGTTCAATTTTTAGTCCCAATGTTCCACAAATACATCCTAACCCAGAGTGAACCTTGAAACAACGTAAGAGTCTTTCTGTTCTTCTTATTCTTTCATTTTAAAAATGAATTGATTCATTCATGCCCCAGACATTAATTGAACATGCTGTATATGCCAGGCACTATGTTACCTGCTGGAACACTAGCTTAAAAGATTGCATAATTTGACATCATTTATTTCCTTTAACTGCACTGGTCCCTGCAGAACCGGTGGGAGTGGTTCTAATTCAACCCAGTCAGGGAAGTGTCACTTCATAGATGAGGAAAAAATGAAGAGCCCTGATGGGAAGTGATTTAGAAGCAAAGCAATCTCTGTGCTCTTTCTTTTACCTGCATTTAGCAAATACTGTTATTTCCCCAACGAAAACATCAGGACACACATTTGAGATGGGAATTTTTCCCTTTTGTGAATTTATTTGTGTGAAAGGTCTTCAAAGCAGTATCAGATTAAATTATAGTTACTTATTCTTTTGATTAATCACCTTACTGAAAAGAAAAAGAAGTGATGTAGAAATTTGGATTGTCTAAGAACATCTGGCCACCACATTTCCCCACCGTCACTGTGTGAATATTGAAATGTTGTTACTCTGCCCCAGTTTTGCAGGGTTTTCTCACACCCTGTGCTTTGCCCTCCCATTTTCTTTTATTCTTGTTTTTATCTTCATGTTTCTTTTTATTGCCCAGCTTTTTTTTTCATTTGTTTTTAATCATGTATCTTCGCTTTTGCACTTTGTCTAACCTGATATGTTTGGAAATTTGTGGCTTGTTTCACAAAATGAGCAATTTCTGCCTCATTTAATCACATATGAAAATCAGGGCAGGAACAAGGCCTGTGTTCTTTTCTGGTTTATCTTTAGTGTGAGTATCATCTCTTCGTGCTCAGCGCTACAGGGAAGGAAGCAGGGAAAGGCTCACTTCTGCCCACGTATTTATGCTGCGGATGAAAAGGTCTAAAGTGTTGGAAAGAGTTTTATCTTCTTTTAGCTTTCTACTTTCCTTGCCAAATGTCTTCTCTTGGCATCCTCCAATCTGGGCCAGGTATTATAAGTGAAAATATGTAGAGATACAAAGCATTGCTAATTACATTCACCACTTTCTTATAATGACTGTTTATTCTTTGATTTCCTCACATTGAGTGAAAGGGCGTTTTCCAGCAAAGCCTTGCTTGGGGACAGAAGGAGAAGGTTGGTGTGCCAAAGTATGGAGAAGCAGAGCAGGAGTAAGGGACTGGGGGCATTTGCAAAAGAATTCTGGTCCAAGATGAAATGACAACCAAACTGAAAGGAACAGCTACAAAAGAATGATAAAATTTTAGTAGGTTTTTGGCAGAAATGTACCTATTCAAATCAACTTTCAAAAGCAGAAGAAATGTTATAGTTAACAATTTCAGAGCAATTTTTACAAGGTTTCAGTACTGAGTTAGAATTCAAAGATGTGGTAGGAGCGTATTGAGTTATTCAGTTTTTCTCTCTAGGTTTGCAACACAACCACGGATAGGAAACACGCAGACACCTTCTTGGAGAAGTGTGTCACTGAGTCAATAATGAACATTGTGAGCGGCTTCTTTAATTCCCCCTTTTCAGACAACAGTACCAGCCTCCAGGTAATGTAAACTAAAAAATACAGGCACATTCTGTCACACAGAATTTATCTTATTTGAGTTAAGAAAAATTTTAACATGGTCAGGAAGTCATTTCCTATACTTCTGAAGGTCAGTTTTCTCTCATATTATTTATTGTTCTGCCCCTTTCTGAGGTTACCAAGCTTTATTTTAAATAAAGAGGCCCCATCTTCAAACTGAATTATTCCTATTTTTCCTCCAAGCATAACAGAAACATTCATATCAGTATATTGGCTGTTTGCCAAATGTTGCAATAAATGATTTTTTCAATGGATAGACATTTTGACTCAATAAATTCCACCTTAGTAATTAATCCTGAAAGAATTAGCAGGAATTTATATACTAAGATTTTCATTCAAGTATTTCTAATACTTAAAAAACTGACATCAGCCTTAAATGACTACAAATAGGGGAATAGCTAAATAAATTATTTGTGTCCATCGGGTGGCTTATTACATAGCAAAGGGAAAATCATGTTTTAAAAGAAATATTTATGACTAAGGAAAATGATTATGAAGTAATATTAAGTGAAACAGTACCCAGCATTGCATTAGAGTACCATCCAAATTTGTGTGTGTAAAGGACATATGTGCCTATATACCTAGAAAAACTCAGGAGGTAAATATCTTCAAAATGTTTATACTGATTATCTCTACGTGGTAGGGTTATTGTAGATTTTCATTTCTGTGGTTCCCTAAAATTCTATAGTGACTGTGTATTACCCTTATAAAATTTCATTTTCAATTATACTTTCTTTAGGGAAAACATTTAAACTATGAGAACCATATGAAATTGTTTCTGTAGGTCAGAATTGGTGTCTCCTATCCTTGCACATCATATAAAACCAAAACATGCAGTCAATCAAACAAACTCAGAACACCTGCTCTACTTACACTTGGAAATAACCCAGAGATTATTTTAAAAATATTGAAGTTCAAGTCATTGGCTTCAAGAAATGCCAAATTTTTTCTGATTAAGTCTGTAGTTAAAATGCAAATAATTGATTTTCTCTAGCATCTGGCATGGTGCCTGTCATGAAGTGGGGATATAATGAATATTTGTTGAATGAGATATTCTATCAATGGTGCCGCTGCTCAAAAAAGACTGGATTGTGTTTTATTTCGATGAGCCTTTTTGATAATGCATAGATGTCATGTTAGGAGTGTTAATGGCTTAGTGGCCTATTTGCATACTCCTTTCTGCTTTCAGACACATCAGCCAGTTTTTATTCAGCTGCTGCAATCTGCCTTCAGAATTTACAATTGTACCTGGCCAAACCCAGCGCAGAAGTCCTCCGTGGAGTCTTGTATCAGAACTCTGGCAGAAGTGGGTAAGTCAGAATGGCGGGTTTCACTTGCTTTTGCATTTCATGAAAGAAATTTTTTCTTTTGGCTCATGGCCAACACAAGCAGGTTTCCAGTTTATGACTTAATGAGAAAAGTTTATCTCAAGCTGAAGAGCAATGACCAGCAAACGCTTCTGAATGTTGCGGCATACGTTTTTGGGAGGGGAAGATGATTCTTGCATTTCTTTTTTCAAAATTTCAAAATTCTTTTATTTACTTGTATTTCTAATCATAATGTTATATATGACACTTTACTATAGCTCAGAAGATTTCACAGGCATGAGTTTAGTTTCATTGTTGTCTCAGACTTCGTTATGGAACTGTCTTGTCCATTAAGTAGCCTGATGTGCTAATACCTTCATAGGGCAGTGGGACCTTTTCAGGGTTTTTTAGTTTTCCAATTTGGTCTGAAATCTGTCAGTGTTTACTAAGAGCCTGTTGTATATAGAAGCCTTCAGAAATTATAAATGAAATGGAAGGCAAAGGGATTACAGCAAAAGGAAGGTTAATAGATTTTAGAGGGAGTTTCTCATAAATTCCTCTTCCTTCCTTCCATTTTAAAGATTTTTATTTACTTAGTTATTTGAGAGAGAGCACAAACAGGAGGAACAGCAGAGTCAGAGGGAGAAGCAGGCTCTCCACTGAGCAGGGAGCATGATGTGGGACTCGATCCCGGGACTCTGGGATCATGACCTGAGCGGAAGGCAGATATTCAACCAACTGCGCCACCCAGGTGCCCCTCTTGAAAAGTCCTTTCTTTCTTTCAAGTTAATTAGGGCCATTCTCCAGATGGCAGAGGGGAGGCAGGAAAAGAAATATTGGACTTAAAAGAACAGACGAGCTTGACCATTGTCTCAACTGATGCAGCACTGGGAAGGGAAGCTTCTAGTGTATGTCATCGCCGCTGCCGTTTATTGAGAACTCGCCATGTGCATTGCTGAGCAATTTGCCTGATTTGTCTCATTTAATGCTTGGATAGGTTCTTTGATTATTTACATTACACAGCTGAGAAAAACAGAATTATCCAGATTAGGTAACTTGGCAAGGGCTATAATATATGCTCAGTAAATATTTGATAAATGAACCAATGATTTAACTAATTAATGGCCATTTAAATTTTTTTTTTGTCTTTCCCCCATCTGCGATTGGACACAAGTGACTGTGTATTAACAAGATTTAATAACTGCTCAATTTTAATTTGAATTAAAAACCTAAGATAACCTAAGAGGATCAATTTAAAAACATTAGAGCTAAGAAACTAAGAGAGTTCATCTCAGTGATTAATTATAAGTAAGTAATAAACTGGATACATTTTCTGTATGCCAAAAAGAAACAGTGTGTAAAACACATTATTCACAATAATAATAAAAATATTAAATACTTAAGAGAAAAATTAAAAACATGAGAGAATATTATACTATTATTTTGAGGGCTATAAAATTGTTTAATAAAGGAAGTGCTTTGCTATTATTGGATTTAAAAGTTCCTTTTGTGGGGTGCCTGTGTGGCTCAGTTGGTTAAGTGATTGCCTTCGACTCAGGTCACGATCCTGGAGTCTAGGGATCGAGTCCCACATGGGGATCCCTGCTTGGCAGGAAGTCTGCTTCTCCCTCTGACCCTCCCCCTTCTCATGCTCTCTCTCTCTGTCTCTCTCTCAAGTAAATAAATAAAATCTTAAAAAAAAAAAAAAAAAGAAAAAAGTTCCTTTTGTGAGGACACTGGCTCTCCTCAAATACCTGATGAGTTGAATGCTTCAACCGCCCCAGGAACCCTCCTCCACACACATCCACCCTCCTCACAGCCCACTTGGGCTTAGGTACCACATGCAGGGCCAGACCCCACAAGGATGTGTCCCCTGGCAACGCGGCCCCTGACACCCCTCTATGGAGGCATCCTCCTCACCTCCAGTAGGTTCCCACAGTCTACCTCAGGCTGCCGAGAGACCTTTTTCCATGGGCTTGGCCTCTGACTCTGCTGGCTCACTCTTTGGTACCTGGGCCAGGCTGTCCCCCAGCAGCTGATGTGCTCCTCACCCCACCAAGTTCTGATTGTCCACTGCCTGGCCAGCCTCCTACGCAGGCACCTTCCACTTCTTTTTGCACTCGAGCTCTGGATCGCCTCATCCTCGTGTGTCCTTCTTGCCCAGGGCTGATGCTTAACTTTGCTGTGCTCATCTGGCAGACTTTAGGACTGAACATTTCAAGAAGGGAAGAAATGAAGAGGACAATAGGTATTATGTCAAAAATAAAGAAGGACACAAAAGAGAAGCTAATTCTTGGGGTCTCTGGGTGGCTTGGTTGGTTAGGCATCTGCTTTCAGCTCAGGTCATGATCCCAGGGTCCTGGGATCGAGCCCTACATTGGGCTCTCCGCTCAGCGGGAGTCACTTCTCCCTCTCTCTGCCTCTGTTCTCTCTCTCTCTTTCTCTCTATCTCTCTCTTTTAAATTAATACTTCAAAAAAAAAAAGAGAGAGAGAGAGAAGCTAATTCTTTTTTTTTTAATTTTTAATTTTTAATTTTTTATAAACATATATTTTTATCCCCAGGGGTACAGGTCTGTGAATCACCAGGTTTACACACTTCACAGCACTCGCCAAAGCACATACCCTCCCCAATGTCCATAATCCCACCCCCTTCTCCCAACCCCCCTCCCCCCAGCAACCCTCAGTTTGTTTTGTGAGATTAAGAGTCACTTATGGTTTGTCTCCCTCCCAATCCCATCTTGTTTCATTGATTCTTCTCGTACCCACTTAAGCCCCCATGTTGCATCACCACTTCCTCATATCAGGGAGATTATACGATAGTTGTCTTTCTCTGCTTGACTTATTTCGCTAAGCATGATACGCTCTAGTTCCATCCATGTTGTCGCAAATGGCAAGATTTCATTTCTTTTGATGGCTGCATAGTATTCCATTGTGTCTGGACATTTTGTTATGTATATTTTTTCAAGTAAGAATTAGCTTCTCTCTATACACAATGGAGAGAAGCTAATTCTTACTTGAAAAAATATACATAACAAAATGTCCAGAAAGATAAAAATAAAATATTAACATTGATTATCTCTGAATGGTAAAATTATAGGTGAATCTGGTTCTGTTCATGCTTTAGTATAACCTCTGAGTGTTTTAATAATATACTGTTTAAGCTATAATGAAACAGTACTAACAGCATTTTTATTTGGATGAAGTCATCTGGGCAATAAAACATAGGAATACATTGTCCTAGCTGCCAAGTCTATTTCTGTATTTTGACATTTTAAGGCAGCCTCCCCTCTTCTTCTTCTTTCTTTCTCTATCCTCCTCCTCTTCTACCACCTTCTTTTTCTTCTCGTCCACTTTATCCTCCCCCTCTTTCCCGCTCAGTATTTAACAAATGCAATTGGTGGGGTGCAGGGGACACCAGTTGGCCTCCGCAGAACATAGAAGGCACACTGTTTATAACATTTAAAAACTGACATGAAGAACTTTCAGCCACGGGGGAGACCGCACGCTGTGTTTTCCATCTGACTTCCCACTTCAGTGGTATTTCTTGTACTTTGGGGATTTAAAATAGTCACTGACATTATATTAGTCTAAAGATATCTTTTATTTCCGTTATAAGATTTCATTTCCTACCAATCCTCTCCTGGCCCAAACCTTGTGATTTCGCAGGATATTTTAGTGGCTTTCTGTATGGTTTAAAGACATGTGTGATAGCAAGGACGTCAAAACTTATATCTAAGTCTGTAATCAAGGTAGGTTTGGAAGAATGATGCTTTCGTGTAAAATCACATTTTATCTTTGTGAGAAGGCACGTTTGTTCTTTCCGCCTGAGCGGTTAGGAAGCTCTAGAAATTTTATCCCCACTCTACCTCGGCATTTGTACCTCTCTTTCCTTCCCCTCCATAAAGGCCTGTTTCACCCCTCATCACTGTAGGAATTATTCAGTGTTCTCTCTTCCTGTCTTTCTTCACCTAAAGAAGTCTGCTAACAGAGTCATCTTGAAGTGAAATGCTCTCTGCTGGTTTAAAAACATCAACAACAATGTCCTCAGTCTTCAGCGTTGTCCCTTTGTCTAACAAAGTCAGCATCATGGAGTTCTCATTGTCCCGTTCATGGCCCCTACAGCTCAGCTCTACCTGACCTCTCTGACCTCCTTCCTCGCTGGTTCCCACACACCTCCTGTGACAGCGGATGGATACGACATCCCATGCCTTGCTCATGCTGTCCCTTACTTTCTCAGTCTCTGTTTTACTTGTTCTCATTCTCTGTTTTGTTCATTTTCTTTCTCTCCCCAGTTTCCACCACTGCTACCTGTCGGCATCTTTCCCATTATTCAAAGTCTTTGTTCAAATTCCTCCCTTCTTAACTCCCATATCCAGAGCGGAACTTGGCCCCATTTGACCACTTATACTTTTCTAACAGTCTTCATTTGGTGGTAGCCTGTCCTGTCCTAAGTCCTCATCTTGTTTCCCCTGTTAGTCTCTCAGGGACAATGATTATGAGGTGCTGATCCCAAAGCTATTGTCTAGGATGAAGAAGGCGGAAAGCAAATCCTGCTTTGTGATGGAATTGTTTGTTCTTGAATTGCTGTGCATAGAAAAACATAATGAAAATAAGAGACATTCAGAGGTGAGCAGCCGTTGTAATCAAGTGAGCTAAACCCACCTTAGGATGATTGAAAGCATTTGAAATATTTAGGAGCAGGAGAGAGGTCTGAGGGAAGACCTAAGAGTCGCAACATTCAGAGTTGATCATGAACTTCTTTTACAGGACTAAGATTATAACAAATACAGGGCAGCTGTGAAGAGGCAGATTTTTGCCCCGCTCTAAAGAATAACCACTTTACAGTTAGTGCTCTTTGAAAACCTTACTTGTCACCTTCGATTGTCCTCTTTTGTTCACTCCCATTAAGCGCCAGAGCAGGTTCTACTGGCTTCCCTTCCAAAATATATATTTTTCTTTATCTTGCATGACATCGTTGTCCAAATTCACTGTCTTGTGACATGGATTACAGAAATATCTTCTTACTGAACTCCCCACTCCCATTCCTGTCCTGCTGGCATCCATTCCCGACCCAGCAGTTAGAATGACCTTAAAATGTACATCCAATCATACCGTTCACCCACTGTGCATTGCGCTGGAAATCTGTATTCCTTACCGTGGCTTAGCAAGCCCTGATCATCTGAGCCTCTTCTTTTTCTACCTTGTGCTTTACTCGTCCTCCCCCAGCTCTGCTGCTCCACCCACACTGGCCTTCCCCCTGCTTCTAAACTACACCAGATTTTTTTTTCTCATCTCAGGGCATCGGTGTGTGCTGTTTCCTCTCTCTGGGTCCTCTGCCCCACAACGGTCACATGTTCCGAACCGAAGTGCTCCGTGAAATGTTGCCGAACATCCCACGCAGTGTCCCGGCTTCTTCCTGTTCCTTATCCCGTCTCACTACTTCTTTTCCCTCTAAGTACGCAGCACTATTTGAAAGCATTTTGTTTGTTTACCTATTTACTTATTTTTCCTTCTTGTTGTCTGCTTCTCCCATTAGAATATAAACTACAGGGGCATCTGGGTGGCTCAGTGGGTTGAGCCGCTGCCTTCGGCTCAGGTCATGATCTCAGCGTCCTGGGATCGAGCCCCGCATCGGGCTCTCTGCTCAGCAGGGAGCCTGCTTCCCCCTCTCTCTCTCTGCCTGCCTCTCTGCCTACTTGTGCTCTCTGTCTGTCAAATAAATAAATAAAAAATCTAAAAAAAAAGAAAAAGAATATAAACTACAAACGCAGGGGCTTTGCCTGACTCACTGACTGGTAGGACCTGGAAGTGTCTGGCACTGACCACACAGGTTAATGAGTGTTTGTTGACTGACAGTAACCCACGGGCTAGGGATGGTGCAGACAGTGAAATGTAGGCTTAGAAAGGTTAAGTAACTTGTCCCATGACTAAGTAGTTGAGTTGGGTTTAAAATCCAAGTTTCTCTGAATAGGGAGTTCATGCAGTACTGTGTTACCCCAGAAGGCCTGTCTTAGGAAGCCCAAATGTATAAACTAGAACTTGGCAGTTTGGCTTGCTGAGTAGGGATTTATCTGACCTTTTATAGCTCAGGTGCAAAAACGTTTTTGTGCTTCAGCAACTCCTTTTTTTTTTTTTTAAGGTTTTATTTATTTATCTGATACAGAGAGAGCACAAGCAGAGGGAGCAGCAGGCAGAGGGAGAGGGAGAAGCAGGCTCCCTGTGGAGCAAGGAGCCCAGCATGGGACCCCATGACCTGGGATCATGACCTGAGCTGAAGGCAGATGCTTAACCAACTGAGCCACCCAGGCGTCCCTCAGCAACTCTTTTAAGAATACAAAGAGGCAGTACAATTTAACACAATTCAAACATGTAAGAATTTATAATATTGGAGAGAACAAAGAGGATACATATTTAAGCAAAAGTCAAGAGAACAAAGTCAGGAGAACACAAAGCCAATGTTCAGGGCATTCACAAATTTGTCAACATATTTCCTGTACATGCAAATAGCTATTATAGGTCTTTCTCAACTTATGATGGGGTTACATCCCTATAAACCACTCCTAACTTGAAAATATCTAAGTTGAAAAGTGTATTTAATATACTGAACCTACAGAACAGCATAGGTTGGCCTAGCCTGCCTTAAACGTGCTTGGAACACTTACATTAGCCTACATTTAGGCAAAGTCACCTAACACAAAGCCTTTATTCTTTAGTAAAGTGTCGAACTGAGATACTCACATACAGGTGCAGAACTCTCCTGGCCGTGTGGCTGTCTGGGAGCTGCGGCTGGCCGCCACTGCCCAACATCCCAAGATCAGATCCTCCTGCATGTCGCTAGTCTGGGAAAAGGGAAAAGATCAAAATCCAAACTTCGAAATGCACTTTTTCTACCAAATGTGTATCGCTTTTGCACCATTGTAAAGTCAAAAAGTTGTTAAGTCAAACCACTTTAACTCAGGGACCTTCTGTACAGTTACATTTACATAACACATTACAATTTGTAAAGTGCTCCCAGCTGTATAAGCTCAACTCATCTATCACCAAAAATTCTTAATTCTAATTCTCTTCGTTGTTTGTACATTAGATAAAAAAGGTAGTGAAAAGTGGGCGCCTGGGTGGCTCAGTCAGTGAAGCATCTACCTTGGGCCCAGCTCACGATCGCAGGCTCCTGGGATTGAGTCCCCATGACAGGCTCTCTGGTCTGCGGGGAGTCTGCTTCTCCCCCTCACTTTCCTTCTGTGTTTTTTCTCTCTCTCAAATAAAAAAATAAGATCTTAAAAAACAACAAAACAAAACAAAAAAAAGCCACCAAAAGGAGTAAAAGGCAAGAGCATGCACTTCCTTGGTCAATGCTGACATTCCTGAGAGCGGTGAGTATTTACTGAGTATTGGCCAGTGTGGTAAACCTTAAGATGCTACCATGGGGATATGAGGTCATCAAGGTTAGGCAGCTTGCCCAAGGTCACACAGGCAGGTGGGGAAAGAACCAGACTTTTGAAACTGACAGGCTAGCAGGCATTTGTGATGGTCTGCCATCACCAATCGGCAAAAACAGGCATTATCTGTTTGATGCTTTAAGATACAAAATGTGGGTCAAAATGCTAATTTAAGCTGTACATGAAATGGACCCATCCAGTCTTCAGATAACTTAAAAAGAGGGAAAGGGATTAGTGAATTAAGTTAGTAAGGGTTTGGTGGGGGAGGACGTCCTTACAGAAAAAGAGTGCTTCCTATTGTTTATCTGTTTGCTTCCTATTGTTTATCTGTTTAACAATATCTTCCTATTGTTTATCTATCCTTTTTTCCTTGATGAATATTCCAGAAATTTTTATTGCTACTATCGAATGTACTGAGGCTGAGATCAATTGTGCATTTATTATGTCCTGTTCAGTTTTTCTGGTAAAACTTCATAAACATTTAATACTGAAGCCATGATCAGTTGTGAATGTATCATGCGGATCACGTTCAGTTTATCTGAACAAACTTCCTAAGCTTCTAAAAGCTGAGGTGCTTGTGAGTGATTTGTATCTGAGGAAATTACCGATAGCTACCTCCATTGCTCACTTTCTCCCAAGTTATGTCAAATTTGAAATTGAAAGGAAGATACAGGGTCTTAAGTGGTAATAAATGTGATTTCCCAGGCGATGTCATTCCCTGCGGGGGTGCCTAGCTGGAAGGTAAGGCAGACACATGTCTATCATTCTCTACTCTCCTCTCCATGAGATAAGTTAAGGCTGGTTTGGGAACTGGTAAGGATGGAGGCTTCTGCAATAAATGCACACCATGGTGTTCACTGCGGTTTGAGAAATAGTAGGGCCATTGAGGCTATGCAAAGTTTTAAATGCTCTTGGTCAGTTCCTGTTCCTCAGTTTACTCTTTTATATAAAACACAATAGCACATGTTAGAAGTAATTTGAGAAAAAGCATCCAAAAATTACTTCCATATTATTTCACTTAAAAAAGAATTTTGCTCCATGTGTTTCATAATCTTCAAATGATTTGGGGGGATTAATGTTGGGTACTTTGTTGGCAACAGAATCTTTTTTCCAAATGGAAATTCTGTAAAATAACTTCTACAAATGGTTTGAATAATGAACATCAATCTTCAAGCCAATTGTTCCCAAAAAATTTGAACATGTAGAAAATAGTAACCCTTTGAGGAGAGAAATTCAGTGTCTATTAAACGAACAAAAAAATCTGTTTTAATCTACCTAGGAGGTTGTAGTTGATTGTAAGACGAATTTGACACAATGTACCCCCGTAGTTCTGGTTTTTAAAAACATCATTATTCCTTTTTAAAAGTTAAATCTGAATAAGTTACAAGATAAGACAAAATATTATAATTTTTTTGCATATTGATCCATTGGATCTATACCTCTTTATCTGAAACATATTGTTTTAGTAGTTTGGGAAATGCAGTCTCAAACTGTATTTTCTGCCCCCAATAAATTTTTATGGGAATAAATATAACAGGTACAGAAATCACAAATAGAGTAAGTGTTTTAACTACTAAATAGCTTATCTGTTATTAAGTTTTAGAGCCTGAGATAGTGCCTAGAGCTCAGTAAGTACTCAATAAGTATTTTTTACATAATGAAAATAAACGGATGAATATAAATAACTGCATGAATGTCCTATTCCTGTCTTTGGCTACATAGTAGCTTATGGGCCTATATTCTAATTTATTTAACCCCATTATGTTGTTTCTAATCATCTTGCATATGAAGGAGAATAAGGGGAATACCTACAAGTAGAATTTTTGAGTATTTTAATTTTGACAGACACGCTTCTCTGTAGAGATCATGTAATTTACTTGTCACCAGTGATGTGGGAGAGCATTTTCCTCCTCAATAATGTGTCGTTATCAAATTCTTACTTAGATCTTTGCCAATCTTATAATTAAATATCGTTATAGATAATATCCTTATCTATTGTTATAGAAAATATCATTATAAATAAAATTATTATTAGATATGTGTTTCTCATTTTATGAGTGAAGAAAAAAAATCTGTTCATGCGATGGAGTCACTGGCATTTCCTTTTCTGTGGATTGTCACTTCTTGTACTTTATTTTTTCTAAAGGTTTTTTTTTTCCTTAACAGTTTCTCAATCCTTAGAACCTTTTATTTACTAAGGAAAAATGCTCTTTGCCTATAAGTAATAATTAAAAATTTTTTTCATTTTTCATTTGAAATTTTATTTTATTATTTAATTTATTTTTTCATTTATTTTATTTTATTTTTATTTTTTATTTTGTTTTTGTTTTTTATTGTGTTCAGTTAGCTACTGTATAGTAAGTACATCATTAGTTTTTGAGGAAGTTTTCAGTGATTCATTAGTTGTGTATAACACTCACTGCTCATATAATTTTATTTTACTTTTTTGACATACAGAATTTTATTTTCCATTGGGCTTATAGATTTTCTTTTATCTTCAAAATGGCCTTGATCAGTCTGAGATGTCTTTAAAATTCCTATTGAGAATTTGCATGGTTTTCGTTTCTCTGCTTGTTTGTGTTTCGGGAGTGGCTGTTTACAACTGCGAGGTGTCTGGACTAGATTTAGTTATTAAGGTAGAAGGTATGGAATCAACTTTATTTTTTCTAGATGGCTGGGCAGGTGTGCCAATGGTAGTTACTGCATAACCCATAAAATTATAGTCTTTATTCAATTTGGGGATTAATTCAGTGTCCTTGGAACGCCAAACAGGAAAGATGCATTTCATATCTCTAATGTTCTTCACATTTAACACTAGTGTTTCGGGAGAGTCGTAGACACTGTGACATAGTATAGAAGAAATACCACACCATGCCCTGCATTACCCCTTCCTTGTGCTCCAGCTGTTCTAATGCTTACGGGCCCGTCCAGTGTGGCTTGACAAGCTAGCAGGGCTTCTAATTCCTGCCGATACTCTCTGTTGCCTTTCCCCCCACCTTAGTTTATCTATCTAAGCCTTTTTTCCATGGCACCTATCACTGAAATATGTGTGTTCTCAGAGATTTGGTTCTGGCAGATACCATCAGTGATTTTGTCTAATTAAAAAATTTCACCTACTCTGCAATATTTAATGAATAATAATTAGAAATAGATTTCGATTGTGTCTTAAAATCACAGCAAAGATGAGTCATATCCAGAGAATTTTCAGGATTTATAAGCCTAATTAGTAGCTTAGCCGAATCATCAAAATACCGGTGAATAAAGATGGCTCATTTTAGAGAGCTAGCTATCGCTAGGCAGAGCTCTACAAAAGATAAATGCATTAATAACAGCCCATCCTTTCTACTATTAGTTTTTTTAAAGAACTGCATATACTTACTCTCTGACAAAACATCCTTAACAAGGTAGTTTCCCAATTTCATTCTAATTTAGAAGAGAAACAGGAACATTTCTTTTTGAAACATTTTAAACCTTAACGTGACTCTTTCTATTAAAGCACACAGTTGGAGTTAATGCCACAGGCCAGAAAAATGACTGCTGTAGTAAATTCGTTAGTTCTTTCTTAGTGAGAGAGATGGGGGCAGGGAATAACCAGGAATCCCAAAATATATCCTAGTTCACATTTCACTATATGGTACTATTCATACCAGAATTTTCCTAACTTAGTAAAAGTAAGCTAAGTTTGGATTACATTTGAAAAATATTCTAGTTATTGTTTTTGTAAGTGAGATCATGAATTAATTCTTTTCTTTTCCTGGTCACAATTTTTTTTTTCTGCTTTAACTTTTAAACAATATATGGAATGCTAATTAGCATTATCAGCTCTGCTTTAGAATTACTATTTATAATATTTTGATGGTGCAGAGAATCTATTTCAAGCCATACTTTTAAAGGAATTAATATTTTTATAATTGCTTGAAAATTTTTTATCGTTATTTCTGACTGACTTTAACTCAAATTCTCTTTTCCCCAGTTGCATAGTGAATTTTCTTTTATTACTTAGAAATTGTGATTTAGCCCTTAGCTAGAGTTCATCTTAGGCAGGTGAAAGTAAAGAGCTTTTAATGTACTCCGTTAATTTATAATGCACAATTTGTCTTAGGACAGGAGACTAGAAGATACCCATTAAAGTAGTACAGTTTGGGGAAAGTAAACAAACAAACAAATAAAAAACCCTTTCGACAAAGCTTGAGATAGTGAATTCTCCCGAGTCTGGTCTGTCTGTGCCGTTGGCCGTAGTGGATTGTGGCAGAAATATCTGGAGTGGGTGTGATTCTCCTGAGATCACTAATTAGAAGTCTGTACTGCTGAGACTAACAGACGTCCTGCCATTGGACTGCATCTCCACTGGTGTCATTAGAAAAATATTCATTGAGTCCTTCTTTGTGTAAGTTCTATTCATAGCAACAACACTTAGCTGATGGTCAGTTGTAGCTAATGTACTTGATTCCTAAAGGGGAGATAAATCCCAATCCCCTCCTCAATTTTTTTAAATGTTAGCATAAACTTGGTTATGATACATGTTGAGAAATGTTGACGTTTATACATTTTTTGTTTCTTCGTCGCTTAGAAAATAACATATAACAGCGTTGTCTTCTGTTTGACTTCCGAATGTGCAGAGCGAGCCCAGCTTATGTGTAGCAGCCAGACAGGGATCAAAGTCTCGCCAGGATTTGATCATGGTGCAGGATTGAGTATTTAAAAAAATATGTGCAGCCTGGCAGTGGCGAGGCCGTCTGTCCTTCAGATGGAAACGGAGTGCGGTTGCTCTGCTGTGTGTAATGGACATAAACAGATACCATGTATGCTTTGGAAAAGGGACCTTTACCATGAATATAGGAAAACATTCACGAGGGAAATTTGGGCAGCGGTGCAATTGATGGTTTAGGGTTACCTTAGAGCTTCAGTATTTCCTTAGATTTCAGCTATAGCTCTTGTTTAAATCGGTAAATTTTTGCATTGGTAACTAAGGTTATCTGTTTTCAAAGAAGTTTCTTTTTTTATTAAAATTAAATTAAATTAAATTTTTTTTCAGTGTTCCAATGTTCATTGTTTATGCACCACACCCAGTGCTCCATGCAATATGTGCCCTCCACAATACCCACCACCAGGCTCACCCAAACCCCCACCCCACTCCCCTCCAAAACCCTCAGTGTGTTTCTCAGAGTCCACAGTGTCTCATGATTCGTCTCCCCCTCCGATTTCCCCCAACTCCCTCTCCTCTCCATCTGCCAATGTCCTCTAGTTGTTCCTTATGCTCCACAAGTAAGTGAAACCACTGATAATTGACTCTCTCTGCTTGATTTATTTCACTCAGCATAATCTCCTCTAGTCCTGTCCATGTTGATACAAAAATTGGGTATTCATCCTTTCTGATGGAGGCATAATACTCCATTGTATATATGGACCATATCTTCAAAGAAGTTTTAAAGTATCCTTCTACTTAAGAGAATTTTCACCGGCAGAAGTAGTAAGGCCAACTGTTGTTGCTTTCCTTTCATTATATGAAGCAAACCAGATTCTCTCACTTTCTCTCTCTCTTTTCTGTCTTATCTAGTTTCATTCATTAAAAACATCTTCCGGGAGCGCCTGGGTGGCTCAGTCGGTTAAGCATCTGCCTTCAGCTCAGGTCAGGATCTCTGGGTCCTGGGATTGAGCCCTCTGTTGGGTTCCCTGCTCAATGGGGAGCCTGCTTCTCCCTCTGCCTCTGCCTCTCCCCCCATTCATGCTCTCTCTCTTTCAAATACATAAAAAAATCTTTTGAAAAAAGTCTGACAGAGACTATCATGATAACTTTAAATAATATCCTTACATCTCTGTCTTTTGACTTAACAGCTGTAAATAATACCTATATTTCCACACTGAAAAATAAGGAACATAACATATTGCCTTCATTTTGACCTCTTCTTTCCTGCCCTATGTTGTGATTATTGCTTAGTAGTTTATTGAGTTTATGTTGTTATGATTTCTGAAATTTGTATTCTATTTGGAAATATAATGAAATCTTTTAGAGGATGATAAGATTTAAACATCAGCGATCGGACCTTACCATATTATGATAAGTAAATATTTTTCGCTCTATAAGCATTAGAGACAAAGATGGAGTGTAATGGTATTGAGACTTTTCCAAATGGAAGACAATTTCCTAACCATGAACATCTAATGGATCTTCTTTCACGTGTGTCTTGCTTTATTCTCTTCTTCAGGCTCATATTCATTTTCCAAAGTTTCTCGTATTCATGTTGACATTTTCTTGGATTCTTTTCTCTCTTTTTTTTTGATTTTTATCATAGGTTTAGAGAAAAAATTCTGAGACTTACATGTTCTGAAATGTTTTTATCCGGGTATCACTTCTGATTTTCAGATTAGATGGGTATAAACTCCTAGTTTCAAAATTTGTTATCCATTAGCTCTTCAACATATTAGTCTACTGATTCTAGCATACAATATTGATGGTGAGAAGTTGGTGCCTGTCTCTTTTCTGTAGGAATCCTCTTTTTATTTCTTGGCTATTGGCATTTCTATTAGTTTTGTGGGGCAACCATATCAAATTTCCCAAGTGAGGTGGCTTACAAAAATAGAAGTTTATTATTTCACAATTTTGGAGGCTGAAATCAAGCTGTCAGTGCACCATACCCCGAGACTCCATGCCTTCCTCTTCATTTCCAGTGTTTGCTGGCAGCCCTTGACATTCCTTGAGTTGAAATTGCGTAAATCCTTCTGCCTTGATCTTCACATGGTGTTCTTTCCTCTGTGTCCCTTTCCTGTGTGTCTCTGTTTCCCTTACCCCGTTCTTATAAGGACAGCGCTTGTATTAGGTAAGGGTGGGCCTTGGTTGGCCTTAGTGAGGTCAAGTTAAGATGACTTCATCTTAACTTGAATACATTTGCAAAGACCCTATTTCCAAATAAGGTCAAATTCACAGGTATCTATGATTTGGACTTGAACATATATTTTTGGGTGGCATGACTCAACCCATGATAGCATTGTCAGTTTTTACCAGAATGTGGTCAATATGCTTATTTAATCCTGTTTCACACACAGTGGATCCTTTCAGTTTAAAGACATAACATCTTTCTTCAGATCAAGTAAATTGTCATTTATTATGTTTTTAATAATTTCTTCCCTTCATTGTCTCTGATATTTCTTTCTGTAACTTAGAGGTTTTAGATATTTGACTTCCTGGATGACTCTTTCCATTTCATATTCTCTCTTTTTACTCCCCTTTTTGATCTTTTATGCTTTATGTTCTAGAAGGTACTTTGACTTTCCTAGATTATTACCTTGGTCTTTATTCTTATCTTTTTCTTTTTCAGCCATTTTGAAGTGTTTATTTGTGCAATTATATTTTAATTTCTAAAATTTCTTCCTTTTCCTGAGTTGCTAATTTGAGGGAAGTAGTGTCTACCCACATTTTCTGAGTACAAAAATCAGAATTATTTAAATATTTTTGGTTCTTCCCTGAATCATTTCTGATTTCAATGGGGCCAGTTATTCTTAATATTCTTAGTTTGTGCTATGATTCTTGGTCATGTGCTCACGGTTGTAAAGGTCTGTAAGGATTGTATTGGACCCACTCCAGTTTTAAGGGTCTCTTTCTTTACTAGCATGCTTGCATAAATGTTTCTTTTCTTTACTATGTTTCTGTTTCTTTACTAGCATGCTTGCATAAATAAAGGTCTGACCCAGACTTCTGGGTGAGAGGCTGAATAAATGATACACAGGTATTCTGTGTGTGTGTGTGTGTGTGTGTGTGTGTGCGTGTGTGTGTGTGAAGCAGAAGACCAGCTGAGAATACTGATAATGTTGAAATAGGAGAGCTTTGCTCAGGGCTTAGAGTCTTGTATATTTTTTCTTTGTGCTGCCTCTTCTCTGTCCCCTATTCTACGTATTTGATGAAGATCTCCAGAGTTACTTCAAGTTCTATTCTGCTTCTCTGTCAAGTCCTGACACCTTCTTTTGGCATTTTCTCCAGGCAGGTATTTTACTTTCATGAGAGGACCTTTCTGTGATTCCCTAATTTTATACTCTGGATAAATACTGCTGTTGCTAACTGCACTATTTATGCTAGTCGGAGCGGGGAAGACCTTAACTTCCAGCAATGCACATACTGTTCTTTAATATGTTGCCCAGACAATTCCCTTATCCCCGGTTACCA
The DNA here is from genome assembly GCF_030435805.1 of Mustela lutreola. Lineage (NCBI taxonomy): Eukaryota > Metazoa > Chordata > Mammalia > Carnivora > Mustelidae > Mustela > Mustela lutreola. The sequence goes on along the minus strand of NC_081297.1, from coordinate 82,738,682 downwards.
CCCTTGGTGTTGGTTGACTCTGTTCTGGGGAAGATCTCTTATCGCTTGAAAAGCAGTGAATGTCCTCCTTCTCTGAAGTACTAATCCTGTCTTCATTCTGCTTGCAAAAATGCCTCAACATTTCTGTTTTCCTTATGGCAAGCATTCTCATTTTTTTCAGTGCTGTGATATAAGTCTGATAAAATATACATTTTAGTGAATTTTAGAAAGAAGGACATGCACAATGTGCTCCTTTCAAATGCTGATTTTTATACTCTCAAAGTTTTTATTTCTTCTTTCAGCTGTTTTACTACGTGAAATTTTGTGTGTGCACGTGTGTATGCATATACACATACGCATCAATTATACTAATGAACAGACTGGCAGGATTTTATCATGTGTTTTCTGTCTGCTTTCTTATTTTCCATGGCAGCTGGGAAAGCACAAATTTGCATGGTCATTTTATACTGTTTTCTATATTGATGCTGTATGAAGTGCATTTCAGACATTAATCAGCAAGAAATCAACTAAGGTCTTGAATGTTTAATGAACTTACTTTAATAATTGGTCTTAAGAATTCAGATGCTTTCAGGTTAAAAGCTTTTGTAGTTATAGAAGATAATTTGATGGCAGAGTTTAAATATTTGAATTTTTCTTGTTTTATTGAGATATAATTGATACATAACATTATATTAATTTAAGGGCATAACATAATGATTTGATATATGCATATATAACAAAATGATTATCACAATAAATTTAGTTAACATCCATCACCTCACATAGTTACAATTTTTTTTCTTATGAGAACTTTTAATATTTACTGCCTCAGCAAATTACAAATAGATAATACAGTATTATTAAGAATAGTCACATACTGTTTATTACATCACAGAAGTTATGTCTTTTTCTTTATTTGTTCTGTTTATAAGATTATTTCATTAATGTGTAAGAACCTGTAGTCAAATTAAGAGAAAAAATATTTTAATTCTCTCTTTTTCAGCAAAGAATCGTGGGATTGCTATTCCGGTGGATTTGGACAGCCAAGTCAATACCCTTTTCCTGAAGAGCCATTCCAATATGGTACAGAGAGCTGCCATGGGTTGGAGACTGTCTGCTCGCTCTGGACCACGCTTTAAGGAAGCTCTTGGAGGGCCTTCTTGGGATTATAGAAATATTATTGAAAAGTTACAGGTACGTTAAGAACATGCAGTGGCTTACCATTTTCTAAATTATAATTTTTAACATAAGTAGAATATGGTTAAAAATACATTACCATTATCATTTTCTAAATTATAATTTTTAACACAAGTAGAATATGGTTAAAAATACAAAGTTCTAGTTGGGGACCAGGCTTTACTTTACAATTCCCTATCAATATTACTCTTTTAAAAAGCATGGCTTCCAGATAAAAGTTGTTATTTTTAGTGAGTATGTATTATCTAATGTGTTTGATAGTATAGTAATGGATCTTTATATCAAAATAAAACTCAATAATAAAACTTGGAAAAATAAGTTACCATAAGTTCTCAGGTAATAAATTAAATATTCATAACCCTGCTGTAGTTTATCTGTTAGAATTCTTTTATACTCCTTTGGTGAAAATAGTGGAAGCACCATTATTTGCATAGTATTCCAATCCTGTGATTGGCCTAGATTCTGGGACATCAAGTAAAGAGAGACATTGTATTCAATTGCTTAGGCTGCCATCACAAAATACCACAGATGGGCAATTTAACCAATAGAAATTTATTTTATCACAGTTCTGGAGATAGAAGCCCAAGATCCCTCTCCTTGGCTTGCAGGTGGCTGCCTTGTCACTGTGTCCTTATATAGTCCTTCCTCTGTGCACATACGTGTTTGTATCCTTATTGCCTCTTCTTATAAGGACACCAGTCATATTGGATGAGAGCGGCCCATATGGATTCATTTTACCTTAATTATCTCTTTAGAGGTCCTATCTACAATTATAGTCACATTCTGAAGTACTTCAACTTATGAGTTTTGTTAGGGAGACACAATTCAAACCATACCAGAAATCTTCCCACCCACATAATTGCAGGTGATTTCATGGAGTGAATTAGGATATGGTTTGAGGAAATTATTTGGCTTGGAGAATAGTCAAGACATGAACTGGAATAAATATTGTGAGAGGTCACATGTAGGACAATTGGTGGAGGTTCAGAGTTTTAATAGTTGAGTGCTATATGGATTAAAAAGATAAGTTAGACTCAGTATGAAGAACTTGAAGGCTATAACTCATTGAAAGTCTGGGTGAAAATGTCATTATAAGTTATTAAACATATATTGGAGGGGGGTCGGGTGGGAGGTTGGGTGAGCCTGGTGGTGGGTGTTATGGAGGGCACATATTGCATGGAGCACTGGGTGTGGTGCATAAGTGCATAAACAATGAATTCTGCAGCACTGAATAAAATAAAATAAAATAAAATGAAAACAGTTATTGGTTTGCAGAAAAGAGTTATCAGGAAGAGACTAGAAGAGGACAGACTAGTTAAGAATCACTGAATATCTGGGGTGCCTCGGTGGTTCAGTCAGCTAAGCCTCTGATGCCAGATTTCCACTCAGGTCATGATCTCAGGGTTATGAGATCCAGCCCCATACTGGGCAAGGAGCCTGCTTAAGATTCTCTCTCCCTCCCTCTGCCCCTCCCTATCTTTTCTCTCAAAAAAAGGGGGGGTGAGGAGGAGGGGGGGGAGGTTAAAAGAAGAAGAGGAAGAAGAGGAAAGAAGGAAGGAAGGAAGGAAGGAAAGAAAGAAAGAAAGAAGGCATCACTAACTATATCAGCCAGGTGGCAGTGTGAATGAATTGAAGGAACAGGGATTATGTTCAATAATGAAGGCAGGGTCAGCAGAATTGCCTTTGGTGGAGAGAGGGAGAAAGAGGTGTTTAAGAGGCACTGATGATTGGAAACTAGGTGTTATTAGTAAGACTTTTTATTATAGAGGTGAAGGAGAGAATACAGTAGAAGGAGGTTGGCTGTGGTCATTGCTACTATGCTGAATCACATTAACAGGCTATTACGTGTATTGGAAGTTAAGCCTATATTCGGAGATATTCGTTGGAGCAAGGACAGTGGATGGTGTTGCTAAAAGGGAGAATATAGTGATAGGGAAAACAAAGAGAATCTTATAAGAGGCCAGGTGTGGCAGAATGGCCAAATATGAAAGATAAAAGGCAGGGTTAGGAAGAAGAGGAGTCAGGTTTATGAGAGTGAAAAGAGTAGAATATTTCGGATGAAAGATGGATGGAAGTGTTAGCCAGCATAGAGAGGGCATGGGTTGGTACACTCATTAAATAAATACATATTTAGTAAAAACTCAATACCAACTACTGTGTGCTAAAGATAGAGCCATGAGCCCTGTGCTCTCATGGAACATGCATTCTCACCTCTTAGATGAATGACATAATGTTGGGTAATTAAAACTGCTATGAATAGGGCATCTGGGGGGGGGTGGCTAGTCATTAAGTATCTGCCTTCTGCTCAGGTCATGATCCCAGAGTCCTGGGATCAAGCCATGCATCAGCTCCTCGCTTAGTGAGAAGCCTGCTTCTCCCTCTCCCACTCCCGCTGTTTGTGTTCCCTCTCTTGCTGTGTCTCTCTCTGTCAAATAAATAAATAAAATCTTAAAATAAAACTCAGCTATGAATAAAATAAGGCATGGTAACGACATGGTGAAGACATACTGGGAGAATGATCTTATAGTAGGGAACTCTTCTCTGTTGAGGTGACACTTGATTTGAGACCTGAACAAAGTAGAGGAATAATCTATTCAAGATTTGAGGACAGAGATTTTGACTGGGAGGAAATAGTAAATGCAAATGTTCGTAGGCAGGAGTGAAGTTGGTGGGTTTGAGGAGCCAAGAAAAGCACATTGGGGTAGGAGTAGAGTGAACAAAGGAGAAGATTATGATATTAGGAGCCAAATCAAGTAGAGACTTGCATAGTAAGGCATTTGGATTTTATTCTAAGTGAGAGGGCAACTCATCGGAGATCTTCAGTAGACAAGCATGACGTTACTTTTTAGAAGATCACTGGACTTTGCATGATGAGTAGATTATAGAGTCCAGACATAGAAGCAGTGACTTTCTTGTATTAACTGCGGCAAAAAATGATGGCAGCTTGACTAACGGGGGTACTGATTGTACTGAAAAAAAGGAGATGAATTTTAGATGTATTTGGTTGTAGGGCCAAGAGGACATGGTAAATGGGTGGATGAGTTGTGGGGCGTTGGAAAGAAGAAGAGAATGACATGACTGAATCACTTGCTAAGATAGGGAAGAATGGGAGAACTGTAATTAGGAATTTATGTGTGGGGTTTTAAGTTTGAGATGTCTCTTTCGATATCCATGTGGATATGTCAAATAGGCACCTGGATATATGAGTCCAGAGTGGTTTGGAAAGATGTCCAACAGGAAATATAAATTTGGAAGGTACCAGCATATATATGATATTAAAACCATGGACTTGGATGAGATTTCTCATAAGAAAGGACCAGGAGCTACTGGGAGTTGGTGAAGGAAGGTTGGGATATAGGTGGACAATAGAGAAAGTGTGGTGTCCCAGAAGCCACAAGCAGAAAGGGTTTGACAGAGTAGAAGCAATTGTGTAAAATGCTTCGCAGTGGTTGGGTAAGACAAGGACAACAAAATAACCACTGGATTTGTTAAGAAGGGTCATGACTGCAAGTAACTAGTACTCAACAGTGACAATAACAAACATTTATTGAGGAATAATAAGTGATAGCTATGTGTTAGATGCTGTTCTGTGTACTTACCTTTAATCCTCACAGCAAACCCACGTGATTGTATGATTGTATCATTATCCTGACTTTTCACATGGGGGAAGTAATGGGTTAGAGAGTTACATAATTGCCCCATAATCAAAATAAAAGCTAAAGACAGAATTCACATCATAGGAGCCTGCCCATAATTTGTTTAGTAATGAAATGAAGAGAGGTAATCTGAAAAATAAGCACATTTTAGTGACATTTTATTAAATTTGGTCATAAATTTGTTAAGCATGTTCTCTTCCCACATTATAGAATATCTGGTTTCCCATTTGTGTTATTGCCTTCCTGGTAGTTTCTTTTAACTGTCATCAGAATTTTCTCAGAAAGCTTATTAGAATAGTTGAAGTAGAAATAATCACTTTTGCTAAGAAGGGAAGGAAGAGTTAAACGAGAGTTCACTACTGAAATCTAGCCGTAAGAAGTCAAGAGAGGTGGTACCCCAACTGTGTTGCCGTAGCTGAAAGTGACAATAGCAATTGACAAACAGTTTTCTGCTGAACAAAATATGTCATAAGTATGAGTGAATAAAATATTGCTCTATGTGAGAATATTTTTTTTTGTTCTTTTAACATAGTTATTTTAAAAACTCAAAGGGGATGCTTTAGTCATTAAAGAATGTTTAGTAAATTGTCATGCCCACAGCCCATTTTACAAACATGTCAGTGAGAATGCTTTCAGCTGTAATTGACACGATTTTAATGAAAAGTGGCTTAAACAATAAAAAATATGCCATTTCACATAGCAAGGACTCTGGAGGTAGGGCTCTTCTTGAGCTGATTAATTTAATAGTTCAAGAGAGCAGAGCCCTGACACTGTTGGTCTATTGGCTTTCTCTTAAGGTTGGTCTCCAAGAGTCCTATCAGGGCTGCCTCACATTTTGGGTTCACATTCTTAAGCTGTCTTAAGAGCCATAGTTTCAAGAGTTGGTCCTGCCTCCCTTAACACATATCACTGCCTGCTCAACTGATTTCACCCAGTGTCCTATTAGCAAGGACAGTGTCACATCATCATGTCTAGACTAAGCCCTGTCAGAGGACCTGGAATGACCATGACTGACATAAACTAATCCACTGTGATCCTAAGCTGAGGGGGCTCATTTCCCTGACAATGTTGCTGCCTAATTGAGAAAGAACGTAGGGGTCCTATTAGCAAGGAAAAGGATGAAATAAGGCTATTGGGTAGGGGACCAATAATATCTATCAAAAAGATGTAATTTGAAATAGTATTAAATATCATCAAACTCTTGGGAAGTGCTGATACTGCTTCAAAGGATATGTCAAGGAGTCGCCCCCATGGGAAGATAAGGTTGGTTCCAGATGACCAGAAATACATACGGACTCTTTATTTAAGCTGTTCCTCAAGCATACCTCAATTTATTCTAATTTGCTGAATACCTGTCCTGTGTCCATTAAAATCCTAGATACTGGTAACAGTGGCTTTACTAACTTTACTAACTTTTCACCTTGTATATATATATCCTTGAAAATCATATACCTACCCACCTGTCTCTTACCTTGTAAGTGAAAAAGGTGACCCAAGCAGTGTTCATACAGACAACCAGACTCTATTTAAAGTTCAGACATTTGATGCCACGGGAAGGTAGGGCACATCTCTGAAATTCCAACGTCATGTTTCTGGTTAGTATTCTCAGGTTTGTCATATCTTTACATGATGAAATCTGAATTAGATCTTCATGTGTGTTCTCTTGTGCTTTATTCCTTAGGATGTAGTGGCCTCGTTGGAGCAACAATTCAGCCCGATGATGCAAGCTGAATTCTCCGTGTTGGTTGATGTGTTGTACAGTCCGGAACTACTGTTCCCCGAGGGGAGTGATGCAAGAATAAGATGTGGTGCCTTCATGTCCAAGTAAGTGACTTCAATCTGAGATTCTGCTAGTGTTCTCAAGCCAAGATGGTGTCTAACACAGTTCTGCTTTCTCTAACACAGACTGCTACACGACAGTCCACAGACTGTGTAAAGGATCTAAAGTCTGTGTTAATATATACTTTCAGAATTATTAATTTGGTTCAATATAAATTTTATTTTGGTGAAAGTCAAGTAAACTAAGTTTACTGAAAATAAAATGTCATTACTGGGCACAAAATATCAAATGAAATAATATTTTGCTTCTAAGTCCTCTCTGTCCTCTCTAATCCCACATACACTATGTGGTGTGGCCTTCAAAAAGGTTCCTGTTTAAAGTCACTTATTTTCATTAATATAGAGGAAGGAAGGGGAAACTAGCATTTATTGAGGTCTTGCTGTGTGTGTTATTGTCCTCTGTGTGCTTGCCTCTTGTATCTGTCTGCACAGACACTAAGAGACTGAGGGCTCAGCCTCCTTTTAGCAGTGGGAAAGGCTGAGGTGTGCTTTAGGTGAAGAGCCATGACGTCTCCCTCTGCCATGCTCACCCAGGGCCTCTCACTGGGCCTCTCCTCTACTCATTTCTCTCAGCATTTTTATGTTATTGTCAGATATAGTACAACAGATGTGTTTATCCTAGAATATTTCCATTTGTTTCCACGTTAATGGTAAATGAGCAGTTCCCAAGGAAGGGCTGTAGGTTGTGAGACAAAGTGTAACCAGCTCCTAAAAAAAAAAAAAAAAAAAAAAACCAAAAAAACGATGTGTCTTAATGTTGAGGGTACTCATTGAGTGACTCATTCGGGATGGCCAGTCAGAGGTACGTGGTTTTCTTGGATGGGGATCCGGAGGAGGTTGCCAACCCCCTTGACCATATCTATCACATCTAATTCCTGTGTGGTTGAGGATATTGCTGAAATCCCCTCCATTGACTGTGATGCACTTGAGGCAAAAATGGAATGACTGGAAGACACAAGAAGTGTGTTCCTTCCTTTTACTAGTTAAAGCTGGGATTTGTGGAGAGAAAACAAGGTATGGGATGAGAAGAACTGACTGCAGGAATCATTTTGAAGAATAGGCAAGCTTTCTGTACTACGGCCAGAATTGTGGATTCTTGGCTCTGGCCCCCTATGTCTTATGGGGACTAGGAAGACTGTGTTCATCTGGATACTTGCCAGTCTTATAATAAGAATTTTTAAGTGAAGAGGTCTATTGTATCTGTAAAACTGATGACCATGGAAGCCATTAGAAAAAAAAAATTAATTAGACTTATTCACTAGTAACTCATTATGAAAGTAAAGTCTTTGAGAAATACCCTTTACCTCCTATGAATATATATCAAATAATAGAATATGAATTAAAAAGCGAATAGTAAATGAGAATTATAAGTCCAGGAAATTAAAATGATACTATAGATATATCCCAGAAAACTGACAGTCTAGGACAGGGGCTGGCAAATTTACCCCATCAGAGTAAATTGGTCCTTTTGATCATTTTTGCAAATAAGGTTTTATTGAAAGAGAGATACACATGTTCATTTACTTGTTCTCTGTGGCTATTATAGGATTGTCACCTAGTTGCCACAGAGATTGTGTGACGCACAAAACCTAAAGTATCTGTTCTTTGGCTCTGTAGGAAAAAAGTTTGCTGCCTCAGTGTCAAGAATGAGGCTGTCAATACGGTAGTTACTAGCTATGCATAGCTATTTAAATTAAAATTTAAATTAGATTGTTTTTCTGAAAAACAATCTGAGGGTTTTGAAGGGGTGGGGGTGGGTGGGTGGGTGGGAGGTTGAGGGATCCAGGTGGTGGGTATTGGAGAGGGCATGGATTGCATGGAGCACTGGGTGTGGTGTAAAAATAATGAATACTGTTACGCTGAAAAAATAAAAAATTAAAAAAAATAAAAATAAAATTTAAATTAATAAAAATACAAAGAACATATTCAGTTCCCATCACATTTGCTACATTTTAAGTGCTTAATAGGCATAGATGGCTAGCAGCCAACAAATTTGATAACACAGCGAATGTCTCAATTATTGCAGAAAAAGTTATGTTGACGGCACCATTCGAGAACTTTAAGATGTCGATCTATGAAAAGATGACATGAAGTAACTCAAAATGCCAAGAAAATATTGGCCTGTGCTGAACATATGCTAAAAGCAAATCTGTTGCAACACCAGGCACCTAAAAGGAGAGAAACAGAGCAATATAATAGTGGGAATATATTACTGATAGGACACTCGGATGGAAAAAAAGATGTCACATACTTTAGTGGTTAGAGAAGAGATTTTTGTGCTATTATAATTGTAGTATGGCCAGCGGCTCAGGAATGTCTTTTCTGCTCTAGCGCTTATCCTGCTCCTTCCCTAACCCTGTGAAAATCCAAGGGTTTTATTTGCAGGGATATCTAATAAAATTAGAATCCAGATTTATTAATAGCTATGCAAGGGGCCCTGGATTACTGTGCAGAGCTCTCTGGTAAAGCTCAGCTAGAGAAGAGAGTGTAGATCCAATGCCTTTGTGGGGCCTCTGACTTCCTCAGATGAATTTATTTCTTGGAACTTGTCGACTCATGGGTCTGCTGGAGAATGTGGTGGGTAGATCCCAGGAAAGATCCCCAATTTCCATATCTACTTTGTCAAATAAATTGAGAGAAGAGGGGCACCTGGGTGGCTCTGTCATTAAGCGTCTGCCTTTGACTCAGGTCATGACCCGGGGTCCAGGGATCGAGCCCCACATCGGGCTCCCTGCTCAGTGGGGAGCCTGCTTCTCCCTCCCCCACTCTCTCTGCTTGTGTACCCTCTCTCGCTGTCTCTTTCTTTCTATCTGTCAAATAAATAAATAAGATCTTTTAAAAAATTGAGAGAGAAGAGAATAAAGAGCGTGTAAGTCAATGTGGGTGTTAACATTTAAGGCATCTGGTTACAATCTATTCAAATTAACACTTCCTCGTCCTTTATGAAGGATAATCTCAGAGTTTATCAGACTGTGGGATGTGACTCACTTATGGATTTAAAAATTAATTTAGGGAGCAGAGGCAACCATTAAAATGAGTTAAAAATATAAAATATCAGAGTGCATCTCATATAATAAAAGTAATTTTTATGTTAATTTAATACATGATACACATGTATTTATATGGTACATTGTTTCATGAAACTTATTTTTTCCTTTGATCATGGAAAGCAATGTTAGAAGGTCACAGATTTTACTCAACCAGACATTATGTAACAGATGAATACCTTGTATAAGTCCCTAGAAAATGATATTCACCTTTATGCTTGATATTTTCAAATGGTTGGTGAATGAAGTATTTATCTAAAGAAAAGTTAAAGAAAATTAAACAGCCTGAGAGGAAAAAAATATCAAATGAAATTTACAGTGCCCACCAAAACTATGTCCATGAATTCGAGGACGATCCCACAAAAGAAAGGATGAAATAGCAGAAGTGTCAGGACAGCAAGTGTTTTCCTTACAAGGAGTACTCTAGAATTATTCTGCCTGCTGGACCTGATCCCATGTCTGAAAGGAAATCACTGTTCTTTCACTGTGTGCCTCCCCTTCCGCATGGCATGGGTATCGTTTAAAACTATCACTGTCTATCTGTTCATCCTGTCCATCAATGTCAGATGTCTCCTTCCTCCTCTTTTTTCCACTTCCAATTAGTCATTACTTACCATGTCCTGGATATTTTATTTCTATATTGCTTCTTGTACAATTACCCCATCACATGTTATCCCTTCTTGTTCTTTCTTTTCCACATCATCTTCTACATGTAGACAAGGTCATTCAGGTCCCTTAAAACAGAGATCTCCTATTTTCTACGGAGTAAATTCCAGACTCTTTAGCATCGTATTTCCTGTTCTTCTTTTCAGATTGCTTCTCTTATCCTCTCTTGTTTCCTGTGTTCATGTGTCAGCTGGAGTTAGAGTACTTATTATTTCCTGGACAGGAAGGTCAGCTTTCTACCTCTGCCCACTGTTCACATCATTCCCTTTGAAGGACACCTTCTCTCTCCACCTTTTCCTGCTAGGTGAAATCTTCATCATTAACAGTTATCTCTTTGCTGGAACCTCTTATCAGCCCTAGGAAACTTCCCTCAAGAAGGTAGTACTTTATCTAGTTTACAGTGTTTGCCATTACCTGTGTTGTAACACTTATCATATCACATAAGATATGGCTGAGTGGGGACTCTCTTAACAGTAATTCTGAGACGCAGGAGATTAGTAAATGGGTCATGTCACCACAGAGTGGTGCTTTACAAGCTTGGCTTTGTGGTCGTTGGACTTGGGTCTATTTCTAGATCCCACCACTTAATGACTGTGTTACTACAGGCAAGTTGCTTTATCTTTCAGGACCTCTGTTTTCTCATGAGCCTAATAATAGAACCTGTGGCACTGGCTTGTTGTGAGGATGAATTGAGAGAGTCCATGGGAAGTCCTAGTACTTCATCCTGACCCCTGATAAACAGAGACTAGTCATTATCTAGTGAAAGCTCACTTTTCCTCGGGGTTATGTCCCATGGTACTCCTGTCACGTCACTGAAATGGGACCATTCCATTAAGTTCGACATCCTTCTGTTTTTCTAGGAAAATGTGTCTCACAGGTCATTGTGAGAACCAGCTTTTTCAGAGTTACATATGATAAGCTATGCATTCTGGTTATAAACATTTTACTTGATTTTGAGTTCTTGAGGATGGTATATAACTATGGTCCTCAAACTTTTCTCCTGACAGAACACCAGTGCAGAGGTTACCACTATAAAATTAGAATTTCTACCCACATGATAGTAAAAATAGTATGTGGATAGACTGTCTTGATGTTACTTTGTTGTTGTGTTTTTTTTCTTCTAATCACAAACTGCTTATTTCTCTAAGCCCTAGTGGAGAAAAATACAACATCATTATTATTAACAGAAACTGGAAAGCAACCCCTTATGATAAGGTTGCAGTGTTTTAGACTGCTACTGAGCCCATATAATTAAGGTAATATAGTCTCTAGAAAATAATAAAGTATAACATAATATAATAAAAGGTAATATGCTGCAAATATTTGTATTTCTCTACTAGTAAAGTTGTTTTAGTTGATATGGTGGGATTAAAGATAATCAGAGTCTCATTGTCTTTTAGAGTATTATATCCCATTAAAAGTCTGCTACTTGAATAAATTTAAAAGCACTGAGATATACTGCCTGTTGAGCAAAGGGTGCTTTATAATACAAAGTCTGTGAGCTAAAGTGTGATTTTAAGTTTTGAAAATAGGATTAGCGTTTACTTCATATTCTCAAATAATAGCATGACTTTTCCCCCTCTAGTTCATGATGTTAGTATACAACCTGAAGAGAAAACACTGTTGTACTTAAGATGTAATATTCTGCTTTAAGGTTGATTAATCATACAAAGAAACTAATGGAGAAAGAAGAAAAGCTGTGCATTAAAATTCTTCAGACTTTACGAGAAATGCTAGAGAAGAAAGACAGCTTTGTGGAAGAGGTATATTTTTTAAAATTTTTAGTATTTGAAAATAAAGTAGAATTTCTAGTATACCATAACCGATGGATTACATGGGCTATGAGATGATTGCTTATAATACATACTGACGGCATGTGTACGTAGATGAATTAGATAATTTGTTTGTATGGTACTCATCTTTCAACTCTGCTTTGAATTGAGAAAAAACTGAGATCAGAATGGCCCAAGTATTTGGCTCATTTGTTTTATTATATTCTATCTTGAATACATGTATTTTTCTCATACAGATCAAATGACTTTTTTTTTCAATGAGTAACCGAGATTCATTATTAAAATTCTGTATAAAGTTGTGCTACATATTAAAATGGTCTATGCGGTTTGTGCATATGTTGATCTTTTATTGTAAATATATGTCCCTTTCATTTTCTATAATATAATGCCACATATTATAAAATATTACTATTTTTTGTAGGCGGAATAGTAAGTTTCTGTTCTTACCTATATTAATTTAAGTATTGCACAAATGATTTTCAGGGAATATAACTTATAGATAATAATTGTCATGCTGTTATTAAAAATGACAGCTCAGGTGCTCATTAAGAGATAGCTGGCAGCATGTCTAATACCCAAGGTGATACACTTAAATATAAAATAGAAATCTAGTGAGGTAAGGTTTTTTTTTGTTGTTTTTTAGCTAGCTACCTATACTTATATATTAGGTATCAAATAAAATTTGTACCATGTTCCTTAATAACATTTTGATCTGTATCTGTAAGTACTAATCATCTGATATGTTTAAAATTAGAAGAATTTTTTTATTAATTTATGCATATGCTATATAATTTCAAAAAGAACATAATGGTAGGTTGTTTTTTGTTTTAACTTTATTCTTGTGGAAAAGAAATGCAAAGGGATCTTGGATATTAATAGAAAGGGGCATAACTTCAAAATACTCCATTTGAATCAGATGCTTGCTTTATAATCAAAACGACTTTTGCTTTGCATTAGTTCTCTTCATCATTTAAGCTATTTTTGGGAAACAAATTGCAGAAATAAAGGTGGTCAGTGCAATTTTGGCAAATGCTTCTATGACTTAGGACTCAAGAAAAATGCTTCTAAGCCTGAGTATTTGGTATGCTTGTAAAACATGGTCAATTTCAGACTTTTTTGTTGTCTTTCTCTGAATTCCTTAAAATACTGCTATAGATGGTTTGATTTTGATTCAAGTACTAGATCTTAAAGTAGAAAAATGGGATCAATATAAATTTTGACAGAAGAGTGAAGTTTATAATAATAGTAACTTGTACTTAACAGGAGATACCTAAGAGTTCCGATTTTATGTAACGGATTATTATAGAACCACTCTAAAGAAAATAAGAAAGAAATAAAGTAAGATTTTACTTGGACTAGTCAAGAGTATTAAAGTGTATCTCCCAGACCACCCTAGAATCAATCATGCTGGCACCTGTTTCTTCTTTCCATTCCTGCTGCTATCACAAGTTCAGACTTTCATAGTTTCTTGCTTAGAAAACTCCCATAGTCCAACACTCAAGACAGAGCATGAAAGGAGGAAGAGCTGCTCTTTTCAAAAGTCCAAGAGACACCATTCTCATATGATATGATGTGAATGGCACCCCCAGGACATAGCCCTTTGAGGAAGACTTAAGATGAGAAGGGCTAGTTTGCGGTTATTCACTCAATCATTTAACACATATACTGTGGACAGTGTTAAATACTGGTATTGTGCCTGGGCACCGGGGGTAAGGAGAGGAATGACACAGCTTGCCGGAGGCCACTGTGGGGTACCATTCATGTGCTAGTGGACTCATAGAATATAGTCTGCAGAGATCATAAGAGTCTTTCAGAAACTCTCAGGGGCTCTGCACTGCCTTGGTGTTCCAGACCCTTCATTATGTCCCCAGTGCTTTTTACCCCCACCCTTCCTCATCCATTAGCCACCAGAAATCTGTGTTGTTGTGTGCTTGAAACATGCCTCAGGCTTATCCTGCACCAAACCTTGCTACATTTGGAATCATGTATTGCTAAAATCCAAACAAATCTCAATAACCCCTAGTGTCATCTTTGTGGAGGAGCTCTAATGGGTAGTACTTACCACTTGTTCCAGCCAGTGGTGATTACTTTCTCAATAGAATTAGGAAATACTTTGTGCCTCTCTTTTATGATGCTTCAGGCCATTTCTGAATATTTTGTCCAAGCATTCATAAAGAATGTCTTTGAGACCCAGAGATGGTATGTGATTTGCCTGAGGTCCCACAGCAAATGCTAGACCAGGACTTTACTTAGCTCAGTTATTCATGTCAGTGGGAAGAGAAGTGGGGAGTGAAATGATTCATCGGTCTGAGTGAAATGGTACTGGGTAACAGATTGAGAAACTGGTCAAAGATACCCTACAGGTCTTTGTGTGCTCTCAGAACAAAACCCTAATTATCAGTAGCAGGATTATAGGGGTCTGTATGTTCACAATTGTGTTAGTTTTCCATTTACCAAAAATCTCGTGGGTTAAAACCACACAAATTCACTATCTTACAGTTTTGGAGGTCAAAAACCTAGTATCAGGGTGTCAGCAGGGGTAGGTTCTATCTGGAGACTCTAAGGGAGACTTTCTTTGCCTTTTCTAGTTTCTAGAGGCTTCCTTCATTACTTGGCTTGTGACTCGGTTCTCCATTGTCAAAGCCAGCAGCATAGCATCTATCAAACTCCTCCCCATTCACACTCATGCACACATGTGCACACACACACACACACTCTATTATCACCTCTCCTCTCACTCTGACCCTTCTGCCTTCTCTTGTGATTACACTTATATTGGACTCACTGAGATAATCCTGTCTCTTCTCCCTATCTAAAGATGCTTCCTCATACCTGCAAAGTCCTTTTGGCAATGGGAAGTCACATATTCACTGATTCTGGTAGTTAGGGCATGGACATGGTTGGGGTAGGCCAGCGTTCAGTATATCACAGTGATTCTTTTACTGACGGTGAGAGATGACGTGTGGTATGTAGATGGAGAGTTTATTTGTGGCTGGTTAAAATTGCTCTATAGAACAGTTTGAACGTGAATGAATGTAACAAAATAAATCTCCACAGTTGCAATGTGGAGACACTCAGAATGGCAGTAAGTCACAGAGGGTATCTAACATCTGGTTGTCTAATTTTGGATTTCTACCATCAACTGGTTTTCTACTGTTTGTGTTCGAAACATTTCTAACAGATCTCTCAGAAGTAAATCAAAACAGAGAATTCACACCAGGTACCGGAGTTTGTCTGCACTCGCTATCCTAATATACGTTTCCCCTGCTAGCCCAAAGTGGATTATTCCTATAAAACCTTTGATAAGCTAAAATGGTATAAAGCAAATTAAGTGAAGACCATTAATTTATATGGAAAAATTTTATGCATTCCTAGACCTAAGGTGTAACCTCTCTTAGGCTTTTCTGATACTTTGGGATACCTCTTGCTAGCAAATGCACAGAATAAATTGAAACAAAGCACAGGTGCTCACAGACACAGTTCAAAGCTCTTGAGGGCTTGATGCTCAGTAAGATGCTGAGTGTGGTTCTGGCGAAGGAGCTTGGGGGCGCCACTCTCACTGCTTGGGGTGCTCGCTAACTCCATCAAGGCTTTGTGGCTAAATGAATGCTGAGCCCCGTTGTAGCTCTTGGCCTTTTTTTTTTTTTTTTTTAAGTGAAAATCTGGGGCACCTGGGTGGCTCAGTGGGTTAAAGCCTCTGCCTTTGACTCAGGTCATGATCCCAGGGTCCTGGGATGGAGCCCCACATTGGGCTTTCTGCTTGGCAGGGAGCCTGCTTCCTCCTTCTCTCTCTGCCTGCTTCTCTGCATACTTGTGATCTCTGTTGGTCAAATAAATAAATAAAATATCAAAAAAAAAAATAAAGTGAAAATCTTCCTCAAATTTCTTTCAGTGAGCAGAAACAGGTACAAATGTAGGTCTTTTGTAAAAGTGAAACGGCAGGATACAGAGTCAATATACAGAAATCAGTGGCTTTCTTATACACTAAAATGAAAATACAGGAAGGGAAATTAGAAAATCGATTCCATTTACTATAGCACCAAGAACCATAAGATACCTGGGAATAAACCTAACCAAAGAGGTAAAGGATCTGTACTCGAGGAACTACAGAACACTCATGAAAGAAATTGAAGAAGACACAAAAAGATGGAAGACCAGTCCATGCTCTTGGATCGGAAGAGTAAACATCATTAAAATGTCTATACTGCCTAGAGCAATCTATACTTTAATGCTATTACGATCAAAATTCCACCGGTATTCTTCAAAAAGGTGGAGCAAATAATCCAAAAATTTGTATAGAATCAGAAGAGACCCAGAATCCCTAAGGAAATGTTGAAAAACAAAAATAAAATGGGGGCATCACGTTACCTGATTTCAAGCTTTACTACAAAGCTGTGATCACTAAGACAGCACGGTACTGGCATAAAAGCAGACACATAGACCAGTGAAACAGAGTAGAGAACCCAGATATGGACCCTCAACTCTATGGTCAAATAATCTTCGACAAAACAGGAAAAAATATACAGTGGAAAAAAGACAGTCTCTTCAATAAATGGTGCTGGGAAAACTGGGCAGCTATATGTAGAAGAATGAAACTGGACCATTCTCTTACACCATACACAAAGATAAACTCAAAATGGATAAAAGACCTCAATGTGAGACAGGAATCCATCAGAATCCTAGAGGAGAACATAGGCAGTAATCTCTTCAATATCAGCCACAGCAGCTTCTTTCAAGATATGTCTCCAACGGCAAAGGAAACAAAAGTGAAAATGAACTTTTGGGACTTCATAAAAATCAAAAGCTTCTGCACAGTAAAGGAAACAGTCAAGAAAACAAAGAGGCAACCCACGGAATGGGAGAAGATATTTGCAAATGACAGTACAGACAAAAGGTTGATATCCAGGATCTATAAAGAACTCCTCAAACTCAACACACACAAAACAAACAGTCATATAAAAAGATGGCAGAAGATATGAACAGACACTTCTCCAATGAAGACATACAAATGGCTATCAGACACATGAAAAAATGTTCATCACTACCTATCAGGGAGATTCAAATTAAAACCACATTGAGATATCACCTTACACCAGTTAGAATGGCCAAAATTAGCAAGACAGGAAACAACATGTGTTGGAGGGGATGTGGAGAAAGGGGAACCCTCTTACACTGTTGGTGGGAATGCATGTTGGTGCAGCCTCTTTAGAGAATAGTGTGGAGATTCCTCAAGAAATTAAAAAATAGAGCTTCCCTATGACCCTGCAATTGCACTCCTGGGTATTTACCCCAAAGATACAGATGTAGTGAAAAGAAGGGCCATCTATACCCCACTGTTTATAGCAGCAATGGCCATGGTTGCCAAACTGGAAAAAACCAAGATGCCCTTCAGCGGACGAATGGATAAGGAAGATGTGGTCCATATACACTATGGAGTATTATGCCTCCATCAGAAAGGACGAATACCCAACTTTTGTAGCAACATGGATGGGACTGGAAGAGATTATGCTGAGTGAAATAAGTCAAGCAGAGAGAGTCAATTAT
This sequence comes from Mustela lutreola, assembly GCF_030435805.1. Lineage (NCBI taxonomy): Eukaryota > Metazoa > Chordata > Mammalia > Carnivora > Mustelidae > Mustela > Mustela lutreola. Next base: position 82,720,961 of record NC_081297.1, on the reverse strand, counting down.
CATATGGTTTCACTTATTTGTGGAGCGTTACAAATAGCATGGAGGACAAGGAGAGATGGAGAGGAGAAGGGAGTTGGGGGAAATTGGAAGGGGAGGTGAACCATGAGAGACTATGGACTCTGAAAAACAATCTGAGGGTTTTGAAGGGGTGGAGGGTGGGAAATCGGGGTATCTTATATATAAGATATTATAGAGGGCACAGATTGCATGGAGCACTGGGTGTGGTGCATAAACAATGAATTCTGGAACACTGAAAAGAAATTTAAAAAATAAAAAAAAATTTTAAAAAAATTAAAAATGCCATGTAAGGATATGTATGTTGACAATTTGTGGGGGGGGAGAAGGAATGTTTGTCAGTGGCTTTAGTGGGGGCACCTGGGTGGCTCAGTCAGTTCAGTGTCTACCTTTGAGTCAGGTCATGATCCTGGGGTCCTGGGATCCAGTCATGCATCTGACTCCCTGCTCGGTGGGGAGTCTGCTTCTCCCCCTTCTTCTGCCCCTCCCCCCTGCTCAGGCACACACTCTCTCTCTCTTCCTCTTTCTGAAACAGATAAATAAAACATTTTAAAAAAATAAATAAAATGGCTTTAGGGCAGTATGATTTCAAATGTTCTCTATCCTGAAAGCCATTTTGTCCCACTCTTATTTCTATGGCCTCTCTACCATGGAAAAGAAATACCTGAGAGGATATGTGTGCTGTTGGACAGGGCAGTGTGACTGTAGCACCGCACCATTGTTTTGTGTCTTAAAGACATATCAGGTCCAGATCTGAGCAAGGGTTTACCTGAGATGGTAATGGAGGCACAAGCTATGGGAGTTGCATAGAGATGGTCTGATGAGGGGGGGCATGGAACAAGAAGGACTGTGTTCAGAGGATTGGTTTGGTTTTAAGGATTTTTCCCCCTTCATCTTATACTCTTTAGTATATTGTCCATTAAGATTTTTCAAGCATTACAAATTATTCCTTTCATAAAAAGGGAGAACTGTATATAAATCATAAATACAGATGTCTATAAGCTCTGATCCTAAATATATAACATTTGTAGCTTCTGTACTTTAGAACTGGAAAAGATACCGAGTACTGAAAATATTTACTGATAGCCTATGGAACTGGTAATTTAAAGGTGCTTTCCTTATGCTGTAGTGAAAGACCCTATTTCCTTATGCTGTAGTTAAAGACCCTATTTACTTTTTAAGCAAATTAAGACCCTATCCCTTATGTGTAGTTAAAGACCCTATTTACAAAGCCAGTCATAATTTCCCCTGAGAATATGTTGCTATCTACTCATAAGTTACACTGACATACAAATGATCTATAGGAAAACAACAAAGATATTTCAGTCAAATTCAGTATTTTTAAAATATTCAGGTTACAGTGCTATATATCCTTGCAATAAATAGAAACTGCCTCTGTAATAGGCATGGAGTGATTTAACACACTGATTTTTGTGAAATGGTAACAGGTAGTATTTTTCAGGAGCTTACCATATATCAGATACTATCCCTGATCCTTTTTATGTATTGTCTAATTTTCATCTTCAAGCCCGTGTTAGGGGAGGCATGATTACCTCCCTTTGACCAGTGAGGAAACAGGTATAGAGCTGAAGATCACACGTCTGACAGGTGGAAGAGGGCTGGTAAGCCCAAACAGTTTGGCTCTTGAGCTCACACTCTTAATGAGCATATTAGAGCCAAACAGGATACATGACTGGTAATCATAACCTTTTATTTGCTCTGATATTCAGCTAAATCAAATGAGGAGTTCTTTGATTTTATTCTTAATAAAATTTGCATACATATGTACTGGGAAGCGTAAAGCAGTTATTCAGTGGGCTACTAGGAAAAAAGGCTTGAGATTTTAGACTAAGTTGATTGGGAACAGTATAAAACAATTGTTGTGGGATTTTTCAGGCTTATTGTTACAGACCTACAGCTCAATATCAGAGCTCTCCACATCCTACCCTGGGATCATAGTCTGAGCTATTGGGACCCTGCATATTAGATTTAAAAGTTCTAAACAGTACTTGATAAAATGACCATCATAGGCAGCAGCCCCTTGCGGAAATGTGGCATTCAACAAACAGCACAGCATCTAATTGAGAGCTGTGATCTTTACAAATGCCCAAGTGGGGTGGGTGGTATTTACACATCGAACAATGATGGCAGGTAGTGGCTTCTTGAGTCAAAAGTTGGTATCTGGAGTGATACGGAATAAAGGTCTTTAAGAAATGATGCCTTCAGTTATTTTTAAGCTATCTTCCATCATTTTTTTAAACTTTAAATTTTTACTGTCAGCTGAGTTAACAAGAATTTATTCTTTTCCTTAGCATGGGGAAAAAAAGTCATTGTAACTAATATTTTATTTCTGATTTTGAGGAGCAGCAAAAAAGAATAAGCTGGAATTATACCAAGGAATTTACCTCCTACATCAAATATGCAGACCTGTCATTCTCCGCAGTAATCACATTGTTGCAAATTTGTAAATTGTATCAAGTTCCTTGTGTGGTAAGAGTCTGTGCAGAATCATTCACCTTCTATGCATAGACTCATCTCTCTTTCTAGCAGGCAAATAAACAAATTTAAGTAGAATTGCTATACAGAGTGCACAGAAGCTTAGGAAATTGATAATAACTGTTTTGCTAAGGGAAAATAAATTTCAGTTTTTAGTATCAGCTGCATTTTGTAGACTTTCTTATTAAATATACTTTAGAGGTGAGTGAAAAAAATTTTTTTGCAATGTTCTAATGCTATTTTAAACTAGGTACAATAAGTGATGTTGCAAACATGTGCTATCTTTTTTTATGTTGTGCTATCTTAATCATTTATATATTGTGTATATGTGTTGTTTAAATTTAGGTAACTAAACGGTTGAAAATATGAAAATATGTTGATGTTGCCTTATAATGAAAGATCTGTTTTAGAGATATAATTAATATACTCTTTAACTTGGGAATCTTTATTTTATATTTTCATCTACGCAAAAAGACTGTGATCATTAAGGTGGGCATAAAAAGCATAAATTTTTAGAAATCTTACTTCTTTTAATTGTGAGCTGGCTGGTCACTTGTTAAGCCATAAAATTACCAGACTATCGTCATTGTAATCTCATTATTGCAACAATTTACAAAATTATTTATTATACCTTGCCTTTACTTTTCCATTTAAAAATCTGGCATGGTAACATCATTGCTACAGTGGTTTTTGAGATACTCTGTAATAATGTAGAGATCATTGACTAAAAAGATCATGATGAAAACATTATCGGTACTCAAAATTAGTCAACCACTCATTGCTGCTAGTAAGTGTAAGACATTTGATAGTTAATGACTGTAGGCGAATAATGGTATTGTGATCGAAGAAAAAAGAACAACAAGAAAAATGCATGGAAATGAATATATTACAAAATTATGATATTAGTTCTTTCTACCTAAACCCCTGTTAGGAAGCATTTCATGATTATTTTCTTTTAATTTCATGTTTTTCTGGTTTATAAGCCTTTCAGCACTTATAAAAATTGTATCTGTCTTATTAGCTTAGAAATTTTAAAAATTATTTTTATTAACATATAATGTATTTTTTGCCCCAGGGGTACAGGTCTGTGAAATCATCAGGCTTACACATTTCACAGCACTCACTTTGGCACATACCCTCCCCTATGTCTATCACCCAGCCACCCCACCCCTGCCCTCTAGCAGCCCTCAGTTTGTTTCCCGAGATTAATAGTCTCTCATGATTTGTCTCCCTCCCAATCCCATCTTCTTTCATTTTTTTCCCTCCCTACCCCCACAACCCCCTCCTGCCTCTCAAATTGCTCATATCAGAGAGATTGTATAATTGTCTTTCTCTGATTGTCTTATTTTGCTTAGTATAATACCCTCTAGTTCCATCTATGTTGTTGCAAATGGTAAGATTTCGGATTTTTTGATGGTTGCAATGTATTCCAGTGTATATATCCAGTGTATACATACACCGCATCTTCTTTATCCACTCATCTATTGATGGACATCTAGGTTCTTTCCATAGTTTGGCTATTGTGGACATTGTTCGCATAGACATTTTAATATCATGCCTATGAAGAGTTTCTTTGCTGTATGTTGTTATTTTAAATAAATTAGAAACACAATACGTCTGATGCATAAGATGCAGAAATGTCTAGAAAGCCTTTCAGTGCTGAGATTCCATGAAAGTATAGTTCTGCATTTCTCTTCAGTCCCACTCCATTCTCCATAAGTGTTGTACCTCGTGAGGGCAGAGACCAATTATTCTATCCACTGGGGTATTCCCATTGTCTAACATGGTTTCCTGCACATAGTCATTGCTCAGTAAGTGTTTGTGGACTGACCTATTCACACATGGTAGAAATAAGTGTTACCGACTATCTGCTAGTACAATACATTGACCTTCAGTAGTTGTATCCAAGAAGTAGCTTCTAGAATTGCCACTTCAAGTTCCACTTTACATCTCTTTGCAGCCCAGGAAATGGCAGATTTCTTGAGACTTGACATGCAGAGTGGGGTCAGCAGTGGACAGAGCAATGGCATTGAGGCCCAATGAGGAGATTATCTTGCAGAAAGCATGATGTTGGATGGACTGTGTAGCCTTTGATGCTGTCTGACTTGGAAAGCAAAAGGGGAAGGAGTGGACGGTCCCCACATCCTGCACAGTAATGGTGGGAGCTCATCCAAGGGAGGCTAGAAAAAAGGGAGCATGACCACGTCTGAACAAGCAAATGGGGTAAATGTTCCAGCCACAGGGCTTCTCTTTTAGGAAGGTCTGAAAGGGACTTGGAAGAGCTAGCGAGTGACTCGAGCTACAGAAGGAGGAAAGGCCTGCTGTAAAACAGGAGAATGTGGGAACAACTGGGGCTCTGGAGAGTGGCTGAGGCCTAGTCACTCAAACTGGGACATGGAGTCAGCTCAGCTAGAGTAACTAGCTAGAGCGTCCAGCTGTGATCTCCAGTGGCATCAGGGTCTCTTGCCACATGGAAAGTTGGTGCTTGGAGCTGGTCTGTGTTGTTCCTGTTGTAAGGAGGAAAAGGTACATGGAAAATTTGTGAAGTAAATTGGGCCTGATACATTTTACCTTTCTCTCAGTACATTCATTTCTGGACTGCTCTTTGAACAGGTCCTCCGACAGGGGACATATAATCTGGCTTGTGAGGTACTAAAGCTCCATTATTATTATTGCTCTTGTTGTTACTTAACTTTGTTGACTGTGAGACTCTAGGGAAGGTATTTGCGGAACAACTATGTGTGTGCTCTTGTATTGTCACTGCAACTCTCTGAGGTAGAAAGTTTAAGATTTTATTTATTTATTTGAGAGAGAGAGAGTGAGAGAGAGAGAGATAGAAAGCATGAGAAGGGGCAGGGTCAGAGGGAGAAGCAGACTCCCTGCTGAGTAGGGAGCCTGATGCAGGACTCGATCCTGGGACTCCAGGATCTTGACCTGAGCAAAAGGCAGTTGCTTAACCAACTGAGCCACCCAGGTACCCTAGGAAGTATTTTTTTTAATCTCCATTTTATAAGTAAGAAGAGTGAGGCCCTGAGGCCTTACTGAGAGTAAAAGGATCTAGTAAGAACCAAACAGAGCAGGGATGTGAATCAAATTCTTCTGAGTCTGCTCTGTATGTGATGCTTCTCCACACGGGAGAGAATTAAAGAATGTTGGGGGAAATAAGTGATAATTTAAATGTGCTTTTACCTTTTTTTTTTTTAAGATTTTATTTATTTATTTGTCAGAGAGGTAGAGAGAGTACAGGCAGGCAGAGAGGCAGGCAGAAGCAGGCTCCCTGTGGAGCAAGAAGCCTGATGTGGGACTCGATCCCAGGACAGTGGGATCATGACCTGAGCTGAAGGCAGCCTCATAACCAACTGAACCACCCAGGCGCCCCTGCTTTTACATTTTTAAACCACCTCTTTGAGTCTTTTCCTTCTTTTATAGGAGGAGTTTGAATCTGAAAGTTCAAGAAATCTTAAAATAAAAATTAAAAAAAGAAAATGTATTTTTTTTAATTTTTATTTTTTTGACAGAGGGGGAGACAGCGGAAGAGGGAACACAAGCAGGGAGAGTGGGAGAGGGAGAAGCAGGCTTCCCGCTGAGCAGGGAGCCAGATTCAGGCTCAATCCCAGGACTCTGGGATCATGACCTGAGCCACCCAGGCACCCCAAAAATGTATTCCTTTTTTAGAAAAAGATTTAATTTATTTGAGAGAGAAAGAGAGTGAGGGAGGGACAGCGAGACTGAGTAAGGAACTCAATGTGGGGCTCGATCTTACCACCCTGAGATCATGACCTAAATGAGCTGTGAAACCAAGAGTGGGATGATTAACTGACTGAGCCACCCAGCACCCCCTTCCCAATGGAAATGTTTTTTTATCCACTTTTAGGTACAGGCACTAAGAAATAGTAACAGCTAACACTTTTAGGGTGTTTACTATGTTACGAAAGCCAGATGCTTGCATAAATGTTTTAAAATGTTACTTAATTTAACCCTCATAACAACATGTTGAGAAAACTATAGCACAGAAGGGTTAAACTTGACCAAGGTCATACTGGAAAAGGGAAAAAGGGATGAAAACTCAGGGTGTCTTTCTCCAGTGCCCATAGTTATCATCACTACATGAGACTGTCTTTATTCTCTTCTGGGATCAATTTACAAAGCTGTAGGACTGTCACCCATGGCTTTCAAAGGAAAATGATTTTCCTGTTTAAAGTAACACAAAAAACCTTAAGAGATTTCCTTTTGTGTGTAATGATTTTGAACGTCTACTGTTCACTGAGTTTTTCAGAGTAGGCTTGGTTTTTGCACATTCTGTTTGGTGCTTGAAAATCTCAAGCGGTTTTAAATAAATCTTAGTTACAATGAAACAACACACATTTTGAGGATTTGCAGATCGCTCAGTGCGACTGTGAGGTTTATCTTTACTTAGTTGCTCCTAACCTTTGGCTGAATTTTTAATTAAAACTCAAATAGTAGACTTTACGATTTCTACTGTTATGGAAGAAAGAAAACCAATACGATGTGTTAAAAAACACAACATAGCAGTGACAAAAAATCTAAATGAGGGCATGTGGACAATTATAATCAGATCAAATGCTTATAATTAATATTAGATAGATGGCATAATGTTGAAGATAGTGACTCACAGACAGGTACTGAAATTCTATCCTAAATATCATGTTAATTTCACTTTCTCTCAAATATACTAGAGTGTGATAATCAGAGACCAAAAGGTAAGTGGTAACCAGCAATAATCTCAAACATGGGCACAGCTTGGAGAAGGATGCTTGCTTAGGCTTCTCACCACCTACCCACCTACCACCATGGTATGTGTGGCTGTTGAGTCATCTGTTCATTCACCTAATAGGCTGCCCTGAATGCAGACTAAGAGTCCCTCATCTCCTTGGTAGAGTTGGACAAGACCTCTGGCCAGTAGGCCTATCTCTCACTCCCTTGGGAGGAGCTGTTGAGATCAAGTCTACCATGTTTCTTCCATTCAGTGCACGAAATATAAGGACAAGATCCCTCCAGCCCTGGCCCCATGTAGCCATGGTGTTTCATGTCTCCTTGCCCTGACTCTGCCATTTCTCTTCTCCTCAGTCTACTAGGTTCTTCCAGTTCCAGTCCCACTGTCCCACTCAGCAAATGCTCCTGTGTCCTTCCTTAACTCCTTCTCCAAGGGTTCCCTCCACCTTCTTGCTTTAAATGAAGACTCACTCTCCCTTCAGACCTGCTGGCTTTCTCAACAGCTCTGTCAAGTGGAGTTTTTTCCCTCCCTCATGCGAAGAGGCCTTATATCCCTGTTGTGTCTCGTTGCTACTTATAGCCTGATTCCCCTGCCCTCTTTTAAATTCTGAAGCTCCTTTGAGGTTAAGCACTGCCCCCCTTCTTTTTAAGATTTATTTACTTATTTGAAAGAGAAGGGGGCACCTGGGTGGCTCAGTGGGTTAAGCCTCTGCCGTTGGCTCAGGTCGTGATCTCAGGGTCCTGGGATTGAGCCCTGCATCAGGCTCTCTGCTTAGTGGGGAGCCTGCTCCCCTCACCCTCACCCTGCCTGCCTCTCTGCCTACTTGTGATCTCTGTGTGTGTGTTAAATAAATAAAATCTTAAAAAAAAAGTGGGGGGGCGCCTGGGTGGCTCAGTGGGTTAAAGCCTCTGCCTTTGGCTCAGGTCATGATCCCAGGGTTCTGGGATCGAGTCCCACATCAGGCTGTCTGCTCAGCAGGGAGCCTGCTTCCTCCCCCCTCTCTCTCTGCCTGCCTCTCTGCCTACTTGTGATCTCTCTCTCTCTGTCGAATAAATAAAAAATTAAAAAAAAAAAAAAGGAAGGAAGGAAGGAAGCAAGAAATCACGAGCAGGGGGAAGAGGCAGAAGCAGGCTCCCCGCTGAGTAGGGAAGCCCGATGGGGGACTCAATCCCAGGACCCTGCGATCACAACCTGATCTGAAGGCAGATGCTTAACCGACTGAGCCACCCCGGTGCCCTGGATTAAGGCTCTTTGACTGTATTACCCTGGTGTCTGGCAACATCCTGGTCATTCCCTCTTAGCCATCTAAGTCTGTGGCTCACATTCTGTGTCTTGGCCTCCAGATCTATTATCATCTATTATCATCTATTATCATCTGACTCTAGTCTGCATGGGCTGTGTCTCCAACACACTGGCTGCTCAGGCCCTTGCCCTCTGTATCTGCACTGACCTTCTGGTCTCCAGGTCCACTACCCACTTCTTCTGTAACACCTTGCAAGCAGTCATCACCAGGAACTGCTTCTTCCCCACAATAGCCAATTCAGGCATCCCACTGGCTGACCTTAATTTTCCCCCATGCAGCCTGCTTGTTTGGCTACATCTGTTGTGACTGTCCTTTTACTTTAACAGATCCACTGACCCCCGGGAGTTCTTAGTTGCTCACTTTGCTCCTTTCCTCAGCTTATGAACACCAGATTCCATGGTCACAAGCCTAGTGACTGAGCAGCTGTTTAAGACAAGACACTGACACAGAGTCCCAACAAAAGAGCATGGATGGGGGGAGGGAAGGTTTCTTATAAGGGAATCTGAATATTGTTGCCAAAAGGTAGAAGGAAGGATACCAGGCAGGCCAAGATACCATCAATGACCACACCAATTTCTTCTGCAGTTTCTCCCCGACAGACTGAGTTATTTAGATGATCTGAGTTATTTGGCTCGTTATTTGCCTCAACTGCATATGCCACCTCTTTCCAACTGGAACCAGAAATCTTGGCTCCAAGTCACCTTACAAAAAAAGCTTCTACTTCACTATATACACAGGCACTCTGTGTTCTCCAAAATTGAAATGACTGAAGATATCTTTCCTCAAGGCTGAGAAAACATATGGACGAGAGTATGCTACTTCTCATCGTCTGCAGCCTTTTGACAAGACATCTGCTACAACATTTTTTGTTCTTGGATCATAGACTGTTGTTTGCCAATTGTTTTCATAAATATTAATCCTTGAAATCTTGACTGACATCTAAGTTGTTCTTTTTGGATTCTTTTCTTCTTCTTCATATGCACCATCTTTAAATAATTGTGTCACAATATAATAAGTTTTTTTTTCTTATGAAGAGTGCCTATGTTAAAATTGGAGGCTAAAATTTCTAATTCAAAAACTTGTGTTTTCTCTCCTTTTTTTGGTCTTTACATTTGAATTCTCCTTGCTTTTTCTTTATTTAACTGGATTTATTGCTGTTGGAATACTGCTTCTGCATTAATTTTGCAAATAGTCTTTGACTTGAGTTCTTAGAAGCACCTCAGGAAGACATTTAAACTCAGCTTCCCCAAGTACTTGGTTGATTAAGTCCTAATGTAGTTAACTCTTCCTCTCAGCCTAAAGTTAGGAACTTTAGAGCTGGGTCGGGATTTCTTTTTAAAGATTGATTGATTGACTGACTTATTGATTTAGGAGGGATAGAGAAGGGGAATGGGAGGGAGAGAGAGAGGGAGGAAGATTGAGAGCACAATCAGAGGGAGGGGCAGAAGGAGAGGGAGACAAGCAGACTCCCCACTGAGAAGGGGGTCCAACGCTGGGCTCCATCCCAGAACCCTGAGATCATGACCTGAGCCCAAATCAAGAGTTGGATGCTTAACCGACTGAGCCACTCTGGTGCCTCAGTCTGGGTCAGGATTTGGGGCTGGACAATGAATCACCTATTTAAGAAGTTTACTAATGACAGTCAGTGCGTGTTAATTTCTTATCATACCTTTGCATGAGAAGATAATCTTGAAGTCTGTGATGGAAGAAGGATGAGCACATCCTCCATCAAAAGATGGTCTTTAATGACTATTGATAAAGGTCTCCTGGCCTCTACCATGTTCGTAACACAAATGAAGCCCTGTCCTTGTTACGTGCAGCCTTCGGGGCTCATTCTTATTATGCCTGGTCATTCCTGATTTATTTTGCTGTTACCTCTAAGGCTCAGTAATTCAGCACATTTTAAATTATTTCAATTATTTCTCAGTTAATAAAACAACCTAAGAATGAAAAGACTTCCTCGTAGGTATTTGCCCGTGAGGTCTGCTAGCAGAGTCGTATGTGTGAAGCCACTGGTGCCAAACATAGCCAGTGATTAATTGAGAGGAAAGTGAGTTTGAACACAACGCCAGAGGATCTTTTCTCCTCAGTAAACTACTGTTCAATATTGAATTTTATCTCTGCTTTTAAAAATATGTTATAAAATCTCAAGAGGAATGCTCTTGGGGTTTCATATGAGGTTTAAGTTTTTTTTTTTCCTTTCTTTTTTTTTTTAAAGTCAGGATACCCTATTACTAAAGGAGAGCTAATAAATTGGAAAATATAGTAACTTATCAACGTGTGATGAAATTGTTATGTCTTTGGCTCTATCTAGAATCATGTAAAATTATATTTAGAGTAGAAGAGATTTTCATATTTTGCCATCTCTAGAGGCTGTGTCAAGGATTGGGAATGCATCTCACAGTTGAGATCAAGCAAAGCTTCCTCTGAGGTCTATTGGCAAGTGTCAGCTCTCTTCTACATCTGCCATTTTCTGAGAGTAAAATGAGATTCACATGTTTGCATACCATCTTGCCCATCCTTGCCAGGGATACTTTCTGGAAAAAGCATATTGAATATTTTTGCTGTGCCTCTATTTTAGGGAGAAAAGTGAATCTCACAAAAATTGGGAGCTGTTCCAGGGTTGGGCCAGAAGTTGAGGGGTAGACAAAGGGCCCATTCTGGGGGTGGGGGCGGGGGGTGGTGATGACTGCTGGGACAGCTAGTGATTCCATGCAGTTAGGAGGATGGACGTGTTGAGCAGTGTTCTGCCATGTCAGGGATTAGCACCCGAGAGGATTATTTGGAGACAAGCGTGGCCTTATTTGCATGGTTTCAGTCAATGACCAGTACCTATTGAGTGTTGTATCATACTTGGTGGTAAGATACAAAGGAGTGAAATGATACCACCTGTATTCATTTTCTGAGGCTGCCGCAATGATGCACCACAGACTGGTAAACAATAGAAATTCATTGTTCTGGAGCTCTGGAAGCTGGATGTCCAAGATCAAGATGTCAGCAGGATTGGTTCCTTATAAGGGAAGGACGTGTTCCAGGCCTCTCCTTGCTTATAGATGGCCATCTTCTCCCTGCGTCTTTATGTGGTCTTCCCTATGTACATCTGTCTGTGTCCAAATTTCCTCTTCTTATAAGGATACCAGTCACATTGGATTAGAGCCCACCCTAATGACCTGGCATTCAATTTAATTCTCTCTTTAAAGTCTATCTCCAAATATGGTTCTACTCTGTGATAACAGGGTTTAGGACTTCAACATATGAATTTTTGGGTGATGCAGTTCAGCCCATAATACCACCTTAGTTGTTAATCTACTCATACATAGGGCATGTACAGAAGTTTTCTGTGTGCTTCTCCTGTGCTTATTTTGTCGAGGGCAATCAAATGCCCTTAGCTGATTGCTGGGATCCAGAAACAGACCTTTAGGGAGTTATGTCTAAGTATTATTATTTAAGTCAGTCTAAACCAACAAGGAGGCATAGAAAAGAGATTTTGCTTTTCTCTTATTTTTAACTTAGGCTAATGGTAAAAGGAAATAGTTGATTGGCATTAAGATTCCCGTGGCACTGAGAAGTACATTGGTAAATGTTTGAGCGTAAAATTGAAACATTGTATATGGATCTGACTAGTCCTGAAAATACAAAATGGGAAAATTTGAAAATTTGATATAATTTCAGTTTTAATATTGGTGATATTCTTTAGCTTTGGACTGTCTCTCGAAAGTACAGTTGAGTTTATTTCTTGAGCACTTTTGACAAGTGTTTCAGCACAATCATGAAAAATTGCAAGTTTCAGATATGATCTTTAGAGTTTCTTTATTCTTACAAGTTGAATTAAAAAATTATTCTGGTGGCGCTTGGGTGGCTCAGTGGGTTAAAGCCTCTGCCTTCGGTTCAGGTCATGATCCCAGGGTCCTGGGCTCGAGCCCCGCATCTGGCTCTTTGCTCAGCAGCGAGCCTGCTTCCTCCTCTCTCTGCCTGCCTCTCTGCCTAATTGTGATCTCTCTCTGTCAAATAAATAAATAAAATATTTAAAAAAAATTATTCTGGGCTGTTGTTTTGGCAGTTTATCATTCTGTTTCTCTCATAGCAAAATACACACTTAAAAATTCTTCCTTGAAAAATGTCCCTTTTCTGGAGGAGTGTTTCATCCTGTTTACAAGTATTTGTAAACTCTACATGCACAATTTTACTATTTATTTTGCTAAGTGACCAGTTTTTATTTTTTATTTTATTTTATTTTTTTGTGGTAGTGACCAGTTTTTAAATGGTTATTTCTAATACCCACATAAAGATCAAGTGATTTAAAAAAAAAAAAAATGACACAGGGATTCTACTTTTAGCCTGGCCCCAGTGCCTTATTCCTTGTACCCGTATGTGGGAGATAACAATGGAATGAGAAATTCTCACTGTTTTAAGAAAGAAAAAGATGCAAATTACAGGATTAATTACTTTTATAAATGTCCTGGTTTATAGAATATTTTTCTGATATTTTAGGACAGCATTGTTTTATTTTCTTAGGTGCAAAGTTTTCCTACTTGTATGTTTTAAACCAGTTCTGTCATACTGACAAAACTAGGATAAGCAGTGTCCAAAAAATAGTAAGAGTTCAGGATACATTCCAGACTAATTCCTTCTGTCCTCAAACAAGTGGCTATTTGCACAGCTAAGTTAAGATTATTGATTATTTTTATTTTGATGCTGGTATCATCTTTCTTATGAGACTCTAAGTCATTAGCTCACTTCACTAACTGCGCAGGAAAAGGGAATTTTTCATGGATCGTTCAGATATACGTTTATACATATAGGTAAATGCAGTAAACATGAGGCATAGAACTTGGTAGCAGGAAATCAAAGGTGTAAGTGAGAAAATACCTCGTGTTGAAATGAGACTAAGGCTCATTATTCTGGAAGTGGAGGGTCAATTTAAGCCATCTGAGAATAATAATCACCGGAGCGTTGTTACTGATGTATCACAAAGCTAAGAAGGGTGGAAAAATCCAGAAGCAGACTTTAAAACCAATAATTTTCTAAATTTGGTTTTTACTTCAGTTTGATATACATGACCAATATGTGCTAAATGATTAGAAGCAGGTTACAGAATTTAATGTGAAAACCATGTGTCTGATTTTATAGTTCACTGTTATTTTCTGTGCATTGATTGAAATGTCTTACACACATAATGCTGCAGAGTGTTATGCTTGTTTGTACTTCACATTTGCCTCAGATATTTCAGTGGGCAGAATATAATAAGGTGCATTAGAAAAGTCCAATGAATATTTATGGTAATCCAAGGGAACCACACGCAGAAATGAACTCGCTTGGTTCCCAGACATCTATCTTTCATCTTACTCTTAAGGGTATTTAAGATAAAAACAATTTACTATAATTGGTTTATTTTACCAAATATACAAAGCATTCAGTGACTATATCCAAACCTCAAAATATTGATAGTTCACCCCTAAAAGTGGGTTTAAATTGAATCATAAAAGGATTTACTCTAAAAAGTTTCATTTTGGGCTTTTATCTATCATCAGGTCTTCTTTGTTGAATATGATTTTTTATGATTTAATATTTATAAATTAGGTAGCATGCATTTAGAGAACCCAAAATGAGAAAATAAAATATTTCTAGAAAGAAGTATTCCTTTTTTTTCCTTCTGAACATATTGATACAATCCCATGTAGATAAACTACAGTGTTTGACAAAGCTACATGCATGTGGGGGTGCCTGGGTGGCTCAGTCAGTTAAGCAGCTGCCTTCAGCTCAGGTCATGTTCCCAGGGTCCTGGGATTGAGCCCCATGTTGGGCTTCCCCTCTCCCTCTGCCTACTTGTGCTCTCTCTCTATTTCTCTGTCAAACAAATAAATAAGAACTTAAAAAAAAAAAAAAGCTACGCACATGTGGCCTTTCTATTCAGAACAATATTCATACCATTTAAGAACCCGGTAGTGGGGACCTTAAGGTTGAGACTGACCTCAGAGAATCCCACATCAAGTATAGTTCCTGATACTGGAAGTAGAAGGCAGCAGACATTGTGTGTGGAGGTGATGGCCATGTTGACTACAGTTGTTCATAGCCCCTGTTGGTGGGCCAAAAGTAAGAGTCCTTCTCCTACATTTACTTCCGAACAATCAAAAAAAAAGAAAAAAGAAATCTCTAGGATTACTGGGGAAAATGATCTTCAGCAAATAATATTATTGGAAGATTATTAACATAGGTAACATGAAAATGACGTGTCTGTGATATAAACATGAACACAAGAGAATAGTCTATATAATTTTAAGTATTCTGTAGCATCTGGGTCTTTCTGTGAGCCTTCAGATCTACAGAATTCCAGAATGAATGATTGGGAAATCAGCTAGTTTTCTGACCCCATATAGATGAGAAAAAAATATATCATCTATATAGATTCTTGACTGAATAGAACTATTAAATATGAACTTAGTTGACCTGACTCTGTACACAGATCAAATATGGCCTTTAAGGTAACCTTGCACAATGTCAAGAGCACTGGTCTGGGACGTAGGGGCTCTCACTGCATCATGATTAGCTGGGGGATCTTAGGCCCCTTGGTTCTCACCTGCCTCACCCATCAAGTTAAATTAAATGCCACAGCCAAACCAGATGATCTTCTGAGGTCCCTTCTCATGTTTCTCTGACTTTCCTTCTGTTCTGCAGATTTAGATTCTTAATGTCACGACAGAGTAAATAAATTCCTATTCAGAAATATCAGAGGATAGACTTAAGCTGCCCCCCCCGCCCCCAATCAGAATAAAAAAAATTTATTAAGCTGCTTCACAAGATTATCATAAAAATAAAAATTTGAGCTGTCCAATCCTCACAATAACTATTTGACATATGTGTAACTTCAACCTCCATTTTGTAAGTGATGAAACTGGAGTTTAGGGAAGTTAAGTCATTTGCCTCAGGTTTCACAGACAGACCCAGGTGACCCAGCTGGGATTAACACTGAGGCAGTATGGTTCCTAGGATCTTTGCTCTTTAATACTAAATGACTTTGTGTATCTCTTTGGGCACAAGTGTTTGTGAGAAGAGTGAAAGGGGATGGGAATTTGTGTTTCATGTGGGCTGTTACGGGGATGCCTCCCCGACAAGGTAATAATACCTGATGGAGACTTGAGGAAGGTCAAACGGCACACCAGGCAGATATGCAAGGGACAGGAAGCAGTGAGTGCTGAAGACCCAAGCTATGAGCTGGCTTCCTGTATTTGAGAAGCAGCAAGGATGACCGCGTGGCCAGGGAGGAGCTGGTGTGGTGATGCGTGGCACTAGGTTATGAGACCAGAGAAGTGTGAGAAGGACCAGATCATGTAGGGCTTTTTAGGACATCATAAGACCTTTGGTTTTTCCCCTGAGTTAGATGGGAAGCCAGTGGAGGGTTTGGAGTATAGGAGTAAGTCTGATTAATGGCTTACAAGGACGACGGTGTGTGTGTCTGCTTACAGAGAGTGCACTGCAGAGAGAAACCTGGGAAGATTGTGAAGAGGTTATTGCAGTCATCTGGGTGAGAAGTGAAGGGATGGACCAGGGTCATAGCAGTGGATGTGGGAAGTCAGAGGATTCTGGGTATATAATGAGGCTGGAAGGAACAGATTTTGCTGAGGGATTGAATGTGAGGTATAATAGAAAAATGAGTCAAAAATGACTCCAACGAGTGTGGACTGAATGACTAGAAGAATGGAGATGCCATTTATTGTGAAGGAGAAGACCGTGGGAAGAGACTCGCCCACCTTGTGTCACTAGGGCTCAGAGCAGCAAATGGGGAAATTATGGAAGTGAACTGGTTAGGCACAGACTTCCTCGTACTCCTCAGATGAATACAGAAAGCGAAGGCAATGCATCCTAGCCAAGTAAGCGTGTCTGCTTTGTGTGGTATTTTGAGCAGGCAAATGGCAGCACTATCAAAAGGGAAAATACAGCTTTAATTTGGAGGAAGATTGAATTTCCTGAGTGATGAACCTGGAATTAAGAAAGATATGTAATATAAAGTTTCCTTCTTCTACAGTGTACAGTGATTTTAAGCAGGATTTCTGTGACTGGCGAGGAAGCGTTATTCCGGTATATTTTCCGTCTTTAGGTTTTCATAAGGATGAATGTTGTTCCAATAAGTGACTAAGGACAAATTTGGAAGAGGATGATAGGACAGACACCATTATCTGGGATAGATGCAGTGTTCCTAGACCATCTAGGTGTGTTGGGTCATATACTGAGCTCTGTAGTCTCCAAAGAAAGTTTGACAGCCTCTATGGCTCTGATTCAAACTATGGTTAATCTTAGGGCTCATGTAAGTTAGGCTTTATGTAATTCCCTCTCCCGGGATTTAGAACAGTTGAGAGACAGGAATCATTTAGATCAAGGCCAGAATGCAACTTATCTTCAGTGTCCAACTGGAAAACATCCTTAAGATTCATGGATGTTTTCACTGATATTTTGCTCCAACCTAGTAACACCACCCTGCTCCCTCAAAGGGTCAGGCTTCTCAGAGTCTCACAGAGAGCGGGGCAGAGCTCACACACTCTTGCGGTGGGGAAGAACTCGGGAGGGGATTTCCCAAGCATCCTCTTATTCCTTCTTTTCAACTCACCAGTCAGATAAAGTACTTCCCCTTTTCAGGGGCGTGGGTGATGAGTGAGTGGACTTGTATTAGCAACTGCCATTGATTCTGCCTAAAAATGTTTTCTGGAATGCACTGCACCTGGTCGCCTGTCTGCCCTGCGACCCCCTGATGAGCTCATTACCCTGGACCGAGGCATCATCATCTCCTGTCCCGACAATTTATTATCTCCCAATTCACCTCTCTACTTCCAGTGCTTGTAACCTCCAACCCGTTATTTCCATAGAATTAGAACTGCAAATCATGGATCACATTATGCCATTCTATTAAAAGTCTTTGATGTTTTTCTCTTGCTCTTTAAAAGAACATTCACGTTTTTACCAGAATAAGTAAGGCCCTGCTTGACCTGCTTTGTGCCACCTTCTTAACTTCTCTCCCTTATTTTCCTATAGTGTAGTCACAGTGGTGTCATTTTTGTTCCTCTGCCTGGAGTGCTGTTCCTCCGGCTGTTTATGCACCTGACTGCTTTTATCCTTCAGATCTCAGCTCAGATGCCTTCTTTGACAACTCTGTCTAAATACCTTCCCAGGAGCACATGGGTGACTCAGTCAGCTGAGTGCCTGACACTTGCTTCTAGCTCAGGTCATGATCTCAGGGTCTTGGGATTGAGCCCTGCATGGGGCTCCGTGCTTGGTGTGTAGTCTGCTTGGAATTCTCTCTCTCTCTCTCCTCCACACCTTCCTCACCCCTCTCACTCTCCTTCTCTCTCTCTAAAATAAATAACATCTTTAAAAAATAAATAAAATAACTTTTTCCACTTGTTCTTTATCAAAACATCCTGCTCATTGTCTTTCATAGTACATTTTAGAAAATGCAAACACGTAGATTCACTTTTTGTTACTGTTTACCTGTTTATTGTTTCCCTCACTAGACCCGTAACTCCATGAGGGTCAGAATCGTGTCTTTTGCTTTAATGACTGAGTCTGCAGTACATACCAGTGCCTTGGATTACTTAGGAGTCGTTTGTAAAATGAGCAAAGAATGCAGCCTGCATATGCAGAGGACAAAGAAAGTAGCAGAGCAGGCTGGGTGAGTGTGAGCAGAGAGAGGGCTGGAGACAGTGTGCAGAGAAATGTAGGAGTCGCGCCGGAGTCCCCTGGCTCTGGATATCGGGCCAGCCTCGCCGCAGTGTTAGCAGTGGTGGCCGGGGCTGGAGAATGGGGCCTAGGGCTGGGCTGGAATCACTGAAAGTGAAATAGTGTCACGGGTGAGCGGGAATTGTGTTCGAAGAAGGAAGCAAGAGATGAGTAGCAGAAGAACCATATTAAGCAGCAGGCCTGATAGGGTGAGTTCAGGTTGTAGAGGGAAGATGCCAGAGAACGTCGGGAGTAGTGCATTGCGTGGAAGACAGAAGCATAAGCTCAAAGCTGTCCAGGCTGTTGTTTATGAACAAATCATCCCAAGCACTATTCTTGTTGGGAGTAATCCTGTTTATAGGGTGCAGAGTTGTATTTCATAAGTGCCAGGACAGAAATTTGGAGAGTAAAGCTAACTTATTGAAGGACTTTTTTTTTTTTTTTTAAGATTTTATTTTATTTTTGACAGAAAGAAACACAGCAAGAGAGGGAACACAAGCAGGGGGATGGGAGAGGGAGAAGCAGGCTTCCCGCTTCATGGGGAGGCCGATGTGGGGCTCCATCCCTGGACCCTGGGATCACGACCAGAGCTGAAGGCAGACGCTTAATGACTGAGCCACCCAGGAGCCCCCTTATACAAAGTCTTAAAATCAGAGCTGTAGAAGTAGAATTGGCCTTTCCCTCATCCTGAAGCTACTGAGAAAGATTTTTGATCAGTAAAGGTAATCCTGCAGGTAGCATTGGTGACAAATACTGGGAGCTGAGAGGTGAGGGAGGAGAGGCTTGTCGTAAGCCAGCCGAGAGCTTAGGAAATATATTTCTGAGGCCGTTTCATTTTGGAAGGATGGATTTTTTATGTCTGTCATGAATCGTGAACTAAAAACTATTCACAGGAAGCTATTGTGCAGTGAATGGAATGAGGACATGGCCTTTGGGAAGCTTTATGAGTAGAAAGGTGAGCGGGAACCTAAGACAATCTCTTCTCCGCCATTCCTTGCCTTCCGTGTTGATACTGTCCTCATCACAGGGATACTCAGGTTTTGCATTGAAATTGAAATTTCCATGGGGCACCTGGGTGGCTCAGTGGGTTGAAGCCTCTGCCTTCGGCTCAGGTCATGGTCTCAGGGTCCTGGGATCGAGCCCCACATCGAGCTCTCTGCTCTGCGGGGAGCCTGCTTCCTCCCCTCTCTCTGCCTGCCTCTCTGCCTACTTGTGGTCTCTCTCTGTCAAATAAATAAATAAAATCTTTAAAAAAAAAAAAAAGAAATTGAAATTTCCTTTTCCTGTCTCTTCTCTAAGATGATTAATGGACAAAGAGCCTGTAAAGCTGGGCTGTAGTATTCCAACCCATCAGTAGGTGTCGCCATCTCATAGATTGCTTTAGCCCACTCAGGCTTCCTCCAGTCTATGGCTTTAAAGATTTTTTTTTTTTTTTTTAAATTTATCAGAGGGAGAGAGGGAGAGAGAGTGAGCACAGACAGACAGAATGTCAGGCAGAGGCAGAGGGAGAAGCAGGCTCCCTGCTGAGCAAGGAGCCCGATGCGGGACTCGATCCCAGGACGCTGGGACCATGACCTGAGCCGAAGGCAGCTGCTTAACCAACTGAGCCACCCAGGCGTCCCGAGTCTATGGCTTTAAATGATAGAAAATAAATTAGTGTTTTATTTTATCCCCTATTTTGAGTTCTCACTCCATAGTTATAAGGATTTATTCAGGTCACAGGAAATCAAATTTTTTCCCTAAAATTGTAAATGACTGTAAATAATCTCATTATTTACAATGATAGTCACATTTTATTCAGATTTTTTGGTGATAATTTTGTGCAGTTGGTAGGCTGCTTAATTTTAGCTACTGTAATATTAAATCATTTATTTTAACAATAGTTTAATATTTGGTGGAGCTATAGACACAACCAGAAAAAATATAGTTTGTGTACTTGGTTTTCATTTTTTTTTCCTCTATATGTAACACTTCCACCATCACAAAAAGTTCTATTAGACAGCTCTGGTATAGATTAAACTAATCTCTTTCATCTTAAAAAAAAAAAAAAAGCAACACTACAACTGCAGTCATCACTGCATGCCTGAGTTCAGGATCTTACACATAGATATGTTTTAAAAAATCTAAAACAAAATATGGCTAGGAATTTATTTTCTAAGTATATTTCATTCTCAGTTTTAGATTTTAGATTTTTTTAAACATTATTAGGGCACAATATTGCAATAAAATAGAAAGAAGGCAAGGTTTAAATGTCTAGGTGTGTGTGTACATATATATATATATAAAACAATGTTTATTTTTAATTAGGTTTTTATACATACAAGGGAATATTACTCAGCCAGTAAAAAAAAAGAATGAAATCTTGGCCATTTGCAATGACATGGATGTAGCTAGAAAGTCTTATACTAAGTGAAATAAGTCAGTAAGAGAAAGACAATTACCATAGGATTCCACTCATATGTGGAATTTAAGATACAAAACAGATGAACATAGGGGGGAAAAGAGACAAACCAGGAAACAGACTCTTCACTATAGAGAACAAACTGATGGTTACCAGAGGGGAGAAGGATGGGGGATGGGCTAGATGGGTGATGAGCATTAAGGAGGGCACTTGTGATGAGCACTGGGTGTTGTATGTAAGTGATGAGTTACTAAATTCTGCACCTGAAACTGATACTACACCATACGTTAACTAGCTGGAATTTAAATAAAAACATGAAAAAAGGCCAATATTTATAAATCTAATAGCATTTCTTGAAAACCAGATATACTCAATATTTTAAAAATGCATCTGACCCCTGGAAATAAAATGATAAGAGGAAGAGGCTAGGAACTTCTGTGGCTCCCATTTAGGAACAGATAACTCATGTTGGACAACTGATTATACTCTATGTTGTGCATTAAATATATTTATTATTCCCTTGCCTTCCCAGTTTGAAAATTTGTTTGAAATGGCAGAGATAATTTTGTATATCCTTAATGTCTAGGAGATGCACACTATTTTCCTTTACTCTCAGACTTTACTTCTGGCGCCAATTATATGAGCTTTTCCCCATTGACCAATTCTCTACCACCAGCTGGTGTCCTTCAGTATAACTCAGTTCTGCGCCTTCTACCTGGTGGTAGTGTCAGACCCCACGGCCTGAGGGCTCAGTCCCACAAGGCTACTCCCTTTCTGAGATGCCAATCACAAGTCTAGGTTTTTACCTTTGTTTTTGACCAACCCGCCAGAAACCTGAGGTTCCCGGGACCCCCTCCTCAGGTTTGATAATTTGCTAGAGGGCCTCACAGAACTCAGGAAAAAACAGTTCACTTACTAAATTATAAGGTTATTCTAAAAGAATACAAGTTAAGAAGAGCCTGATGGAAGGGCCACTTCAGACACACCACCCTCTCAGTACCTGCACGTGTTCACCAACTGGAAGCTTTCTAAACGCATCCTTTAGGGATTTTTATGGAAGCGTCATCAGGCATGATCAGTGGCTTAGGCCATTTCCAGTCCCTCTCCCCACTATGGAGAATTGGGGTGGGGGTGCGGGCTGAAAGGTCCAAACATCTCATTGTGAGCTGGTCTCTATGGTGCCCAGTCGCCATCCAGCAGCCCACCAAGAGTTGCCCCTTCGCACGAAAGATGCTTCTATCCCCCAAGAAATTGCAGTGGATTTAGGGGATCTGGGTCAGATGCTCTCTCACTTGGGCAATGATGAGAGTTTTAGGGGCTTCTTGTCAGGAACCAGGGTCAAAGACCAAATACCAGCAGGAACCGGGGACAGAACCCCTTATATGAATTTCTTATTATTCCCCACTCCGTTGTTTGAAAAAGGACAGAATATTTGATAGTTGCTTTCTCTCTTGCTAGCTTCGAAGCTGCAGCGTTCTGTCTGTCTTTTATCCTGGTAAATGTTGTGTGCTGAATGACTGGTTTTATTGAACTGTTTCTACCAGTGGGGAAATGGCCCCTGTTTTATTTGCTGCTATGTAAGTCTCAGAACATGTGACTGTCCATGTGAACACTCTGTGCAGATTAAAACTGCAGGACATGATTGGAGGAGACACGAACTGCCAAGCCACCGAGGCGGCTAAGAAGGCATCCGGTGCCAACGACAGCATGGGCTTATGTAAGACCTGCAGTGTCTGGCACAGGGCTCCACTAGAGACACATCACGTGTTGTGCAATGCTCTTGGCCCTGAAATTCAATTAGATTGCTTTGAACGATCCGTGAGTCTGCATGAGATAAGCTTTTACTGCTCTACACTAGAAAGCAAATGGGTTGATTAGCTGCACATAAATTGATAAATGGCCATGGTAATTCGAGCAATGTAATATTTGCATTCTCTGTACATCATCGTGCCACCAAGGGGCAGAATTTAAGCATTATGTAACCTGGAGAAATAATGGGGCAGAAAAACCCAACCGTCACGACTAGAGAAAATACATTTTCTTACAGACAGTTAGCAGTAGTTTTTTTGTTGTTGTTATTTGTTTTTATAGATTTTGCCATCATTTGGGGGACTCTGCTTAGAGGCTGCCGGTATTTTTTTTTTTTAATGCCATGATCTGTGAGTGAGAATAAATGAACTGACAGGGTGATAATTTTGGTGGGGTGGGGAGGAACTTTTATTGGACTGGATTTTAAATTGTGAGTTCAAACAGCCATTTAATACTGAGCAGATTTAGTTTCATTGTGAACTTGCCATTGATCAATTTAAGGAGTTGGGAACCATTAGAAATTAACCTCATATTGTTTGGCTGAGACCCTTTGATATCTGTTCACAAAAGGAGATCTGGTATGAAGGAGGAAAAGTAATAGTAAATTTGGGAAATTGAGATCTTAGAAGGAAGGTGAGGATGATTATCATATTAAGGGTTTTAAAGAACTGCTGGGAAACCACTAAAATCAGTGATGTGAGCTTTACTTCCTTTCTTCTATCACCATTTTCCTCCAAATAGGACTTAAGGTTTTTACTGAAAGCCCTGGTAAGAAGTAGATGTTCATTAGAATCGTTTGGGACACTGAGTTGAAACCTACGCCCGGATACTTATTCAGAGAGCTCCCATTTTGTTATATCTACAGGGATTAAGTGTACAGTTCCTTTGTGACTTTAGGTGAAAAGGTCTTGAATTGTAGTAAAACCAGTGCCGTTGTAATTTCCTCCCTATTGGAAGAAGGCTTTTATTTCTGACCTATCTTTTGAAATAGGTCTCAGGACACAAATTTTCTCCATGTAACCTTATATCCGACTTTAATTCAAATGGATATTCATGAGTGGGTTTTTTTTCCCCCTAATTTTAAAATTTTAATTTAATTTAATTTAATTTAAAATTAAAATTTTAAAATTTCCCCTAATATTAAAACCCAGATTTTAACAGGTTTTTATTTCAGTAGATTACCTTAATTTTGTGAAGTTCAGCATGCATGGGTATTTCCCATTCATTAATTTTTCTAACTCTCTGCGGTAAGTGTTGTTACTCCATTTAACCAAAGGGGAAACAGACGTGCAGAGAAGTCTAATGAACTGTCCGGGGTCACGGTGCAAGGAGGTGACTGGGTAGGGTTCCAAAACAGATTGTAAACATTTCATCCCACTGTAATAACGACCCCCCAAATGCAGTTCTATGGACTGGTACCAGGCTGGCCCATATTTCAAGGAAATTCTATTTTATTATGCCTAGAGTAAAGGTCTGGGAATTTATCATTTTTTAAAAGCTTCCCAGATGATTCAGATGCAAGATCAGAATTGGTAGCTACTTCATGTCCAATATTCTGAGCTGTAGAGATAGCATCAGAACATCTCTATTTATGCTGTACTTCACATATATTTTTCTGTTCATCCTCCTGATGTGTACATAAATATATAATTTCCATGTATATAATATGTATATTAATATATATGTCTGTATATATGCACATATATATATGTTCTTGCAGATTCAAACCAAACCAAACAGTAAAAATAGAATTCATTCTCTTTTGTCTCTTTGTAAAACTTTAATAAAAGTATATTTTTCTAGAATAGACATGAAATATTCTGTGACTAACATAGTAGTGTTTTTTAATAGTCAAAAGAATAGAGTGGGAAATGTAATTCAGTAAGTGGCATATGCTGTAAAAAGGCTAATATCTAGGTCTTAAATAGATGCTAGCTGGTGTAACTTTATTAATGAGTGAATTCAGAGTTGGTTTAATGAGTTGGTGATAGAGAGATGGCTTGTTATTGTCAGTGAATGTAACTTGGTGATGGGTCTTTACAAAATAATAGAAAGGGACTGGCTCATCCCTTTCCCTGTCATAACTGAGTCTCTGTCCCCTCCCCCCCACCTTTCCTGTTTGCATCTTTATAAAGATGGTATATATCCATCATTGCTGGAGCTGGGACTCCATGAACACCTTTCTTTTCTTTATCCCCCTTGCCCCCATCTTTCTGCAAACATCCTCTTGTTTTGTACCACAAACATCTGTTTTAAAGGGGAATGTTTGAAAAGGCCAAATTAAGTCTGTGAAGCTACATGTTTCATGACCCAAGTATCATGGCTCAGGCTTTGAATAGACTCCAGAGGGGGCTCTGAATGCATACGACAAATCTGAAAATTTTTGAGAGTTCTAAGTTAATAAGCTGGTTACAGCTAACTTTGCAGATGATGCTCTTTCTAGGGACATAGTCTTAATGTTTCAACTGTCATGTGCATTTACCAAGTGTATGGCTGGGAGTTAAGGCATTTTTTTTTTTTTGGCTTAAATTTCATTATTTACATAACACCCATATTACATAATAAATAGTAGTAATTTTTCATTTCATTTCATTCATAAATAATAATGTGTGTTATGGTTTTCTGAACCTCAGTCATGAGTGAATAAACTTTTCTTTGCAAATGAACTAAATGTTAATCTCAGCTTTGCATAACTACTAAAAATGCACTGCTGCGCAAAAATGTCTTCAGGTAATAAAACAAATGAAATCAGCATTATACAGGTTGCTTAGGTGAAGTTTCTTTTTGAGGATTTATATCATTGAAAGGAAGCTGCTCAAGGACACAGTGTCTGGGTCTTCAATGTACTTTTTCACCAGTAACTAATATTGCAACATTAATGTGAAGAAGTTTGGTTCAGGATATAATTTATCAAGGTACTCTAAAAAGAAACAAATTGCATTCCTTACATAAATGAATTTCCAATTCCTAACACATTCTGCTATAATTTTTCAAAGTTCTACCAGGCTATAAAAGATCCGTACCCACAAATGTCTAATAAAATTCACAAGTAGTATGTGCTTTAAAAAAATAAAAAGAAAGATTTCCTTGATGCATTAGGTTTGAGTGAGGAACAACAACAACAACAACAACAAAAACACAAGGTATTTTAACAGATTATTTAATGTAAAGAATTGCTAACTGGGAATTGGAGAAAGGAAAGAGAATACCACAGTGTTATTTAGATAGCAACTTTAAAAAGCAGCTGTCACCCCTAGGGCTGGAGCAAAGGGAAGAGACTGGAATTGCTAAAACTTAAAAATGCAGAGAATTGCATTTGTGGCTGGATGCAGATATCTGAGACCACCAGCAAAGACCATGTTCCTGGGCAAAGGGTATGACTGAAAAACTACAAATTGGGTTAGCTAACTAGCTATGGACAGGAACCACCCCTGCCAGAGTACTGTGTGGCTGGAATGCGACTCCCAGAAACCAGGAGCAAAACCACGAAGTCAACAGGAAGCCCACCGGAAGCAGACAAGAAGGAACACGTATCTTTCTCTAGTCGTGCAGCTCCCATTTATGCCTTCTATCAGCAGAGCCTTCCCTAGAGCCAGTCAGCCAAGTACAGATGTGATTTATAAAATTCCAGCCCCCCCATCACAAGGACCTGTCTGGAGCTGAGAGGCAATAGCTTAATAACGGGCATGCTGAAGTTTCTTTAAGAACCTTACAATTCTCTCAGGGCGCCTGGGTGGCTCAGTGGGTTAAAGCCTCTGCCTTCACAGGGAGCCTGCTTCTCCCTCTCTCTCTCTGCCTGCCTCTCTGCCTACTTGTGATCTCTCTCTCTGTCAAATAAATAAAATCTTAAAAAAAAATCTTAAAATTCTTTCAAGTTATTTTATATTTTTAGGTGATATACCACATAGAATAAAAATGTAAAGAGAATAGTTTCTCAACTTCATGCCCCTTGTATCCTGTTCCCACCCTTCCGCCTACCTCGGACTAGATAATCACCATGGTTAGTTTCTTAGGCATATACAAGCAAACATAAAATTGTAATCTTATCTCTGTAATCATATTAGTTATCGTACCCCTATTTTGCACCTTGCCCTTTTTTGCTTAACAATATAACTTTGATTTTGCTGAATCAGGATGTAGAGAGCTTCTTTGTGTTTTTAAATCTCATTACCTTAATGAAGTCTCTTACTGTTTTCATAGCTTTTAACTTTAATCTCTTTGGTATTCACAGGATAAAGTGACATCATCTGCAAATACTGATAGTTTCCAAATTTTCTATCTCTAAGATCATTTCTCTCCACTAATTGTTTTGGCTTGTACATCTAGAACAATGTTAAATATTAATGGTAATAGTGAACATCTTTTTCTCTTTCCGGTCTTATTGGGAGTGCTTCTAATATTTCCCATTAAGCATGGTGTGGATTTGGGGATAAGAGAAACATATTTTATTTTGTTAAGGAAGTATCCATTTATTGAGCTTCTTTTTTAAAATCAGAAGTGATGTTGAATTTTGTGAAATGGCTTTTCAGCATCATTAGAACATGACCATATGACTTTTCTTTTTATACTTAATATATGATGTAATATATTTCCTTACACTTAATATACGATGTAATCTATTTCCTCACACTTCCTACTTTGTTAACACATTTCCCAATATTTCTAGTCTTGAGCCATCTTTGGATTCCTGGAACAAACTGCACTGGGTCACAGAATTTGCACACACACACACCCCCAACACACACACACACAAACTGATAATTATAAAAAGGTTGTAGGGATTATTATCGTTGATTACTATTTGTTAGGTTTTTGTATCAGTTTTACTTGTTTCATAAGAAGAATTTGAAGTTTTTCTTGTTTTCCTCTGCTCTGAACCCATTAAAGAACATCAGAATGATCTCTTTTTTAAAGTTTGGTAGAATTTCCCTGTGAAACTATCCGGGCTTTGTACTTTTGGGGTGTGTAGCTCTTTGACAATTTCCTCTGTTGGAAATCGTCCTTTGAGATTTTCTCTCTCGTTTTGGTACAATTTTGGAAATTTTATCTTGCTAGAAAATTATTCCTTTTGGCTTTCAATAATTTTTTTTTTTATGGAGATGAAAAACTGTGTTGACCATAGAGAATCTTACGATCATTTATTTTTTGTTTGTTTGATTATTTCCCCTTTATATTGTGTTACTTAGTGCTTTAACATTTTATTTTTCTTTCTTTACTAGATTGTCCAATTGTTAATCTTTGTCTTTTTTTCCCCGCCAAAGGGCAAGTTTTCAAAAATTTACTAATCCTATTTATTTTCTTTTGTAACCTGTTACAATGTACTTCTATATTTAAAAACTCATCTGACTTAAAGTTTTACTATTTTTTATTTTTGATTATGGCATTTAACTTATTTTAATTGCTGTGAATATTTAAGGCTGTGGCTTTTTCTGTCAGTACCACTTTAGCTCTATTTTATAGCATCTCTTTCTATATAGGAATTTATTTACTGTTGTTTTCTAGAGATTCTGACGTTCAGTTTGAATTTTCTCTCTTGCTCAAAAGTTGTTTAATGAGAGTGTATTATTTTCCAGACAGAAGGGATTTAAAAAAAATTTTTTTTTATTATTGCAGTAGCATTGACATACAATGTTCTATTAGATTTAGGTGTACAACATAGTGATTTGACATTTCTATACATTACTCAATACTTTCATATCCTTTTTATATATTTTTCTGTTGATACAACCAGTAATTTACAGGAGGTCTTTGAAGGTGCAAAAGCTCTTTCCTTTTCTGCCATCACAAAGATAGAACAGACCCTATAAATATGGCCTACTCTGATGATTGCTTTTGTAGCCTCTGTATCTCTGACATTGCCTTTCCTCACCCTCATTCTGACTTCTAGTGATACAATATGGAACGGAGCTTTTGTATTTCTGGTGGGCTCCTTAACTTCAGGAGATACATTTTTGCCTTTCCTTCCTGGGGCTGCTGCTGGGCGGTTTGACCTCTCTCATGGCTTCTTCCCTTTACTTTGTCCTCCGTGGTTTCTGCCTGACGGCTGCTGGCACGGGCCGCCCTCACATGGCCTCTGGAGCCTTCAGATTGTATCTGTCTCTTCTTTTTGCTGGAAATGAAGTTTTCAGGGCTTCTTTTTATTCTCCTTGTGGTTTTTATTGATTTCCATGGAAGTATCGTGATGTCAAAGGAATTAGCCATACGTAGACTGGAAGTCAAGATGTGCTCTTAAAGAATAGCATTTTCATATTAGGGCTTTGATAGTTTACACAGGTGATGCAATAATTGTGGCAGGTGCTGTACAAATGTGGAAGTGAAATAATGTTCAGACTTCCCCAAAAAAGTCACCGTGGAAGATGAGAGAGATGCTACTTTTGCCTTTCATTTAAAAAAACAAAACAAAACAAAAATCTTTAGTATTGGACTTTGGTACTAGTTTTTGGATAGTCCAGGAAGATTATTTTCATTAGTAAATGATACAAAGCTTCTGGGGTTTTTGAGTTATTTTTTCCCTATAGTTTCCTTTTTTCTCCTAAATGCATAGGTTAGGTTCTTTTTTCTCTTTCTCTTGTTCTCTTGCTGGTACTGGAGCAAATTTGTTCAATCTGAGTAAGATTTTTATGGACCCTGTTTTTCACTGTTCTTTTAGGTATCTTCTTACTTTTGATAGTGCAGAATAGGTTACTGAATACTGAGGTAGAAATTAATTTGTATATTTGCTAAACTGTTCAGAGTTTCAGACAGTACTTTTCTACCATCTTACTTTTAGTTACTGGGAAAATACAGAAATCGTGTTCTGTTTGAAGGCTGTCTCCCCACCCCCAATCCCCCAGTCTATTGTTATAAATCCAGACCAGGGTAGATAATCATGTTTTGCTTGAAGAATTAATTGTAGTTTAGATGTAAGTTGTAATTGATAATTTAAAATGAAAAATTTAAGGTCAGTTGTTCGTGAAATCTTATTTCTTTTTGGTTATTGTTAGTAACCAAGGTGAAAGTAGCTTAAATTAAGATGAAAAGTGAAGCTTTAGAATTAATTTCTTTTTTAAAATACAGTTCTCAGCAACAGCCAGAAAATAAATGAACTGATGTCAGTGTTCCAACAGCATAACTATCGTACGGTGGCAAGTTCCTGGAGCTGACAATTTTCAAATGATAGTAGCTGGTTATATAAGTCACCCAAGATGGCTTAAGGTACTATTATTTCCAGACAGAATTGGAAATAACACATGCCAAGGCAACAGGCAGTCAGACGAAAACATAACAATTTACTTTCCAATAATTATCATCACCTCTAGCCAGGCTGGAACTTGATTGATCCAGGACAGAGGAATATCTTTTGTATGGATTTATTTCAAGCTCCAAAATATCCTGACTGTAGCCAATATTCCTATTAATCATTTTCTGGACTTTAATAGAAGAAATGGTAATAACCACTGCATTCCTCATATATCAAAGTAAACTGATACAAATTCTAGCCACTACAATTCACCCGCTCATTTGTTCTTTTTCTTTCCCCTTTCCCTCACTCTTTCTTTTTCCTCTCTCATTCAAAAATTACAGTTAGCTGGAAGGCTTCTTTTTTTACATGCAGGCCGATTATACTAAGGAATTTAGCTCATACTTCTTCCATAGCTGGTAAAATGATACAAAAATAAAAGCAAAATCTTGCTTCATATTGTGTGTAAGTATCACATTGTGCTTGGGGTATAAAGTTAATTGAGGGATTTCTAAGTACTTTCAGTGGTGTGTTAATCCTTAAGCTAACACCGTGGAAGGAAAATATTTTCAGAGGTTCAAAGGCAGGACAAACGAAAATGGACAAATGACAAGGTTGGTGGAAAATAGCTCAAAGCAAGTGTTTGAAACAGTTGATAATGTCCATGTGGCCTGCAGTCAGGTGATTTTCCTTCTGTGTGACTTTTATGATACTGGATCTACTCAGGGACAGTCACAAAGGGGAGAAGAATGTGTGTGTGTGTGTGTGTGTGTATGAATTGTAGTAATGGGGATTTGGAGACCATGGAAAAATAGGATAGCAGAGATAAGGCAAAAATGCTGGAAAGACGGAAGGCAGTGACACGTTAAGGGAAACCTGGAGAGACTCTGGTGTTGATAAAATCATATTCCCAGATGACTTCTCATGGCTGCTTCATGACAAGATTGTGCCCAGAGTTGGAATTTCTTCAGACAGTGGTGGGTTGGGGCAAAATACCTTGGGGAGAGTCACAGGTGTTGCTGCTCAGCAATTGCCCATCCAGGCTGACCCACACTGGCTTGTCTTGGTTGAGGTTAGCTCTTGCTGACAAAACAGAAGCCTGGAAACCTCTGGGGCTTCATCTGATACAAGTTTACTTAGGTTAGCATCGTAAAAGTTAAAATCCCCGTGTGAGTGTTCTGCAGGGCAGCAAGCCTCCTACCTCGCTCCCTGGCAATTCCAAGCCCTAGCTTCCTTCCATTTCAGGGCCCTGCCTCTTCCCAGGCTGTTCTCCCTTTCTGCGTTGGGCTAGAGCAGAGGAAGGAAACACAAGATTGCCACATGGGCCAGATTCGTGTCACTTCTGCTTGCCTTCAGTCTGCTCATCCTCATCTGTCACGCCCAGCGTGACAAATCGACCAGGAAAACGTGAGGGTTAAGAGGATGGTGAAAAGAAATTAAGAGACAAAGAGATGGGGGCAGGAGGGACTCTGAGGAGGATGTCCAACAGTGCCGATTTTATTCCACATCTTACAAGCATTTATAAGGCAGACTACAATAGGAGGAGTAATATATCAGTTCCTAGTCAGATGACCGCAAGTTCCTATAACAAGTTTACATCAACTACAAGCAAATCTCGTGATGCCAGGTGGTCTCAGCTAAAGCCATTAGCAAGACAATCAACCAGGGAGTGGGTTATGGGCAGTACAGGAACAACAAGGACCAACTAAGAATTCATGACCCTGACCACATTGTTCCCTTCTGTAGGGAGAGTGTGTGGGAAGTCACGTAGGCGAGCGCACGACGCATAGCACAGACCCTTTCTCAGTGTTACTCCACTTTCCCGTCCTTAACCTTGTCAAGCTGTCCGGACTTTGAGGGAGACACAAGTCAGGGCCTGGTTTGATCCTCGACTCCAACCATGCTGTAGCCTCCGTCACTCATCCTGTGGCCCCACCTGACTGCGCAGAAGATGGGGTCATGCAGCCTCGTTGGGTGCAGACGGAGAGGATGTGATGAGCAGCCGGCCGGCCTCTACCTCCTCTAGCAATAAACCAGGGAGTGATTCCTTTACTGTCTTGGGTTGTTCATGACAAGTTACAGGTCGGGACTCCCTGCTGGTATCTTTAACAATGGGTGTTTTCCATGAACGGTATGTTGTCCGCAAGGAACAACTATAGTAATATTCTCTCTTCATGGAACTCCAGTGTTAGCATCATGGCAATGTCCTAATGAATCTTAATTCTGACTTAAGCAGAGGCTTTTTGAAATGTAGGATGGAAACGGCTTTCACCAACTTGAGAAATCCCCTGGGCATAAATGCAGTACCCCATTCTTCCTGATGCTGCAGAGGGTCTCCCTGTAAAGTGTTCGTTCACATGCTTTCGAGTGACAAATTGATTCCCTCCTCCACTCATCAAGAAGTAAAACGAGGGCAGAAGGATGTTTTCAGTCGAGGTTTGAAATGAGTTGAAAAGAGTAGCTGAGGCCGAGTGGTACCAGGAGGTTGGTCCAGGTGACAGAAACTGCAAAGCAGATTTTGGGGCCAGGAATGGTGAGGCTACGTGGAAAGGCATCGGGGAGGTCAGCACTGGAGGAACTGAGGCAGGCGGAAGGGTTAAAGAGGAAGACAGAGAGGGCTTAGTCTTCCAGACTTCATTTTCAGCTAGAGCGGCCGTACAGAAATTCCCTTCCACCCTCCCAGTGTCCAGTTCTTGGTACACTGGTCCCACACGTGTCCCAAACATGGACACACATATGTTTATACATTGGTCCCAAAAGTGCTTCCCGGGGATGACTTTCTGCCCAAAGGAGGTCAAGGTAGGATGAATAGTATTTATTTTATAGTATGACTTTTTAGGTGATTTTGAAAACAAGCACCTGAGTCTAAGAAAAGTCATGAAGATGACAGAAATCAGAGGTATTTGGAAATAAGGAAATGCAGGAGACAGTATATACTTCTAATAAATTATTGAATGTCTGCTATATCCTGGAGATATGTCAATGAGCAATCTATTATACCCCCAAAGCATGGTGAGTGTAGTGAGAAAGTCAGGTACCAACCAAATAGTTGGACAGGGGTTGATTAATTTATTCCCATTACTTAATTGTTCTGAGACAGAAATCCTGAGTGCCATAAGAGGGTGTATCTGGAGGCTAGGACAGGCATACGCAGAAGATGATTTTTCCCAGGAATGTGACACTGAAGCTGAGACTTGGAGGAGGGGGCTTTGTTGGTGAAGACAGGAGAAGTCATGCTGTGGTGCCCAGTCAAGGCAGCATGTGTTCCAAGACCACTGTACCACGAGTGATGCTAGTAGAGATCTCTTCCACCCTTAAAAAACTGGATACCTGGAAGCCACAAGGGTCAGCAGAGTAGGACTTGGTTACAGTTCAGGTGAAAAGAGACTGGGAAAACAGGAAGAAAGTGAGTGATTCAAGATGGTAATGAATAAGAGGTAGAGGAAGAGGGTTGTTAACAGTAAAGAAAATTGATTAAAGCAGAGTTCTATTCAATATGCATATTTTTCTTGGTAGAGTTCTTTTTTGTGTTCTTCTACTACCAGTTCCTGCCCCCAATACTTTCAATGAACATTTTCTAATTTTTCAAAAAATTGTCAGTATTTTAACATTTAATTAAAACAAATACACACTTTTCAAAAATATTTGGGAATGGAATAATGCAGTTGTCATATTAGTTTGCTATGAGCATCAAATGAGATTGTGAAATTGTCCTTGTCCATAGTCAAATATTGGTTTAATTGGATGAAGACTTACTGATTCATTTGTCTCCTTTGTTAAAACAAGTTGTGTCCTTTTCCCTCATTCATGTTGGAGCTCATGTAATGATTAGACTAAGTGGTCCAAAGAAAACAGCTACATTTCCATGCATGCTGATTATCTCTTGGGTTCTGGGAATAAATCCCAACTTGATTGCCTAATAGTGGAAGTGATCTGGGGACATGGAAAAAGCTACGGCTCTGACTTTCTCAGTCTTCCTTCTCTAACCTGTTAAAGGTGTGTGGTCAGGTCTTCTCCACAAAGTGGTATGAGAATGTCTTCTTTTCTTATGGAAGAAAAGAAGTGTGTTTATAATGCTTTATTTTGTCTGATTCCACCATGGTTCATGAATAACACTGTGGCTTTTATGCTACATCTGGAAGACATGCAATCTTATTTCATGGGAAGGAGCAAAAGGATGGTGGGTGGAGTAACCTGGTTGTAATTACAGTGTACATTTATTTGGAAAGATCAGCATATTAGTGTGCAGTGGCTCGATCAATTAAACTCAGCTGGAGTAATTCAATCTAGTTGGTTCCTATAAAAGCTAAAAATCTTTAAAACTCTCGAGGTTTGCTGTAAACTTTATGACGACAGAAGCGCTTTGAATATGTCTGTCCCTCTCCTATGAATTATAAAGGAACTCAAAAACGAGCCTTTGAAAAATTTTGCCTCCCTCTCCCCTCAAAAACAATAGCAACAACAATGACAAACCCTTATCCATTTATCAGCAAAATAAATTCTTGCATTTTCCTCTGGGAAGATTGGTATTTTTTTACTAATATATTTTTGAAGCATAATTTTTGTGAAGTTATTTATAATTTTTAGTTTCTACACCTTAAGTAATGTGAGGTATCCATGGAAACTGTCTAGCCTATCTTCAGTGCACTGGACTGCCTTCCCACACAGGTCAAGACACAAACAGTCCTAGGTACAAGCTCAATTTACTGCGCCTTAGCCATTAGGCAGTTTTAACAAGAAATTGGCTTCTAATTGATACATACATTTTCATATTTAATTAGCAGTTTGAGCCTCTGCATTATACTAACAGATGTAACATTCAAAACATATGCCATTGTGGTACATCTGTTGCACAGATGTACTTAAAGGCAGGGACTTTGTGGCAAATAGTGTTGATGTCTCTCAGCTGCTCAATAAGAATTTGGACAGAAATGACATAATTTTCTTTAAAATATGTTTTTTGAAATTATATAAGGCGTGCATTTCCTCTACCAATCTAATGGATTTATTTTCCATTTCTCTAATAGCTTTATTGAGATATTAATACACCATACAATATTCACACACCCTGCTAAAGTCTACAGTTCAGTGGTTTTCAGTATAGTCACAGATTTGCTAACAGTGCTCACTGTCTAATTTTGGAACATTTTCGTTACCCCAGAGAGAAACCTCATACCCACTGGCAGTCGCTGCCCATTCTTCCACCACTGACTCCTTGCCACCACTAATCTACTTTCTGTGTCAATGGATTTGCCTCTTCCAGACATCTCATATAAATGCAGTGATAAAATAGGTTGTCTTTTATAACTGGTTTCTTCCACTGAGCATATTTTCAAGGCCCTTCCGTGTTATAACATGTATCAGTACTCCATTCCCTTTTTATTGCTAAATAATATTCCATTGTATGGATATACCACATTTTATTTAGTCATTTATCATTGGATGGATATTTGGGTTGTTTCTACTTTTTAGCTACTATGAATGCTGCTGTTAACATTCATGTAGAAGTCTTTATGTGGACATATATTTTTGTTTCTTTTTTGTGTATCCCTAGGAGTAGAATTGGTAGGTCATATGATGACTATTTAATTTTTAGGGAGTGCAAAACAGCTTTCCAAAGTGATTCTACCATTTTATATCTCCAACAGCAATGTGTAAGGGTCCCAATTTTTCCACATCCACAAACTTATTATTGTCTCTCTTTTTTATCTTAGCCATCCTTGCAGGTGGGAAATGATATCAAGGGGCTATTTTTTTTTTTTTTTAAGGAGAGCAATTTATCATTCATGCTTATAAGTTAACTAAATGCATCCCTATTACTTATTTACTTATCCATTGCTCTTAATTTGTAAGTAAATATGCCTCTTATCTCTATCTATAATATCATTTTCTTTACTAAATCTAATGCAGACCCAACTCACCATATGAGATCAAAACTTGAGTTGGTGGTGAACTAAAATGTCATATAAAACGTGTAGCAATGACAAAGGACAAACACTAAAAACAAATAGTTTGGATATAAGATTCATTCCCCAGGGGCGCCTGGGTGGCTCAGTGGGTTAAGCCGCTGCCTTCGGCTCAGGTCATGATCCCAGGGTCCTGGGATTGAGTCCCGCATCGGGCTCTCTGCTCAGCAGGGAGCCTGCTTCCTCCTCTCTCTCTCTGCCTGCCTCTCTGCCTACTTGTAATCTCTCTCTGTCAAATAAATAAATAAAATCTTTAAAAAAAAAAAGATTCATTCCTCAAATTTCTGCCAGAATTTCCTCTTGCTGAGAAATAGATATGATAGTGATGCCCCGTGCTCCGAACCTTTATCAGTTTACAATGACAGATTAAATTCATTCAATATAATATATCTCATCAATTCTAATATGCCATCTGTTATATTACTAGAAAGAAAAAGAACACTGCTAATTGAGCGATAACACACTTTTGATTTTGGAGTGACCTGTATTCAGAAATGTTACAATGTGTGTTACAACATTGTTACAATGTTACAATGTTACGATGTGTGTTAGAATCATTGAAATTTAATAGAGAAGGAGGTGTGATGTGAACAACTTCACCTCCTCCACCTCCTCCTCCTTCTTTTCCTTCTCCTCCCCCCCCCCCCCGTCTTCCCCCTTCCCCTTCTCTTCACCTCCCCCTCCTCTCGCTCCCTTCCCTCTCTGTCTCCTTCTTCTTCTTCTTTTCCCTTGGAGACAATCCAGTCATCTATGCTTACCAATACCCCCAGGAGTAAAAGCAAGATGTTTAACACCTCAAGACTTGATAAATACCTTTTACAAATAGGCATTAATAACCAGGAGTATAAAAATGATGTATTACACATACACACACACAGAGGAAAAGAAGAAAGAGGTAGTTATTAGTTTAGGGGTATGAGATCAGCAACTTAGGCTTCCCTGAAATGATTTCTTTGTAAGCTTTCTTTTCAGCCTGAGAATGTTCTGTGTTGTTTCTTTAAGAAGCAGCATCAACAGGTAATTCATAAGCCTGTGAAAATTGTGTTTGTAATGCAGATGTCTAGCACCTCAATATTACCAAGAAGCTTTCATAACAGCAAATGTGCTTATTAGCACATTATAAAAAATAACAGGTTACTTTTTTAGTGTCCTGGGTTCCAGTTAGGTTCTAGGTATATAAGGTAGTGAAATATATGCTGTGGTGTATGCCAGAAGGAATCAAAGTGATCTTCAAAATCAGGTTCAAAGGATTGTAATAAGTCTACTCAGAGACGTTCTGAAAAAGCCTGCTCCAGAGGTGGGCATTTGGCCTTTAATCACCTCAGGCATCTTTAGGTTTGTTTGAATTCATTCCTCTTTTTTGGGAGGTAATAATTGTATTGGTACTTTGGAATGTTGATGAATATTTAAGGAACTCCTAGTTTCCACTGGCTCTTAATCACTGTCTCATAGTTTTTTACTGTGAAATTCCTTGAAAATTATGATTAACATGGGACACAATTAGGAGCTTGTGAGGGCAGATAATAGCTTATATTAAATTGGGCAAAATGAATCCTCTTATGGACAGTTTGATGCAGGAATTGATCAAAATTAGGTCTACATAATTTTTTAATGTCAACAGCAAACACTAAAGAAAGGAAATGATTTTCATTTTATGAAGGAAAAATGAGATAAAATACAATTATCTTTAATTTTTTCTTGTATTAAAAATTATGACAGGCTCAAACATAATATCTTAAAAAGACAACAGTGGCTTTGTATCTTTTTAAATGACATCTCCTAGGGCGCCCAGGTGTCTCAGTTGGTTAAGCGACTGCCTTCGGCTTCGGCTTCTCCCGCTGATCTCTCTCCTCTCATGCTCTCTCTCTCTCTCTCTCTCTCTCTCAAATAAATAAATAAAATCATTTAAAAAATTTTAAATGACATCTCCACATAATAGTAGAAATTATGTGGCTAAGTCAGATCCTGGTATGGATGTGCAGCAGCAAGTGGTTTCTATATTTATCAATAAAGCATAAAAATTCCCATTACAATAGACATAACAAGGAAAGGCCTTGGACTAGACTTTTTAAGTATTATTGAATTCTTCTGCATTAGGTCATATCTGTAATCATGAATTAATATTTTATACTCTGACTTTTCAGAATGTTGCAATTGTTTGTCTTTACTTTTAAGTGTTTTTAAATTTGCTTACTGGATTCCAGCACAACTTCTTTCTTTCAGCCAGAGAACCATAGTTAATGAGCTTGTATACTAAAAATTATTTAATATGCAGGTAACATTGAATACATCCAAATATTTGCCAAAGTTATAAGCCACGATATATAATATATATCACAGTCTTTAAGTAGATGACACTCAGAATCAAATTTTGTTGGTAAATGTAGTGATCTCTGTTGCAGAATCATGGACTCATTCATTCACTCAAAAATATTTATTGAGTAGTTGATGAGTCAAGGTTTGCGTAGATGTTGGAGTCAATGACCAACCAAAAAGGGAAAAAGAAAAAAAAAAGCACTCCCTGTCCTTGTAGTGCTTACAGTCTGGTAGAAGGATACTGAGATCATTCAAAGATTGATATAAATAAATATAAAACTGAACCACATGGTGAGGCATATGGTGTTATGAGAGGGTTGAATGGGAACCGACTTGGCGAAGTTGAAGAGGATAACTCTGACATGGTGGAGCTGAGACCTAAAAGTTGAGCAGGAAGCTGGAAGTACTAAGCAAAGCTGGAAGTACTGGTATTACGGGAACATCATCCACTAATGTCCTGAGGCAGAAGGGAACATGGTGAACCACTAAAAGGCTTGGGTGGCAGGAGGAAGACCTGGATTGGCTGAGAGAGCAATGATGATAATGGTTCAAGATGCATGGGTGCTGGATTCTGGATCCTCACCTAAGCCATGCAATGGATCGTGGTCAATATTCAGAGGGGTGAAAAGCAACAGAATATCAAATGTAGGAAGCCACCACCATTTTGATGTTTAATATTTCATGAGTATTTTCTTTTAATAGAATGTTGAATTCATATGAAATAATATGTACAACATCATTTTTTACTGTAAAGCATTATATTATTATGACCTATGAACCCTGCAGCCAAGTGAAGAATGAAAAATTACCCATGTGCTCTGGCCTCCTTTCCAGAGACAAATGGTAGCTCGTATTTTTAATATCACACTAGATATTAAAGTGTGGTGTCTTCTAGGACTTGCTTTTTTCCTCTCTCTCAACATTATGCTTCTAAGATTCATCAAAGCTGTGTGTTGCTGTGAGGCTCGAGTTCATTTGTGTCTGCATCGTATAATATTCTGCTGTGGGAATACACCACAATTTATTGATCCATTTTCCTGTCAGTGGGTATTTGGATTCATTTCAAGTTTTTTTGTTTGTTTTGTTTTTGTGTTGTTGTTGTTTTTGCTATTGATGCTAATATGAATGTCTGAAGTATGGTGGTAATATGTGTCTCTTGGGGGCACACGTCTCCCTGGAAATGGGATTATGGGGTGGGAACATATGTTTTCCAGAGTGGTTGTACTGATTTTCATTCCCACAACTGACCCGCATCCATTCCGGCACTAGGTTTTTTAAGACTTCTTAATTTTTGCCAATCTGGTGGGTATAAAATGGTATCCTGTTATAGTCTTACCTTGTATTTCCCTAATTGCTAAAAAAGGTGAAGAATTTTTCATATTTATTGGTTGGTTGTGTTTCCTATATAAAATGCCAGCTCAATCCTTTTGTCCACTTTTCTACCAGGATGTTTTTTTTCATTGATTTGTAAGCATTCTTTCTATATTCAGATATTCTGAATTCTAGTTCTCTGTTGTTTCATATCCCTGTGAATACTGAGTGAAAAATGAATCAGAGGGGCACCTCGTGAATATAAGGAGATTAGTTAACGCTCTCCTGATGAACAATCATTGCATGATAATTTTGTAATTGTATTTAATATCTTCTTATATTTCTTATGTTAAAAATATTAGGAACATGGGCCATTAGTTTTCCTACTGACACTGCCTTAAGACAACTTGCCCTAAATTGGCTTCTGATGAATTCTGTGTGCTGTGCATACATAGGGATGGTTGAAACATATGCATGTATCGGTGTTGTTTTTATGAAAACAGCCTGCTGATCAAAGTGGCTTCAAAGCAATCTTCTACAGAATTAATGCTGCTTTCATTTTCCTTCTCTTAAAAAATTGTAGAAGTTCAGAGCTGGATATTGATGTGAGTGGGTTAAGCTCTGTCTTCATGACCCTGAGCATTGCAATGTCCCGTACCTGCTGTGAGTTGGACAAGTGTTATTTTCCTATAAATGTTTAAAAAAAATTACAGTAACTGTTTATTTAGTACTTATTATAGACTAAAGCTTTTTGGATATAATCTATAATCCTTAAAGTAGCCCTGTGGTGAGGATTTGATTGTTCACAGATGGGGAAATTGAGTCTCAAGGCAGTTAAATAAAATTCTTGAGATCACAAAGCCATGGCAGCACCTAGATCCAAACCAGTTACATTGGTCTCCGAGACATTATCTTTTATACTAAGTACACGGGCTTTCCATGCCTGGAGTTTCATAAATTACATTAATTATGTGTTAAACTGTGCATAGATATTATCTCATTTTAATTCTTAAGAACTTGCTTTGAAATTGTGCTAGGCAGAGCTCCTCATGATTTCATCAACTCCATAAATATTTCTCCCCGATCTAAGGATCTTCTAAATATGTTCTGAATTTATTAAAATTTGGCTTTATATTTCTTTGGTCAGAATATTTGCATTGATTATAAGTAATGCAAGTGTTAGTTTTCTCCCACCGTTTTAAAGACAATTTCTTTCTAGTATATGGGAAGAGGGATGAGGTCTGCTGCCCATCCTCTCTCTCACTGTGTTTGTGGCT
Source organism: Mustela lutreola (assembly GCF_030435805.1). Lineage (NCBI taxonomy): Eukaryota > Metazoa > Chordata > Mammalia > Carnivora > Mustelidae > Mustela > Mustela lutreola. The sequence goes on along the minus strand of NC_081297.1, from coordinate 82,680,405 downwards.
ATGCGGAGGTTCTCTACAGTGTAGTTCCCTTGAAAACTTCAAGGTCACGTGTTCCTCTCACTGACCTGTGGACCAGCACTCTCTTGGTTCTGGTCAGTAGTTCACAGGTTGAGCTGACAGACTGCACTTAGAACGTGAGACTGCAGAGAAAGAGGAAGGTGTACACAAGGCTGATGAGTGCAGATATTACCTCTTTTCATGCATTGTTTCTTACCTCTTGTTACATCATCTTGTGAAGTGGGACCTGTATATCGACCTTTACTAAATGGTTGTGGAGATGTAATGGTGATCACAGCATGTGAGGACTGGAGACTACAAGGTAGATAGGACTTTTCCCATCATCCAGGAGGCAACCTCTCCCATTGCCCTTCATTTGTTATTCAGATCGAAGTTGGTTCTTTCCTTTATTCCCGTCTTCTCCCACTCCTGCTTTATCCTCTCATTTTCTCTGGAGCCTCCGGTAGGCTGAGTCTATTACTGAACTACATGCATCACCATACCATCCCTCAGGGACACACTCTTTGCAGAAGCTTTGAAATGACCCCTTGAAATTCCATCCTCCCCCCACCTTTGGTGTGAGAGCACATGTTTGCATTGCAGCATATTGATTCCTAATCTGTTCAGTAACAAATAGCACTCAGTAGGTTTCTACACTATGTACCAGGGGATTATGGGTTTAACCTTGGTGGTTGTGTACACTGCCATTTGAGCATGATTTGATGAGGTAGTGATTTACGATGTGCGACTCCAGTAGTGGTGTTTCAATAGGGAAATGCTATCCCAAGTTTGTCTGTTTCTTTCATTCTTATTTACTCTTTTTTCAACTCTTCATGTTCTGCAGATCAGATAAATACTGCTTAGTTAGAGAACTAAGCAATCAGAAGCAGAAAAAAATCCATTCTTCAGTACTAGAGGGAGGGATTGCATACAGTCTCAACCCCTCAATTTCAGCAGACCCTGTATTGAAACCATTGAGATATTTGAGTCTGTTGAGTTTGATATCAGTCAGGATACTTCTTCTAAATCACATACTGAGAGTCTTTTATTATACCCCAAAGAGAAGAAATTGTTTCTTTTACTCCTCACTAGTTATGGGGTACAGAGTCATCCCCTAACACAGCAACCCTGTTTGTCTAGAGGCTAGGACATTTGGTAAACCTGGAGTGATAGCTGCAGTCACTTTTATCTCCAGCATCATCATCAAATTTTTAAGTATCATGTACTGTTTAAATGTTTAAATTTCACAAGTGGAATCAAATGATCTGGTGAGGATTATTTATATTGAGAAACACTGCCATGTGTCTCAACTCTACATATTTGGAAATTCTTTTAGCATATGCTGCAGAATTGTTTTTTGCTCTCCCATTCCCAGTTCCTGACATGTGGTAGAAATGTAGTATGTCTTTACAATGAACATGAAAAAAGGGAAGGAAAGAAGGAAGATAGAAGTAGATTGTCACAGTCGTGTAGGAATCATTTATTTTAACATTTTCCATGGTCTTTTTTTTTTTATAAGCCCCTTTACTAGAATTGTTGAGACATCAATATGTTTTTCAGGATTATAATAATTGTGTTGTTATATTGATGAAGAGCATCTTGTGAATGTATATAATAACTACTCCTATTAAAGTTCGTGGTTTTCATCTTATGAAAGCTGGGAAAAAGTATCAGGAGAAGGAACTGGCTTTCACTCCTTGGAGTTATTGACTAAGGAATTCGAACCATTAGATCACTAGATTATAGGACATTGGCCACATTTTCCCAAAGGAGTCCCTTGAAGATGTTGTCGATTATAATGATGGGCCTAATATAATCCCATTTAGGATACAGCTGTTGCAATAATTTATTTGAAATTAAAAACGTAATTTATCCCTGGGGATTCAAATGAGGAAAAGATATCTAAGCAGACATGCTATCATTAAACAAAAAGGTTAGGGAAACACCAATTAGGCTAAACCAAGTTTATGTTAAAATGAGACTATGTAGGGACAACAGGTACACACCATAGCCTCCATACAGATCTTATCCACACTGATTAGTATCTGAGTATTAGTTTTTGAGGGGAAACCCTAAATTAAGCATCTCCAGGTTGCAGTTTTCATTACCTTTTGAATTTCCATTTGAGGACTCAGGTTTTTTTAGGATTCTCGTTGCGGTTGTCATATTTTGATGGTGTCTTCATTATATATTATACAGTGGAAAAAATATTATCATTATACAGTGGAAAAAAATATTACTTTATTGTGTCATTTTTCCAAGGGAAAGGGAAGAAATGTGGAATCAGTACCTCAAATATCACATCCTTGAACTTTTCACTCTTAATGCTATTAATTCCTATTAAGGCAAACAGGGTTGTGCTTTCTCAAAAATCAGAGAATCTTTAGTCCTTTCTAAGACTAATAAATTTTTGTTATTCTTTCTTTCCATGGAAAGCAATAATTTCTAAGCTTGATTTTTGATACATTGGAGTTGGTGCAACAGGAAGTGGCCAGGAAAAAAAATGGTCCTCCCAGATACTCACAAACTGTCAGCATGACTGCCCTGGCCACAGAAGATGTCTTTTTATGGAGATGTTTTGTTGTAACTTCAGAAGGTGGTTGTTAGTTATCTTGGCTCCATTACATTTAGCACATCTGGGATGTGTTCACATGAAGACATTGGCTAAAAGCTGTGTCTTGTGGCCTGGAATTGACTCTGATATTGAAAAGACTGGAAAGGACATTTCTTGCTAGTTGGCCTAATCCAGCAAGGACACCTTCCATGGGAAGTCCAGTCCGGAATTCATTTTGGAATTAAAGAGTGAGCATAGAAGTCAAACTTCTCAGTGTTGTAGAATTCTTTTCAAACTGGCTTTACAAATGTACTTTTAGTTCTTTCCCACATTTCTGCCTTGACAATGTTAGCTCCAAGACGATTATTTACAAGCCTGGCACAAGAATTTCTTCCAGTGATTCCACCATTAATTTACTGGAGTTAAAGGAATTAGTGGAAATGACTTGCCTCTGAATTATTGCCCCATTAACCCATTACAGATAGTACTGGCCACTGAGGCTGTCCCAAGACAAATTGGAACACAGCACTTGCCTCAATCCCTCAAGTCAGAACTCAGTATTTGACAAAAGCAATCATTTCTGCTAAACTTGCCATGGAGCAATAGCTGAAGTTTTCCAGTATTAAGTGCATAACTAAGATGGTCAGTAGAATCTTGTTGCATCTGTACCTATTCTTTGTTCATTTTTAGTGCTGAAGTTTGCCTTTGTTGGAAATTATGGAGTTTGAAGCACAGTAGAATTCATCCACTTTAGTTGGAGTTGTAAGGTCCATTTTATGTATGAAGTGTACACATATTAGCTCACAAGGATATAATTCCAAGGATTGATTAATAGTGGACAAATTAGGATTTTCAGGTAGTTTATCATTTATAATTTTTTTGCCATTTTCTTAGTGTATGTATATAGAAATACTTCCACTTTTGTGGGAATAAATGTGCACTTATGTTTGGTATAAAATGAGGGGCCCCTGGGTGGCTCAGTGGGTTAAATCTCTGCCTTCAGCTCAGGTCATGATCTCAGGGTCCCGGGATTGAGCCCCGTATTGGGCTCTCTGCTCAGCAGGGAGCCTGCTTCCCCCTCTCTCTCTGCCCGCCTCTCTGCCTCCTTGTGATCTCTGTCTGTCAAATAAATAAATAAATAAATAAATAAATAAAAATTTAGAAGTGAGAAAGTGTGTATAAAAGTACTTTGTAAACTATCCACTGTTGTGTCACCTGGATAATATTAATACTAGCAACAATAGCATCAACTCTGCACAACTTAATGTAGCACCTACTATGTGCTGGGAACTGTTCTAAGTGCTTTACATATTTTTACCTATTTAATGATCACAGAAATCCGAGAAGGATGGGTGTAATGACTACTTCGTTTGACAGTTGTGGAACTGAGTCCCAGGGTGGTGGAGTAATTTGCTTGAGATCCCCCAGTTACTATAGGACATAAAGGGGATTGGAACCCAGGCAGGGTGGCTCCAGAGTTAAGAACAGGGATAGAAGAAATCCTTCCTTCTTTCTATGGCATTCTTCATATTACAGAGTTAGAAAATATATGCTTCTGGCAAAGCTGGAATTGGGTAAGAAAAATAATTTTTAAAAAATCAAATTTCTCGTTTGATTTTGATGTTTATAAATCTGATAAACACCTGTGATTTTATTTTATCTGTCCAAAGAAAATTTAGAAATAATAGCAAATTTGATGCTTATTTTAATTTGATGTGACACTCTTCTACTCTATGGTTGGTTTTGAACAGCTTTATTTTTCCAGCAATATAAATGCCCCTTATAGGGCAGACATTTTTAAAAACAAAGGATAAAATGCAGCTCTCTATTTATCCTTCTCCTTTTTAAAAAAGACACACTATTGTTTTTATCTCTTGGTTGGGTCCTTAGAGAAATCTGGTTAAAATACAAATCAAAACCACAATGAGATATCACCTCACACCAGTCAGAATGGCTAAAATCAACAAGTCAGGAAATGACAGATGCTGGCGAGGATGCGGAGAAAGGGGAACCCTCCTACACTGTTGGTGGGAATGCAAGCTGGTGCAGCCACTCTGGAAAACAGCATGGAGGTTCCTCAAAATGTTGAAAATAGAACTGCCCTATGACCCAGCAATTGCACTATTGGGTATTTACCCTAAAGATACAAATGTAGTGATCCAAAGGGGCACGTGCACCCGAATGTTTATAGCAGCAATGTCCACAATAGCCAAACTATGGAAAGAACCTAGATGTCCATCAACAGATGAATGGATCAAGAAGATGTGGTATATATACACAATGGAATACTATGCAGCCATCAAAAGAAATGAAATCTTGCCATTTGCAACAACATGGATGGAACTAGAGCGTATCATGCTTAGCGAAATAAGTCAAGCAGAGAAAGACAACTATCATATGATCTCCCTGATATGAGGAAGTGGTGATACAACATGGAGGCTTAAGTGGGTAGAAGAAGAATAAATGAAACAAGATGGGATTGGGAGGGAGACAAACCATAAGTGACTCTTAATCTCACAAAACAAACTGAGGGTTGCCGGGGGGAGGGGGTTTGAGAGAAGGGGTTGGGATTATGGACATTGGGGAGGGCATGTGATTTGGTGAGTGCTGTGAAGTGTGTAAACCTGGTGATTCACAGACCTGTACCCCTGGGGATAAAAATATATGTTTATAAAAAATTAAAAAAAATAAAAAAATTAAAAAAAAAATAAAAGACTCCCTTATATAGTATGAAAAGGGAGCTAGTTGGCAAGGACCCAGGGTTCTGCTCACAGTAGGTTCTCTTCTAGATGGTGACATGGACTTGTGCAATTTTAAGAAAAACAGACCTGAATTTTTTTCATGTTTTTCAGCTTTATTGTAGCTGGGAAAATTGTGTCTTACAGGGTTCAAATGAGAAGCAATACATCGGTCTGTAGAGATGAGAAGCATGATTAGTAGAACAAACTGAGCTACCCGTTATAGAAATTTACTACTTAAGTGAAAATATTCTCAAATTTCTCCCCCAACTTACAACTTCAACTCTGTAGTTTGTGGTACTAAAAGTTCTCTTAGAGCATCTCTTAGAGCTATAATAAGATCCAAAGCAAAAGCCCATTTGACTTCAAAGAAATGTTTTATTTTGTTTTCCCTCCCCATTTGGAAGGATCATTTTTGCCTTGATGAAAATAATTCAACTCAAAAAGCTTACTCTTAAAAGAAAAAAGAAAAAGAGAGATACTTTTTTTTCTTATGTATTCTCTAGATTTTCTATTTCTACCAAGACTGGTCATTACTTTCACTCACTATAGCACTATATGAAAATGTCTTGAAAGAAGAATACAGGAAGTAGGGAGTAATACTAACTGTCTGTGTTCTAAAAACTTAATCATCAGTAAATTGAAGTCACTATAAGGATAAGAGCCCCAGACACTCTAAGTGTCTATTTCAATTCTTGGCACTGTGACATTTAGGGCATATTTGTTGTGTATAGGACAGCTTTGCTCTGATGATCATATGGTTAGTAGGGGAGATACACATGTAAAGCCTCTTCAAAGTCAACTGTTTTCTTTTATGTGCTTCCCTAGGGCCATATATATGTGCCTATTATGGAAGTGACTTTATCGTTAACACTTTGAGGGGCAAGTTATATCTTATTCACTTAGAATAGTGCCTAAGACACAGTGAGTACCTCATGAATATATGTAGAATAAAGATGGGGTGATAGGACGTGTCCATAAGTAAAACAGAAGGAAAGCTTTTCAGGCAGAGAATAGGATATGTGAGCAAAGCAGAAAGATAGAAAACTGTGGTTGAGAGATCATCACATTGTTCTGTTTGGTTAAAATTTGTGTGAAGAGGGCACCTGGGTTGGTTAAGCAACTGCCTTTAGCAAGTCCCACATGGGGCTCCCAGCTCCATGGGGAGTCTGCTTTTCCCTCTGACCTTCTCTTCTCTCATGGTCTCTCTCACTGTCTCTCTCTCAAATAAATAAATAAAATCTTTTTTAAAAAATCTGTGTGAAGACACTATATGAAGCTACAGTTGAAAAGATAGAATAAGTAGGATTTCAGAAATCATTGTCAAGATGAGGGGGTAGTAGATGAGCCCTCTCAGTGATGTTGAGCATCTTTTCATGTGTCTGTTGGCCATCTGTATGTCTTCTTTGGAAAACTGTCTATTTAGGTCCTCTGCCCATTTTTTGATTGGTTTGTTTGTTCGTTTGTTTTGATGTTGAGTTGTGTAAGTTCTTTCTTAAGTTTGGATATTAACCCTTAGTTGGATATATCATTTGCAAATATCCTCTCCCAATCAGTGGTTTGCCTTTTTGTTTTGTTGGTGGTTTCCTTTGCTGTACAAGAGCCTTTTCTTCCGCAATAGTTCCGATAGGTGATTTCACTTTTTTTTTTCTCTTGCCTGAGGAGATGTATCTAGAAAAATGTTTCTATGGCTAATATCAAAGGAATTACTGCCTATTTTTTTTCTAGGAGTGTTATGGTTTCAGGTATCACATTTAGATCTTTAATGTGTTTTGAGTTTATTTTTGTGTATAGTATAAGAGTGGTCCGATTTCATTCTTTTGCATGTAGCTGTTCAGTTTTCTCAACACCATTTGTTGAAGAAACTGTCCTTTGTTCATTGCATATTCTTGCCTCCTTTGTCATAGATTAACTGACTGTATAAGTGTGGTTTCATTTCTGGAGTCTCAATCCTCTTCTGTTGACCTATGTGTCTGTTTTGAGGCCAGTACCATACTGTTTTGATTACTACAGCTTTGTAGTATACCTTGAAATCGGAGAGTATGATACCTCCAGCTCTGTTCTCCTTTCTCAAGATTGCTTTTGCTATTTGGGGTCTCTTGTGGTTCTATGCAAATTTTAGGATTATTTGTTTTAGTTCTGTGAACAAAAAATGTTGGAATTTTGATAGGAATTGCATTAAATCTGTAGATTGCACTACTCATCAGAGAAATGCAAATTCAAACCACAATGAGATATCACTTTACACTTGTCAGAATGGCTAAAATCATAAGCACAAGAAACAATAAGTGTTGGCAAGTATGTGGAGAAAAAGGAATTCTTGTGCACTGTTGGTAGGAATGCAAATGGGTGTAGTCCCTGTGGAAAGCAGTATGGAGGTTCCTGAAAAGATAAAAGGAAAAGTATCATATGATCCAGTAATTGTACTAGTGGATATTTACCCAATGAAAACAAAGTTACGTGTACCCCTATGTTTATTACAGTATTATTTACAATAGCCAAGATATGGAAGCACCAAGTGTCCATGGATAGATGAATGGATAAAGATACTTTTTTTGAAAAAAGTAGAGGAGACCATTCTGTTGTGAAAAATTGAGTTTGAGGTGCCAGTAGAACCTCCAGATGAAGATAAGGCAATCTAAGTGGAAACAGGATGGGACGCATAGGAGAGCTGGGTTGAGCTGGAGCAAAGACATTGGGCAGCCAGTGCACAGAAGGGGGTGTGCAAGCAGGGATCAGATAAAATTGCTGATGGGGAGAGGGAGGATGAGGAGAGCAGCACAACAACTGAGGATAAAATCTCAGGGCTTGAAAGGGAATTATGACCACAGCATGAGAGAAAGAGCAGTGAGGGCCACGTGTCATGGCGCCACGCCAGCAGCAGTTGTGCCTGGGCAGGGGTGTGGAGCGCAGTGCGGGACGCAGTGGAGCCCTGAGTTAGGGTCTTGCTCTACCACCTGCTAGCTGAATGAGCCACGTCTAGTTACCTGAGCTCTTGGGCTCTGGGGTCCTTACCCGCAAGATGGGACTACGCCTCAGTAGTTGCTGTGTTAATTTTGTTATTAAAAGCAGTCTTTAAATAATACCTTAAAATCACTCTCATCTATTAAAATAACAAGAACCAATAAAATGGAAGATTTGGAGTTATCTGTATTTCTTATGTATGTCAAGCAACAATATTGCAAAGTATAGTATTTTTAAAATGTCTTTTAACCAGGATAAGATTGAAGACTTAGGAGTATTTGAATTACATGTTTTAGAAAGGAATACGCTGTCTTTTACCCATCATCTTCTGAATGAAGCTTTTGGAATTTAAGTACAATTCACTGTCCTATCAAGCGTAATTTTTGGAGCATCTGCTGTATATCCACCATTTTCCTATCTCTTAACAAGTCAAGAAACAATAAATGTTGGCAAGGATGCAGAGAAAAGAAAACCCTCTTACACTGCTTAATAATGAACAAATCTTGACTTGTTAATTTTAGCCATCCTGACTGGTATGAGGTGGTCTCTCATTGTAGTTTTGATCTTTATTTCCCTGGGCATCACAAATACCCTTAACAACACTAAGATCCTCAGCTTCTGAGGCAATCTTGAATTTATAGTACATAAATTTTCCTAGTACAACCTATTGTGATTTTCCCAGTACATTTTGTTGACATTTCTGGGAGAAGCAAAATCACTATTATTTTCTTGGGAAACATTTGCAAATGTCTGTCTCAGAAAATATCATGCTGTATAAAATTAATTTTTCCACGTCTCGCCATCATTGGTAAAATGCATTTTAAGTGGCATTTTGATGTACTGATACTTCCCCTTTCCATTAGAAAAAAAGAACAATAAGAAACACCTTTTCTTATCCTTTGTATTAGGGTAACACATTAAGAAAAATACTCCTGAATCGCTACTTTAAAGGAGACTATGGAGTTGGTCCGAATGGACACCTCTCTGGGACCTACTGCAAATCTGCACAAGGGGCAGGTAAGACCAGTTATTTTCTCATCATTCTGAGATTCTGGTCACATGTGTTCACACTGGGGTTATGCTAGCATTTTACTGAAAATAGAACAAAACAAAAAATTCACTCAAAAAATACTCTTAAAAGCCATTGTACAAAAATTTGCATTCAAAACACAATTGGTTTGAATATCTAATTTTGCTCTTTGACTCTGGAAAACAGTAAACTACGTAAGTTTTACCCAAGTTTTACTTACATAAGTATGTAAATTAAGGACAAAAATAAGGCTAGTTTTCTTTTTCTGAAGTATTTATTATTAAGAAAAAACACATGGAGTTAATTACAGGTGTCATACATTGAATAGAAAGCTATGTTTTTGCAAACTTTTGACATTTTTAAAAAATCCCCTAGATTCTATTATATTTAATGCTGAAGAGAAAAAATTCCAAGGATAAATAATATTCTTAAGGTCTAAGAATTTCAAAACCTTATGTGTGAATAATGTCTGAAAATTAAGGGTTTTGTTTTTTTTTATCCATTTTCCTAATCACAGGGAGCTTTTCTGGACAAGATTCAGATAAGATGGGGATATCAATGTCAGATATTCAGTGTCTGCTGGATAAAGAAGGTGCATCTGAACTTGTCATTGATGTTATAGTGAACACCAAAAATGACAGGATTTTTTTGGAAGGCATTTTACTTGGCATTGCCTTGCTCGAAGGAGGAAATACACAGACTCAGGTATCTTTTTATCATGATGAGCATTATTGGTTATTTGTATCTCTTATTTACTTGTCCTAGGAACCAAGGAACATGATATTTTTTTGCTTTTGACTTCTCATGACTATCCGAAAAAAAAAAAAAAAAAAACCACCCAACAACCCAACAACCTTGTGTCACATTTTCCTTATAAATGTATTTGATTTACCATAGAAACTACAGACCTTCACAAATTATTCAGTGAAGCAGAACATTCCTTAGAAGCTTCCTTTCTGACATTATACCAGAAATTCTGATTTGTTTAGGGAAATTTTAGGTCTACTTTCAACTGATAAAAACAACATTTTGACTAACCTAAGAATTAAACGTAAAAATAAATAAATACATACATGCCTCCCACCATCTTTGGCTTTGTAATGGATTTCAGTGCTATCGAACAGCCCTCCCAGCACAGCCCCTCCCATTTACTTTTTTCAGAAGTTGAGAACAACAGCTTTACTTGATGCCCCAAATCTCCCAGTGCTTATTAACCAAATACCTCGGAGGGAGTGAATTTTCAGTGATCTGGAGAGAGAAGGAACATTTCTTTGCAGTTAAAAGCAGCCATTCATCTATTCCACATGCAGGCATCATCACCATTTCCAGAAGGCACCTGTAAACGCCTACCAAGTGCCCCTGGGCTCTGCCAACTCCCAAAGGCAGAACACCCTGAGAAGGGGGGCCTGAGAGCAGAGCTGGGGAGAATTTCCACAGAACACCCACCTTGCTTCTAGTCCCACCGCTTGCTCACCTGCCCTTTCTGCGTTTGTCTTGGTTGGAGAAGGAAACTCAGCTTGCAACTCGCTGGAAATTTCAGAATCCACTTTTCCTATTCAGGGCAAATAGCAGCCGTATCTATCTGAAAACTAAGAGAGTTCCTTTATTAATCCAGTAAAGGCAATGGACAACAGGAATTTCGCTAGATCCAGGAGCGGGGCCTTTACGAGGAAAGGTGTCAGGCACAGCAGATGTCACAGTGACCAGAAAACAAGTCCCAGACACTGATCCTGCAGAGTTGCAAAACATCATGAAAATTCTCGTGATATTGAAGCTACAACACAGATTGCTCTGAGGGAAGTTGGGGAAGTGGGTGGTGGAGGGATTTGTGTGGGTTTTCTTGGAACGGCTCTTGTCTACAACCACATATCCAGTGGGGACGTTCTAGAGAAATTGTCTAGGCAACTACATAATATGAGAGGTAGATTATTCAGAGGGTAGTGAAGGATTTTTTTGTTTTTGATCTCTTTATAGAGAGATGTAGTTAAAGTGCTTTCTAGATTCCTGTTACTGGACCACAGAGAGGGTCATCAGATGAGATCATCTTGGACCCTCCCTACACGTTTATGTTTATTTATGTCCTCATATCATTGTGGAATAAACCAGCTTCTGCCAGAAACTGCCTGTTCCACTTTCAAACTCCTGACAAGCTCCCTGCCTCCCTTTAGAGCCCAAATACCTTTCAGTCTTTTTATCACATGGTGTTTCTGTGGCAGTTATCACTGGTTACTTATTTTTTTGTCTTTGAAATCTTTTTTTCCCCCCATTTTTAAAATAATTGTTATATTCAATTAGACAAAATATAGTATACCATTAGTTTTTGATGTAGTGTTCAATGATTCATCAGTCGTGTGTAACACCCAGCGCTCATCATAACACGTGCCCTCCTTAATACCCATCACCTGGCTACCCCATCCCTCACCCCCTCCCCTGTGAAACCCTGTTTATTTCCCGGAGTTCAGAGTCTCTCTTGGTTTGTCTCGCTCTCTGATTTTCAACTTAGTCCTTGGGACACCATTCTCTTCTCATTTTACCTTCTGCCATTTCTTCTTAGCCTTCTGTGAAAGCTCCTCTTGATCTATTTAACTCTTGAATCCTGACATCTCTCACATTTCTTTGGGATCTCTGTTTATTTTGCTTGTTCCTTCAGCCTGACCTCATTCATTTCTGCATCTTTAACTTTCATTCAATGCTGAGGATTTTCTCCACCCACTTGATGCACTTCTAGACTCTACATCCAGCTATCTTCCAGAACGTTTCATGGGATGTTCCATTAGTACCTTCACCTCAGTGTGTCCCAAACTGAATCCACTGTTGTTCTCCATTCACCCACTCCTGCTTTTACTTTGCCTCCCTCAGTGATTGGTGGTCCATCTACCCAGATATCTGGCTGGAAGCTGAAAGCCCACCTTGACCTCATCTAACTCACCCTCACTACCTTCCTGAGCATCTCCTTGAAGGCCATTCTGTGGTGATTCTGCCCTGTTCACAACTCTTATATCCATAGTCTGCTTTCAACCTCTTCATAGCCAACCCTCATTCCCAACCTTCTTATCTTTTCTTATTTTATCTAGGTCTTCTGGGAGGTATCCCTGATCCTGGTTTTTCACTTCTCCAAATCGTTCTCCACTCTGCCTCCAAAAGATACCTCTCCAAAAACACATGTTCTTCTCCTGCTTAAAGTCAGTCCGTTGCCCTATAAAGGCCCAAACTCCCTAACACAGTCCATAAGATCTTTCATGATTTCATCTCTTCACTCTTCATATTCTCCTTCCTTCTTCCACCTCCTCCCTCCCCCGTCCTCTCTCCTGTGCACCAGCTACCCTGAGCTCTTCCTAGTTCCTCCTATGTATCATGCTATTTCTCACGTTGCTTTCTCCTCTAGGAGGACCCAACTCATGAAGTTCCCTTGGAAGGCTTTGCCGATCCCATGTCGCACTCGGCAGAATTGTCTACTAGTTGTCGCATGCCCCTGCTGTATCCTGCAGAGGTCTTCAGTGGCATTTCTGCCGCTTGATGGTGCCTTTTCATGGATGTGTCAGGCTTGGTCTAGCAAATTATGAATCCTTAACAATTGAAACCACATGCTGGTCTTCTTTGTGTCCCATGCGTCTGACACCATGTTTGGCCCAATAAATGTTTAGGAGTGATGGCTGTATGAATGAATGGTTTGAATCAGATTCTAACCCCTTCACAAAGTCTTCTCCATCTGGCTTGAGCCTTGACAACCACTCCTTTATCTGAGCTCCCATACATTTGTTTCCTTAATATCCATTTGGCACTCTGCCTATGCTACTTTGTTTTGTTATTTGAATGACATTTTGCCTCTCTAGCTAAATTTCATCTTTTTCAAAGTGGATCATGTCCTAGTTCTTCTAGCTATATGCTTTATCACCATTCAGCAAATATTTGTTGATGAAATAGCATTAAATTATTTTTGTATGTGAAAGCCTTGTTTAAAGACGGGTTCTAACAATGTCATTTACTAGCCACCCCTATTTAAGTTTGTCAGTTTTCTACATCACTTTATATAACTCACATAGCAGCTATGTCTCTGGGAGGTCTAACCGAGGTCAGCCTAACTCCTATTACTTGCCCTTGAGCATTCTAAAACCCACTCCTCCTCAAGACTCCTGCCGATCCCCAGGGGCAGGGGGAGGGAGGTGTAGAGAGAGGTGGGGGTGGAAGGTGGTGGGGTGGGTGTTACATTCTCACAGGGCCCTTAGGCACTAATGTTTGACCGCCCTACTTCTGTAGGAATCTGATTCCCTTCTTTAATTTATACCACCCAAGCTACATAAGCCAGTTTATATTTTTCATGACACTATTGAAAGCAATGCCTGCTAAATACCAGGCACTGTGCTTTGTGCTTTCCATGCACTGACTTGGTTAATGCTCGCGACAACTGATGAGGTAACATGTGTTAACTCACCTTACCAGAGAAGAATCTGAGACAGTCTGAGCTCCTTACTGAGCTCACGTGGCTAGTTACAGATAGACTCAGGACTCGAACCCGTGCAGTCTGGCTCCAGGGTCTGTGCTCTGAGGCACTCTAAACATCTCTTTTCTTTTCTTTTTTTTTTTTTTTTTTTAAAGATTTTATTTGTTTATTTGACAGACAGAGATTACAAGTAGACAGAGAGGCAGGCAGAGAGAGAGAGGGAAGCAGGCTCCCTGCTGAGCAGAGAGCCCGATGTGGGACTCGATCCCAGGACCCTGGGATCATGACCTGAGCCGAAAGCAGCGGCTTAACCCACTGAGCCACCCAGGTGCCCCTAAACATCTCTTTTCTGAAATAACATTTTACTTCCTGACGCCTGGGAGATTTCGCTGACTGATTCACCCTGCACGGGTGCCCTAGGCTTATACCATCTCTCCAGTTCCTCCCTTCATTTTCCTTCTCTGCTCCCCTCTTCTGGTCCCCCATCCTTCTTGGGGGAAAGTCATTCCTCTGTCATACAGATTGTTGACCCATCACTGTTGGTTCCTGAAAAAACCTCAGAGTTTCCCCTTATACTCTGAAGCTTGTGAAAGCAGTTTCCTAATCAAAAACCATCTCTTTCACCAGAGAAATCCGTATGCTGCCTGTTGAGATTATAAACACATTTATATAAAACGTGCTTTTTATCTTTATTAAAGTCATACCGTTCAGCTTTGTAACGCCCTGGTTTTCAAAAGATGGGGGTCTGTGTAAGTAACCTGTTATTTTTTAGCTTAAGAGGTTACTTTAATAAATTTAATGATTTAGACTCAGAGAATCTAGATTTAAATCCTAGCTTTACCACTTACTAGTTTACGTAATGTTGGGCAAGTCATTTAGTAAACTTTATCATTTGATCTGTAAAATGGAAATAAAAATGCTTATTGTTTACCCCACAGTTGTACTGAAAGTACCAATGAGATAATGTATTTCAAGGCACTAAATAAATTATAAAACTTTGTTTTAATTGAGCCACAAAGTTCCTGTAACTTCCTCATTAATATATTGGAATCTCCTTTCTCACCTTCTAACCCGACTATATTGGAAATATTAGGGTATAAGCATCAGCTTAATTTGTGGGCCTGGAGAGGTCTGTAAGTGCTGCATTTATCCTTTGAATTAACAGAACCAGCTTCACTGTTTCACTGTTGTTGCTATGGTTACTGTGGCTTTTTGCCCTGCTTTCTTGAGGGGTTGCTAGCCTCCTGCTTAGAGCTTCCCCTTGTAGGTATGAATCCGACTCCTAAGGCTTCATAAATTGCTCTGTACTCATACATTACCCATATTGAAAATTGCAGGACACGCATCCATTTCAAGACCTGATGTCATTAGAATTTATCTGCAAGTCCCAGGACCTCTGGGTCATGGTTCCTGACATTCTTTTAGCAAAGCCTATGTATAGGAAGCACACAAACCAAAACTGTCTGTTTACATTTATTGGATTATGGTTCATTGTACTGGATTTAGGAGTCATTGTTTTTCACATGTTTTCTTCACACTGTCTCTCATCAAGGTTACATAACTGTCTTTTAATCAGTACAGTCAGTACAGTTATTAGAATTATTATCTTTATTAGTTTTTTTTTACTTTATTTCTATTGTATCTATTGTGCCTATCCCATGATTTTCATATTGGTAATGTACAGTTTCCCCACCCAGTACTTCCATCTTCTCTGGAGTGTATCACCTTTCCCATCACCTACCTCTTCTGGACATGTCCATAAGTCACTAAGCAGACAGGGATTTGGCAGGTATTTTCAAGGTTCAGTATTTCTGCCTCACTGTGATATACTTTATCATCATTTTGGTGTGGAATCCTTTCTGTATCATTATTCACTCTTCGAGCAGAATCCATTTTATACATTTTATGGCAGGCTTGTCCTAGACCCCATGCAAAGCAATGTAGCTAATGAAGTACCGAAAAAACTTAGTGCGTATCTATCAGTGGGTTCCTGTGAGTGAGGCTGCCATGGTAACACATTCTAAATTAAATGTACTGTAATTTAGATAAAGAGAAAAATAACTCTTTGTAACTCTGAGTAAACTCACATTTACCGAAACAGGAAGCTTATTGGATTTGTGGCTATTTTCTACTCTAGGTGACAGACTCAGAGGGCAGGGATTGTGGTAGATTTTCCTTTTTGCTCTATCCCTAGTAGTAGCCAGGGCCTGGCACATAGTAGGCATTCAATAAATACGTGTTGAATCGAGACATGAGTTTATAGTAATGTAAAAAAAAATCAGAGAACTCTTTGGATCAACTTCTTACAATGCCCTTGTAAATTTTTCAAATAAAATATTCAGCAAGGATGAATGAAATAACACGAAAATATATTGGATTTTAGTGGAAAGTGCTAAGCAAATACAAGCTATTATTAGTGTATGCTAAATAGTACAGGAGACTGGAAAAAGCTGCTAATTTATGAAATAATAATGGGCAGCACATTAAATGTGTGCTTTCATCCGTGATGTTTATGTTTATTTCAAGCATGCAAGCACTCTTTTTCTCCCCTTGGGTATTAATATCTTAAAATATGTTTTCTTACAGTATTCCTTCTACCAGCAGTTGCACGAACAAAAAAAGTCAGAAAAATTCTTCAAAGTTCTCTATGACCGAATGAAGGCTGCCCAGAAAGAGATAAGATCAACAGTGACAGTTAATACCATAGACTTAGGTAACAAAAAAAGGGATGATGACAATGAATTGATGACATCTGGTCCACGAATGAGAGGTAAAGAAATATTTGAGTACTTGGGGGTATAGAGAGAACAGGAGGGCACACAACTTCTAAGTCTTGCTGATCTTTGTCATCGCACTTACCTTGGTCTCACTGTCCCAACTGTGGTTCCATGTGTGGAGCTCCGTTCTTAAATTATCATGGCCACAGGGTTGACCTTGAAACAGCTGTGCAGGACCAAACTCAAACAAGGGATTATCAGAGCAAAGTAACTAGTGACATGAAAATGTTGGCTTTATAGTGGAGTGCACAGTAAAGAGCCAGTTGCCCAAACCTTTGGAGCATTGGTGAAGTCCAAACTTTAAGAATAGAAATTACAAGGGTTTCTGGGTGGCTTGGTTCGTTAAGCCTCTGCCTTTGGCTTGGGTCATGGTCTCGGAGTCCTGGGATCAAGCCCCACATCCAGCTCTCTGCTCAGCGGGGAGCCTGCTTCCTCCTCTCTCTCTCTGCCTACCTCTCTACCTACTTGTGATTTCTCTCTCTGTCAAATAAATAAATAAAATCTTAAAAAAAAAAAAGAAGAATAGGAATTACAGTACCATACTTTAATGAAAGATTCTTGATATTTGGAATAAAAAAGTCATTGACGAAGTTAATATAAATCACATAAACATTAAGGTTTTGAAGTTTGCCATATTTTCCCCACCTTCTTGTATTCAAGAATTCTGGTATTTTATATTTATCAGAAAGACACAAGCCCTTCTAAAATGGGCAAAGCATTAACATCCTTTTTTTAATGTCCTATGCAAATTTCATATTTTAGTTGCTACTTCAGATTATTTGGGGGGAAATTGTTGCACCTTGTGTCAAGTGATTTTTAATTCAATTGTTAGAGAATTTGGGAACTAGTTGTCTTGTGTTTTAATTAGCAAAAGGAAGTTCCTTCAGAAATAAATAAGAGTACTGTTTGATTTCAGTAAGAGATTCATCATTACTTTTGAAAGAGGGAATGAAAGGGCAATTAACAGAAGCTTCTTCGGCGACATCCAAAGCATACTGTGCCTACCGAAGGGAAATGGATCCAGAAATAGACATTATGTGTGCAGGATCGGAAGTGGGAAACGCTGAGGAAAAGTCTGCGGAGGAAGTCACGATGAGCCCTGCGATTGCCATCATGCAGCCCATACTGCGGTTTCTTCAGCTGTTGTGTGAGAATCACAACCGGGAACTGCAGGTACTTGTTCTAGTTTGTGTAAAAGCTGAGAAGACAGCCTGTGACTGTAGGTAACTACGTTCAAATAAAACTAACGGGTCCTTTAGAAGAGAAAATAAAACCGATAGTGCTCTTCTGAGTTGGGAAGAAACATTTGCATCTAAGTGAAGAAAAATGCGGAGAAAACTCCTTTATGCGTGAAAAAAAAAATCAGGCTTGTGTATGATCGTCCATTGCAGCCTCAACTCCTATCTTTTTAGCCTCAGTTAGGGTCATTGAATCCTAGTGTTCTGGTATTTGTTGAGGAAGGTCACATTTGCCTCATCTATACCTTTCAGAGTTTTGTGGGTCTTTTGTTTTGTTTTGTTTTTTTAAAGATTTAGTTTATTTTTTGACACAGAGAGAGAGATCACAAGGAGGCAGAGCAGCAGGAAGAGAGAGAAGGGGAAGCAGGCTCCTTGCTGAGCAGAGAGCCCAACAGGGGGCTCGATTCCAGAAGCCCGAGATCATGACCTGAGCCAAAGGCAGAGGCTTAACCCACTGAGCCACCCAGGCGTACCCCTTTCATAGTTTTTAAATTTTTTTTAAAGATAGATAGATAGATTGATTGATTTATATTTTTGAGAAGAGGGGGTGGGGCAGAGGGAGAAAGAGAGAATCCCAAGGACTCTTGCTAAGCGCCGAGCCTGATGTAGGGCTCCATCTCAAGACCTTGAGATCATGACCTGAGCTGAACCCGAGAGTCAGATATTTGATCAACTGAGCCACCCAGGCTCCCCTGCCTTTCATGGTTTTATAGCTACAGGCGCTTTCATCATTTCCAGCTCAATTCATATATCTTGCGTGAGATACAGACTCTGTTTCTACATCTCTATTAGAAACAGTTAATATAGAAGTGGATGTTTTAGGACAGTAAAGGTTGATACCTTTGTAGATGAATATAGTCCTGGTCTTACATCTTCTTTGGTACATTTTTCTTTGTCAAACAGCTGGACTGAGGAGTACCCAGGAATTTCGGGCTTTTGTTTTTTGCATTATTTGCGTGCTGCTTACGTCACCATGGCTTAACGACATGGGAGGTGAAATCGTCTGTAAGAGCACATATCCAGGATGAGGGAGAGCAGAGTTTGAAGCTGTGTTCTCTAGCTAGAACCTAGAGTGCAGGTATTCTGAGTTGGTAAGAGATGGTAGGTTAATACAAATGGAATTAAATATCCTCTAAGGACATAAGAAGCTCAGGACGTCGTGAATGGTAGAAACTATAGGTTTTGTGGACTACCCCATCACAATGTGGAGAGGGCTGCTACAGAGCTGCGGCAGGCAAAGGCCAGAAGTATTACTTCTGGAAGGAGGACACTGGAAATGCACCTACCTGCTCATCCTGGTCCGTGTGGTCTGTCCATGTAGGAGATAGGTGGATAGTATCTGATAAAAATATTTTTCTAATAGGAGTATGGGATCAAACAATTTGGGAAATGCTCCTATAAAATAGTTTTGAGGCTCTCAGGTGACTGAGTTAAGCAGCCAACTCTTGGTTTTAGCTGGGGTGGTGATCTCAGGGTTGTGAGATGGAGCCCCACATCGGGCTCCACACTCAGTGGGGAGTCTGCTTGAGATTCTTTCCCCGTCTCTCTCCCTGTCCCCCTCTGCTACTCCCCCCGACTTGTTCGCTCTCCTTCTCTCCCTCTCAAATAAGTAAAATGAAATCTTTAAAATACTTTTGTTTTAATAGACTAGGTAGTAGAATCATTCACAATAGCTATTATGTAGAAGGAACCCAGTGTCCATTGACAGATGGATCTACAAAATGTGGTATATGCATACAATGGAATAGTATTGAGCCTCACAAAGGAAGGAAAATATGCCATGTGCTACAACATGGATGACCCATTATGCCTCAAGTGAAATGAGTTAGTCACAAAAAGACAAATACTGTGTGATTCGATTTATATGACATACTTAAAGTAGTCAGAATGAGAGAGAGATGGAAAGTAGAGTAGTGGTTGCCAGGGGGAGAGAGGGAAGAATGAAGAGTTGTTAATTGGTATAGAGTATTAGTTTTATAAGATGAAGAGTTCTAGAATCAGATGATGGTGATGGTAGTTCAGTGTTAAGAATTTATGTAATACCACTGAGTGGTACACTTAAAGATGTTTGAGAAGGTACATTTTATGTGTATTTTGCCATAATAAAAAATTGGAAGGCACCTGGGTGGCTCAGTCAGTTTAGCATCTGCCTTTGGTCAGGTCATGATCCCAGCATCCTGGGATTGGTCCTGTCTTCTCCCTCTCCCACTCCCCCTGCTTGTGCTCTCTCTCTCTCTCTCTCTCTCTGTGTCAAATAAATAAATAAAATCTTAAAAAAAAAAAAAACTAAAAAAAAAGTAAGTGGTGGAAATAAATTCAAATAAGTAAATTAAATAATAAATTCAATTAATAAAAATAAGTAATAGATAAAAATAAACATTTCCCCTCTCTGCTTACCTTTCACTAGATTTACTCATCCAAAGAAATTACTCTTAACAGATTATACTTCCTTCCAGGGACTTTTATGCACATAGAAGCATATTAATCTGTAAATGTAAAATCTTTTTGAAAACTCAGATTATGTAATGTTCCTCAGATTATGTGATGTTACTTTCCATTTAGTAATACACCTTATTACTAGATTTTGTTTATATTAGTACATACTGAATTACCTCATTTTTATAGCTTTGCAATATTCTAATGTTTGGATATACTGGTATTTGTTAAATTGGTCACATTATGACAGGTAGATATTGTTTCCAGTTTTTGCTATTATAAGAAGTGTGCAGTAAATCTTTTTGTAGTCATGTGTGTGCATCATATATAGAGATGTTATATATTGCATATATATATATACACATATGTGTGTGTGTATACATATATATATAAATAACTTAGGAATCAGAACTGTATGTTAAATGAATATTTTAATAGGGGCTTCTAAGTTGCCCTCCACAATGGTTGTATCATTTATTGTTTGAAGCGGTACTGGTTGTGAGGGATCATTTACTTGAAAATTGCTTCTCTCCCTGATGAACTTCTTTCTAGCTTCTTTTTTCCTTCTCCTTTTCCTATTATTTATTTTTTGCCTTTTCTGTATAGTTTTGAGGTAATGACATTGTTATGAACTATACTGATAAATTTAGATTCTTGAGGAAAAAACTGGAAGCTTTTTTCTTAAACCTAAGGGAAATTTAATAAATGTGAACACTTTCTTATAAAGAGCAATTCTATTCCACATTGCCTTGGGGATATTTTTGAGTCAGAAAAACACACATAGTGAGAGAGCTGAAAGCAATTAGCACAGTGATTTCTTTTAACTCCTCAGGTATATTTTCTTTTGCTTTCAGAACTTTTTGAGGAATCAAAACAACAAAACAAATTATAACCTCGTCTGTGAGACCCTTCAGTTTTTGGACTGCATCTGTGGAAGTACCACGGGTGGCCTGGGCCTTTTGGGTCTCTACATCAATGAGAAGAATGTAGTACTGGTCAACCAGACTCTGGAGAGCTTGACGGAATATTGCCAGGGCCCATGCCATGAAAATCAGGTAACCGTGAAAGCAGTTCTTCACGCAGAAGTATTCATGACTAATTAGCAAAAGGATCAAACTGGTGAAGGAGCCAAGCTTTGTCCACATGTAAAAGATCTTTCTTGCTTTGCCAGATATTTTTACTCTTCTCACGAAACATACAAAGACTGAATTCTGGACTAGTAAATACTATGCCCTATTTTTATTTAATTTTATCATAAAAGAAAATTCCCATGAAAATGTTCCAGATATAAATCAGACCTACCGAAAAGAGTGAAATGTGTTTCTTCACCGTTGCTCAGTTTTCATCTTTAGTGACTCTTTCTCAGGATTTGTGAAACACACTCCCTTTGGCTTCTACCACTCCATTGTGGTGTGTCATATATATTAGTCTCCTTTAGACTTGCAGTAAACCTATGAACATTACAAAATAGGTCTTATTGCTCCCATTTTGTGGAAGAATATGTTCTGACCCAGAGATGAAGTGATGTCCCACAGCCTCGGAGTGAAAGAATCAGTATATTGTAGAGCCATACTTAAAACTCAGGACTTTTGATTGGGTTTAAGTAGAGTGCTCTTTTGACTACATTACGTTTTCAAGGGTAAAATTTTACCTCTCTTCCAGAAGGTTTGCCTGATTCCATTTTCTTGGACATCAAGGACATAGAAGACAGGACACTTGAGGGCATAGAAGATAAGACACTTGAGCTAGTCAAGAGCGGGTAGTCACCTGAGAGTTTGTTAATTGACTGTTCACAAACACTTAAGTGTTATGGGGCTATCATTGCGAGCATGGATTCAGCCTGGAAGAAAAGAGTTTTCGAGTGGTAAACATCTCTGGATATAAATCTTAAAGAAGCCATCAAGACTGAACATCGGTGCATAACATAGAAAAGAAGTGTGTGGGGGGGAAACAGGCTGCTTTTCTATTGCAAATTATGAAATATGCACACACACGTATAAACAGGTACACACATATGCATGCCTAGGTATGTAGAATAAAAACTCAACATTTATTGATGTAAAGAATTTGTTGTGAGGATACTGCCCCCCTCTGTAATGTGCATATTACCCAGTAAAGGAGGTAACAGATTTTACCCTAGGTTTTCCTGGATTATATTTCAGTCTCCTAGGGTAATGATACAAAGAAACTTAACTGTGGAAAGTTGAGGAAAAATATACAAATTTGGAAACTTGGTTTTGTTGTTGGAAAAAACATGTATATCTATTTTATTAAGCACGTATTCCCCACTTTTGGTCTTATAAAAAGATGAAATTGAGTTTTAAAATTAATTTACTAAACTAAGCTCTAAAAGTACAAACCTAATAATAAAAAAACCAATAGTAATAAATAATGATAATAAACATGAATCCCTCATACTCTGAAAATATAGTTTATTTGAACCCCAACTTCTGAAAATATGTGGGAGAAAAGATGGTTACCAGAAAATTCCAGAAATGATCTGCAAATTGATTCCCTCTAAGTCTAGCAAGTATCTTAATAATCAGAAGAACCTCAGGAAATGTGGAAGATGGATGGAAGACACCTTTCCTTTGTGTCCGGGGAGTAAAAAATTCTTTGTGCAAAGGGAAAAATGAAGCCCATTCTGAAAGATAATGGTTATTTCAGAATTACGTTGAGTTTACTCTTTCTCTTTTAACTCACCTGGTTTCCATTTTTGGGATCCATTGATACTGGCTGCTACATCATAATGTGTGGTTCCACAAATTCCAACCCACAGGTTTCTGATGCTCAAGTTCTATCCATTGCATTAAGTTCAGGATCCTAGCACAATAGACCCTAGCCTTCAAAATACTGCTTATCTCTCAGGATGTTTTATAAACTTTCCCCAAGTCAGGTCCTTCTATAAATCACTCAGGTTGAAAGACTCTGCAGAACTTGTCTTCCACCACCATACCAGACAGATGTCCCCAAAATAATAGAAGGCTCCTGTCTTCCTTGTCTGCTGCCCCCAGAGGTGCAGTAGCATCATGTGCAACTCACTCAATATTAAGTAGCAGCTGAACTGATAAGCCCTATCAGTGCCAATGACATTGACATACCACAAACATACCACGTGGACACTCCTTTCCTAAAGAGGAATATTCTCTTAGCCAGGAGAGATCAGATCTTAAAATTCTGAATTTAAGACACTAACTTTTCTATTGGCGGGTATATTAGAATTTGTTGTCTGAAAGAATATTTAACTTCAGTTTTGAAGTTCTTTGAAATTCTATAAAAAATGGTTCATTTTAAAAATCTCTATTTACACACATTGTCTCTTTCAGTGTCCTGCATTCAAAGCCATTTAATCAATACTAATCAATTAAAAGATTTATTATGAAAGAATAAGTCAAATTTAAACCCTTGACTTAATCTCAAAGTTAAATCTTAATTCTGTTTTAAAAGTCACTAAGGTGATTGTTCTTTTATGTCAGATGATGTCTAGCACTTTTATGTTGTAAGTAAAACGTTGTTCGTAAACATTTTGTTTTCCAGACGTGTATTGCTACTCATGAATCAAATGGGATTGATATCATCATTGCTTTGATCCTAAATGACATAAACCCTCTGGGTAAATATCGAATGGATCTGGTGCTCCAACTAAAGGTAGACTAAATCCACTATTTGGATGGCGGGGGTGACATTTTCTATATAAAACTTCATTTCAGAATTGGCTCTGAATCCTCTAGTAGCTCTTGTAAAAACCCAGGTATTATCATCTGTTCAGCTAATGAATTGACAGAAAGGGAGAGTGAAAGTACAATGTGCACTAAATCCCTAACAAAAGTCCAATAAGCTTTGAGGTAGTATCAGTCAAGGGTACTTTACTGAAAGTTCTTTTAAGTAGCCACTTTGTTTCACTATTTCTCTTTGTTTTTATTGTATACTTTTTATTATACAGAAGAAAAAATGTGTTAAACATTCATTATGCCATATATTTTTAATTCATCTAGACTACAGAATCCTATCTAGCAAGTCACAATGAATTAGACCATGTAAAAGAAGGGCTGCATTTTAGTGTCATGGCTCTCTTCTCTCAAAAAGCTGGTTTCTTTTACATAAGAATTGTGGTTTTTGGTCAAATACTATTAGCAGTGTTTACACTCCCTTGGAGAAGCTGCTTTAACTTAAGCTGTGTGCATACTTCCCAGTAGTTCCATTTATCAGAGCCTAGGAAGAAAATGACATTTTAAAAAATTTCTTCAACTTTTTCTTTAAATGGAAATAGACAAATGAATATACACAAGAAGCTATATAAATAAATCCCAAACTCAAAGGCATGATATTCAATACAGATGAATTAATAAAGATCACATTACTGTGTTTAGTGTTAAAGAGGTAAAAAAGAAAAAACGGTTAAATATAATTTTTCTGTAAAGATAGGTCCGTCCAGTATCAGAACAAATATTTTTTTTTTTTTTTGAGGGAGAGAGAGTACACATGCATGAGTGGGGGTGGGGGTGCAGAGGGACACAGAGAGAGAATCTTAAGTAAACTCTGCGCTGAGCATGGAGCTTGTGTGGGGGCTCAATCTCAGGACCCTGAGGTCATGAATTAAGCCAAAAGCATGAATTAGGCACGTAACCGACTGAACCACCCAGGAGCCCCTAGCAAATACAGTTTAATTAAATTTTGTATCAGTAAATTTATGGCCAGAGAGAATAGAATTGTAGATCTTGTTTCTAAATGTAGATTAGATATGTAATGGAACGCACATATGTCTCTTTTATGTGAAGATTGTGCTAGGGGCTCCTAATAAGCAAATGTTTCTTTTCATAGACAAGGTGAATTTTTATTTTTTTACTGTTTTCATTGGCAATATGTATAAGCCTTGAGTCTTTCTGTTCATAGAATAGAACTAAGGTGATCCTTATGTCGATTGAATTTGTGTCCTTTTCCCCATGAGCATTATGTTTTTATTAGTGAAGCCAGCCTCGTCCTATATGACAGACAGCTTCAGCTGAGTTACTAGAAAAATGTTTATTTCCCCTTAAATTCATCTTTAATCACAATTCATAAAGAAACAACACATAGAAGCCTTGGCCTTTGGCTCTTTAAAACCTTTATTGGCCTAAAAACTACCTTTAAATCTCATTTTTATTTGGTATAACTTAATGGAGAAAAATACTGAGTGATTGATTGATTGATTTGAAAGGGGGAGGGGCTGAGGGAGAAGAAGAGAATCACAAGCAGACTCGCTACTGAGTGCAGAGTGGGGCACAGGGCTTGATCCCACAACCTTAAGATTATGACCTGAGCTGAACCCAAGAGTCAGTATTAAAAAAAAAAAAAAAAAAAAAAAAAACCAAGTGTACGCATACAGATTATTTACAAATCCAAACATATGTAAAAAACTAAATGATGGGGTATTACTTGAGAGTATGTAGATAGTTTTAGCTATTTAATGAAAATGCTTTTTTGAAAAAGGACTATTTAAAATTTCATTTGTTACTAATCACTATTTATGTATATGTTTTTGAAATGTGATGTTGGTTAAATCAAGGTGTATATAACATACCAGGTAAATGGACTTGACTTGAAATATTTAAAATATAGTCTTCTACTTAAAGAACAAGGCATGTGTGCCTTTCCCAACAATCTGTGAAGCTCTGTATATAATGGCCAATATGAGAACAACGCTTTTAAAACAGAATAATATATATTGCCAGATTTTAGGAGGCTTCCATGGCTAGAATGCTTTTAATTATAAAATCTCTGTAACATCAAAGAGTAACTCATATTAAAAAATGCTAAATTAAGGTTTATTTTGTATCATTCATCCTTAAATTTAATTGTTTAATCATTTATACTTTCATTTAAAATTTTAAGTATATTTAACTCTGCATATTCATTTATTGTGAAGTCTTATGCATTTTTTCATGCATATGTCTTGTTCTTTAACTTTTAATTTACATTTCATGACTAACCTGTGACTGCAAAGTTTTGAATTTGTAAATAGGTTTTTTTTTTTAAAGGTCTCTGGCTTCCTTTGGAAGAAAATCTTCTATTAACACCAACGCACACATTTGATTTCTTAGTGTATATAGGTTCTTGTACTTTCAATTTGATTCAGATTTGAGGTCATTTACAAGATTTCTATTCTTTGAAGATAGTGTGAAAAGATTGGTTGGAAAAAAAATTGTATCGCCAATTGGATGTATTTTTAAGCTATTATGTATTGGGCCTCCTAAATGAGGTTCATTAGAGAATACTGTTCATGTTGCCAAGGTTTGAGCTTTGAGTTCTGTGGGGTCAGTTCAGATTACTCTGATTACTCCACTAATCGTGGAACCTTGTTATTTTAGGTATGTTGTTTGTATAGGGTGCTACATTACAAAAATGGATTTTAGGATTGATGCAAATCTGCAAAAATTGAAAATGAACCATAAAAAAATAATGCCACTTCCCTTACAAAATACTAATTTTTTTTTTTTCAGGATGGGTCTATGACATTGTTACCATCATCACCAGATATCATTGCTTCTAATATTAGTTTTAAAGATAATCTTTAGGCTGCAGTCCTAAAAGAACAAAATAGTTGGATAAAATTTGGTACTAAGCTACTCAGTCAAGTTAATTTGTACAAATTTAACACAATTTTTGTGATGAATGTCTACATATATCAGACAGCTGATTCAATTCAAGTTTTTTTCCTACAGGATGTTAATTTTGAGTCACTGAGAAACATCTTAAAGACATTAAATGTTACTTTTCTTGTGCTCCTATCAAAGATTGTGTGTGGCACTTGAGATTTTTATCTACGTAAATATTGCAAAAACACTGTAGAAATATGTCCCAGGTAACTTTTTATCATTTCACAGTTTGCCATAATTCTGGGGCAGTGCTATTGAAAACAGTGTAAAGAAACATCTTTCCAAATGTTGAGGATATTGTGCTTTGTGTGATAAGACTTTGTATAATTCTTTGGATTATAAATCAACTTTATCAGAAATATTAATAGTATCTACAGGTTAAATGTTTGAGAATATATGCTTATAAAAGAACTGGAAACATCAAAGACAACACAGACTATTTTTAGCCTCTATTAAACAAAAGAAAATATTGTTTTTCTATAACACAGATGGTAAACATGTTGCATATTACTGCCGAATAGTGAGACCAGTAAATTATTACCAGTAAATTCTTATTTTTACTTCTAACTCATGAATTTAAAATTTTATAGATTAATACTCAGTAATTATTGCTCATATTTATTAAAAATTTTGATATGGTAATACATATTCATGTTTTGCACAAAAAGCAATTGTGCTAAGTTCTTTAAATTATATACCATTTCTGTAAAGTACATCATTGATACTGCTTCACATTACCATCTTGTAAAATGGCATCAAGACAATGTCTATTTAGAAAATGGTGATGGAAAATAATGTATTTTAAAGCATTATATATAAGGTTTTGATTTTGTATTGAAAACAGCCTTTCACCAATATTTAAAATATCCTTTGGAATACAACTCTCATGACTCATTTTTTTTATTTTGTGTTGACAATGGAATAAAACCTTCTATATTAAAATGTGAACTAGCCAAATGAAATTAGCAATTTAAAGTTGTGTTTGTTTGTTTTTTTAAAAAATGGTCCTGGTAATATCAATTAAAACAAACAGGGATAGTTAATCCATGAAATAGGCTTTGCCTGTGCATTAACTCAATCTGTATCTCTAGAACAATGCGTCTAAGCTTTTGCTGGCCATTATGGAAAGCAGACATGACAGCGAGAACGCGGAAAGAATTCTTTTTAACATGAGACCCAGGGAACTGGTAAGAAAACTTTTTTTAAAAAAATATTTTATTTATTTATTTGACACACAGAGAGAGAGAACCCAGGTAGGCAGAGAGGCAGGTGGGGGAGTGTGGGGAAGCAGGCTCCCCACCAAGCAGAGAACCCGATGTGGGGCTTGATCCCAGGACCCCGAGATCACGACCTGAGCTGAAGGCAGAGGCTTAACCCACTGAGTCACCCAGGCACCCCAAGAAAACTTTTGAAACTGTATTAATAATGTTCAACCTAAAAGGGATGAATTTGCAGTATGCATGTCAGGGAAAAGGTGGCTTTTTCTAGTGGCTTCCACTACCTCACCAGGGCATAATGGCACATCACAGCTTACTTTTGCAGGTGACTCAGGAGGCCCCATCATGGCAAAGCCTGTGTGATTTGAATCCTTACTTCATTGGTTTTATCTTCTCTAAGCACTTTTCCTAATCAGATTGTCACATCTGTTATACTATGTGAAAATTCTTTTTTTGCCAGAAAAAAAAAATAAGTGTGCTTTAGTTTGTGTATTGGAATATAGGAAAAAAGTGTCTAAAAAAATGTTTGTACTCCTCAAAAATTTTATTTATACCTCTTTCTGAACAATAAAAATAAGACCAATTCCTTTTGAACTTGTTTCTATCAGTGAAATGTTGTGCCATGCTTGGCCTAAAGGAAACTATATGAAGACTTGATGGGGATTCTGCAGAGATCTTCTTATTGTAGAAGTTATATTTTTCTCCTCAGGTACATGGAAATTAGGAAGTAATATCAGCATGCTAAAAGCACTGAGTTTCTTTTTCTTTAATTTTAATTCCAGTGTAATTAAAATACAGTGTTATATTAGTCTCAGGTACACAATATAGTAATTCAACAATTCCATATATCACCCAGGACTTGTCACAACAAGAGCACTCCTTCATCCCCATCACCTATTTTACCCCATCCCCATCCCCACCTCCCTTCTGGTAACCATCAGTTTGGTCTCTATAGTTAAGAGTATGTTTCTTGGTTTGTCTCTGTCTCTGTCTCTGTCTCTCGCTCTCTCTCTTTTTTTTTTATTTGCCTTGAAAGCACTGGGTTTTAACAACATTGCAAACATTCTCACCCACATCACTTGGTGGTCACATGACTAAGTCCCAGTCTTAGGAGCACCGCTGTTGGTACTATGGGGAGTTTTATTGAAGGCATTCTTTTGCTCTTTCAGAGTGAGGAATGGTGTTGAGGAGGGCTAATAAAGATAAATGTAAGAAGTAATTTTATTTAACACATATTTATAGAGAGTCTCATATCTGTAAGGCAGGGGGTTAAGAGAAGCAAGATATTCTCTACTCTTATGGTTGAATGGGGCAATGAGTTATGTGTTCATTCAACAATAGCACTGTACAAGAGCCTTTGAAAATACTC
Source organism: Mustela lutreola (assembly GCF_030435805.1). Taxonomy (NCBI): domain Eukaryota; kingdom Metazoa; phylum Chordata; class Mammalia; order Carnivora; family Mustelidae; genus Mustela; species Mustela lutreola. The sequence goes on along the minus strand of NC_081297.1, from coordinate 82,651,009 downwards.
TCTTCTCTGCCTATACCTTTATCTCATGTGACTCACCGTCAGTCTCTTGCCTGAGTTCATGCCCCTGCTCTGTTTTAACTTAGTGTCTCACACTTAGTGCTGTTCTAGAACTTTTTCATTCACCTCTTGATGTGCTGACTCTCTCACGGGACAGTGAGCTCCTAGAGGAGGGTGCGTACTGTATTATACCCGGTGGGGGGTACATATTGTGTTATACCCACTGTTGGGTCCTCAGTGCAGTGGACAATGTCCAGCTTCACTTGTCCCTGTTACCCAGTGGGCACTGAGTATATAATGGATGGTTATCAGGGTTCCGGAGTGTCCTAATTCATGGGAACTTTGGCATTGTGAACATTCACACATCAAAGGAAGACTTTTCAAGGAAGTATACAATATTGTAGGAAAATACTTTCATATTCATTTAAATGAAGGTGGTTACCAAGGTCATTCTCATTTATAGTTCTTTTATGCTTTTCAAGTCTTAGGAAGTGTTCCAGTTTTTAATTATACCTCATAAACAATGTAAATGCTTGTTGTTTGTAGCATTTCAAATCTTGTTCCTATTTTTTTTTTTTTTGATAGGTGGATGTGATGAAGAATGCCTATAACCAAGGACTGGAATGTGACCATGGGGAGGATGAGGGCGGAGATGATGGTGTTTCCCCAAAAGACGTTGGACACAATATCTATATCCTGGCTCATCAGGTGTCACATTTTATATCTTATATTATTGCTAATCTTATCAATTGTGTTTTGTGTCATGACTTGTTATATTTTCAAGTTCTGGTCCCATTATTTATACAATACCTGCCCCCTTGCTCTGGGCCATGGAGAGGGAAAACGTTCCCAGAATGCCCAGTTGTGTTCCCAGAGCTATGCCAAGTGTTGATTCATAAGAAAAATGATACTTGACACCAAAAACTACTGGGCCAGGAGACAGAGACAATGCCAGGTCAGAGCCTGAGAAACAGACAAACCATGACAACAAATGGAAGCTTCAAGGAGAGAGGAGGAGAGGCCAACTGAAAAGATAGAGTGTGAAATAAGGGGGGTACATTTGGTCTAATCAGGACAAACCTTGGAGATGCCTTCTGGCCTCTTTGAGTTAGAGTTTGGCATGTCAGAAGTGGCAGCCTCTAACTAGTTTCCACTAGACTTCTAACAAGGATGAGGCTAAATTTTAAAATTCCTTTGGAAGATCCATTTCTATTCTATAGTTCTTGATGAACACAGGCACTTGATAGATGTTGTGTGAGGAATTTAATTTTATTAACATGAAGATCAGCTTTAAATTTGTATCATCTAATGCAGATTTGCTTAGAAGTTAAACATTTTAAATGTACAGTGCCAATTTGATTTTGTCTGTAGCAACTCCCTCTTTTTTATGGGATACAGTCCTAACTCTGTAGACTTTCCCCAACCTGCCTTTCTAGTTATCTTCTCGCATGGTCTACCTCTCTCTCTTCCTTCTTTCCCATACAGCTTACCAGTAACTGAACACACACTGATACATATAAAGTACATGGATTTTTAAAAATTTTTCCAGTTTTATTGAGATATAAAGGACATATACAGCACTCTATCTGTTTAAAGGTGTTAAAAAGTTGCTTTTCAGACACTTCTTTCCCTTCTCTATAGAGCTGTATAAAGTATGTAAACTCAAGCGTAGTCTTCACAAAAGATTCTGGGAAGGAGTCGGATTTTAAAATATATTAACAAAAGAAGCTGCTCTGATTTTTTAAATACAGTTCAATCACTGGAAGATTTGGGGGCCTCTCATTGTATAGCAAAATGCGTATGTAGACCGGACACAGATAAGGGCAGATGGGTTATAGCTAGAAAGACAAAAGAGAATTTTAGGTATTGAGGAACTGAAAGCCAGAAGGAAGGGCACATTAAAGGAAGAACACAGAGGTTTACGAGGTAGAAAAGGTGTCATTTTAATTTTATTTTTTTAAAAAAGATTTGTTTATTTGAGAGGGAGTGAGGGAACACAAGCAGGGGGAGCAGCGGTCATAAGGAGAGGGAGAAGCAGACTCCCCGCTGAGCAGAGAGCCCGACATGCAGCTCCATCCCAGGACCCTGGGATCATGACCTGAGCCAAAGGCAGACGCTTAACCCACTGAACCACTTGGGCGTCCCAAAGCTGTCATTTTAGAGAGAAAGAGAAATTCAGGTGACAGGAATTGAGTCACTCTAGACAAGGAATGACTAAAGATTGAATGTGAGTGGAAAGAAAAAAATGTCACTGGCTGAAAACGAAAATCAAATTGGCTACTAGGAGGAAGAGAAAAATGTGATGGCCCAGCATGTGCCTGGGGAAGGAGCTATTTCAGAAGCTGTAGCATTGTGGAAGGAAAACAACAAGGAAGAGTGGGCCAGAGTGAGCAGTGAAAATTTTAGAGGAAGGAAGTAGGGGAATTCAGCCGCCCATGTTTTCTTGACTGAAACCTGGTCTCACTCTGTCTGGAGAAATGTCCCCTCTTGCACGAGTGAGCGGCGACACAAACAAGTCCTGACCTGACAGGCTTGCAGTGGGAAATGAACAACCAGCCTGGCTAAGCCAGCCTTGGAACCAGAAGAGTGGCAGATGTTTGAACCAATCACCCCCATCCGTGAAGAGGAGGTTTAAAAATGCCATCTCAGATTACCCATATAATGTGTGGAACAGTACAAATGTCAAAGTCAAAGAAGAGACTTTTCTAGGTCAGTTCATTTTTAAGCAGATGAAGTGTAAGAGTAGAGGGTACAGATTTTAGAAACAGGCTATGGAGGGTGTGGAGGAGAATGGAGAATGAGTATGAAGAATGCCAGAGCTGTCATAGCAGGAAGGATAATGATAGAAAATATAAAAATGATATAAAATATGAAAATATGAAGTTAAAAATGCAGATGGCATAAGGGGTAAATGATCTTGATGGGTTTAAATTTATGACAGTGCTTGGAGAGAAGAGATGAGATTCAAAGACAACGGTGGAGTTGTCTAAGGAGTGGGAATTCAGTAGTAAAAAAGAGGAGTAATAGGATACAATTTACTGAAACAAAGAGATTAAATCACAGATGGGAAAATGGCTTGAATGGAGAGAAACCTCTATATAGAGGTTTCTTAATTTTGCAAAACCAAATCGTTGAAAAAGCAGTAGTTTGTAGAGCTGGGATTGTACAACACTGAGATACATGAGTAAGCCAGACGGAGTATAGGGAAGAGGGAAATTCTGAATGGCTGAACACTCTAAGCCTTGGGATTCAGTTGTAAGAGTAACTATGAAATGAGAGTAAGTGTGCGTTCTTTGAGGAACTCAAAAACGGGATAGGAGTGGCAGAATATATAAAACGGTATATGTAACTGTGTAGCGTTAAGCAACTGTCTGCTTATTTTCTTAGAGTGACACAGAACATTGTTACCTTCTTACTTTTTAAGGTATTCTCTTGGGTGACTCCTCCCACTATTGTGTGTGTGTGTGTGTGAAAGAGAGAGAGAGAGAGAGAGAAACTCAGTTTTCACTCAGAGAAGAGAGCCCACTGTGCTTTTTTCATCTTTCCACAAGTGACTCCTTTGGGGTTCTCTAGGCTGGCATGTTACATTGGTTTCTTGGGAGGCCAGCCATGGTTGCTGAGTATCTTATGAATCTGCTGTCCAAGCAACAACCACACCAAAGAGGAGGGGTCATGTGCTTTGCTTTCAGGAGAAGCCAGGTAGGAGTGCTCCAAGGGTTTGGTTGAACCCCGCTTTTGCTGCTTTCACTGTGGGTATGGAATTATTTGTCCCCTGAATGCTGATGACCATGCAGATTGGTTTCTGCCTTTGCACAGTTCAGTAATTCCAAAACCAAGGTTCAACTTCCTCCTTGTTTTACTATAATCATCTTTTGTACAGACAGTTTATTTTCGTGCTCTCAGACTTTCAATTTTTGTTGTTGTTCTTTTCATGGTAGTGAGGTAGTTCTGCTTTTTCTACTGTGACATCCCTTTTAGCCCTTCCTGTGGCTGGTGTTACAAGAAACAAATAATGCTTCTTTCTTGTAAGTGTCTTGTCTGATCTACATAAAACTATAAATACATCAAAAAGGGAATTTCTTAAGTTCTACTACTATGGGGCGTGCAGAACATTTCCTGAAAATTCAGCTAGGGGTCCTTTTGGATTTTCTGCCATCCACATGTTCTCCTTCCATATCTCTGCCTTGTCTTTCTGCTGTGGGCTTCTTCTTTTATATTTTGCCTTCTTACTGTTCCTTCTCCTCTTTATTCCTGCCTTTCTGTAGAATAGTCACTGCCTACAATCTAGGACATTCTTCAGTACTTTGTATGCACTTACCATGTATTAAACCATATTGTTTTTCTGGTCCCATGTAGCAATTGCTGTTTTTCCATCTGAAAAACTTGATCCCCCTCTAGCTTTATTGAGATATAATTAACACATAACATTTATAAATTTAAGGTGTATAATGTGTTGGTTTGACGTATTTATATGTTGCAAAAGGATTAACCACCATTAGCTTCATCCCATTGCATCATTATTTCCTTTTTGGTGAGAACATTTAAGATACAGTCTCTTGGCAACATTCACTGTATGGGATTACAGGAGTATTTGCTATAGTCACCATGCTGCACCTTAGATCCCCAGAATTTGTTACTCTTATAACTGGAAGCATATACATTTTAACCAACATCTCCCCATTTCTCCCAGCCTTCAGCCCCCTAGTAACCATCATTCTACTCTCTGTTTCTCTGGCTTCCACATTTTTAGATTCCACATATAAAAGATCATATGATATTTCTCTTTCTCTGACTTATTTCACTTAGTGTAATGGACCTCAAGTTCCATCCAAGTTGTTGCAAACGGCAGGAACTCCTTCTTTCTCATGGCTAAGTAATATTCCATATTGTGTGTCTATATATACACACCACATCTTCGTTATGCTTCATCCCTTGATGGACACTTGGATTGTTTCCATATCTTGACTATTGTGAATAAGTCTTCAGTGAACATGTAGGACCCTTTAGTTCAATACCTACTAGAATTAAGATGTATATGGAGAAAAGTATAAATGAACAAGCCTTTGGAAATCAGAAATGACCCTAACCCCTGGCTCATAAGGCAAGAAAGGATGGATCACTTTAACTGGCTATGTGAAATTATTTTTAATATACAGTTTTTAAAAATTTTCATGAGTGTTTCCCTATGTCACTAAATGGTCTTGGAAACATAATTTTACTGTCTGCATAATCATTCATTATTTGAATGTGCCGTAATTTATTTAAGCACTCCTATTGTTGGACATTAGGTTTCTAATGTTTTTGATATTATAAATTATGCTGTGATTAGCATCCTTATACATTAATCTTTGTCTGCTACACTGATTACTTCCCTAGGATAAATTCCAAGAAGTTTAATTACTAGGTCACAGGTAGTAACTATTTTATGGTTTGATGCATATCATAAAATTGTTATCATAAAATTCCAAATGTGTGATGGTACTAATCTTACTCAATCCTAAAATTACTATCATTTAAAAAAAAATTTGCCAAACTTACAGTGTTTGGAACATAGTGACCACTTCACCACCATTTGTTAAATGAATCAATGAATTATAGTTGAAAGGTGATCTCACTTTATTTTTTTTTTAAAGATTTTATTTATTTATTTGACAGACAGAGATCACAAGCAGGCAGAGAGGCAGACAGAGAGGGGGGAGCATCTCTACATGCTGAGCAGAGAGCCTGATGCGGGGCTCGATCCCAGGACCCCAGGATCATGACCTGAGCCGAAGGCAGAGGCTCCAACTCACTGAGCCACCCAGGCGCCCCAGGGATCTAATTTTAATTCACACTTTTTGGATTACCAATAAAATGGACTCTTTTTTTTTGAGAGAGAGAGAGTGAGAGAGTGGGGGAAGGGGCAAAGGGAGAGAATCTCAAGCAGACTCCCCACTGAGGCAGAACCCAACATGGGGCTTGATCTCATGACCCATGAAATCATGACCTGGGCTGAAACCAGTGCTCAGCTGCTCAACTGACTAAACCACACAGACTAAACCACACAGGTCCAAATGGACCCTCTTTTCATGTTATTTAGTGTTACTTTTTTTTTTTGTGAATTGAAAATGTGTTTCTCCATTCTTCTGACAGGGTTCATTTTGTGTTTGTGAATTTTAATTAACAGTAACAAATCTTAGTCATAGTAGCTATATCTACTTCTTCCTGATTAATAGCTTCTTAATGTTTTAATGATAGGTTTCTTCTTCCCGTTGAGATCTCTTAAACACTCACTTCGATTTTCTTCTGGTGTATAATGAATTAAGTTAAGTATTTGACTATATAATCTTCCCATGCCATAATGCAGAAATAATAAAAAAGCAATTTCTGAGGTTAAGCTATCTCTGAGGGTATAGCCCCAGATTTAGTAATAAGAGGAGTTTATAAGGGCAGGGTTTATAGGAGTCACATGAATGTGATATAGAGCATGGGTCATAGAGAGAGCTTTAGCAGAATAGGTCAGGGCCAACTCCAGACCATCTTCAGGGTCAGACTGGGCATGTGAGTGAGCACTGGGGGAGCAGGTGAGCCTGGGACAGCCTGGTGATCCTCTTCCAAAGCAGGCAGCCTTTACTCACATCTGCTAACTTTCCAATTCAGATTATAGACCCGAGATTTCCACTTCTTTCAATATTTCAAAAGAAACCTGAATTCTGAAATTTTTTAAAAATGTAAGCTCTCTTAATTTTTAAATGTTGACAGTTCATTTGGTATTTTTAAAGACACTGAGCAGTCCAAGCAGAACTCAGCAGCAAGTGGAATGTTGCCCACGATCCATAGTTTGCCACTTTAGAGACTAGAGGATCCAAATTTCTCATTGATTCTTTATTCAATTCCATGAATTTTTTGAGTGTCTGCTAGATGCCAGGCTCTGGGCTGGATATTAGGAGTACGGCTGTGAAGAATAATGGGAGATCAGCTCCCAGGGAATTTACATTGTGACTGGGAGCAACGATGAGTAGACAGACCAGACAGACAGCAGAGAGTGTTACAAGCCGTGCAGTGAGTGAGAACAGGGTGTGAGGAAAGGCAGTTCTGGAATGCTAGTGTAGACTGCTGATCCGGAGGGATTTCTCTGAGGAGCTGAAATTGAGGCTTGCTCTGAGTGAGCAAGTAAATGCCGGGAGTATGAAATGGAGAGATATGGGGGGACATCCCAGAGAATGGCTCGAAAGTGTCAATGAACTTGGCATGTTTAGAGAAACAAAAGACCTGTGTAGCTAGACCTTCAACCAGCCGTTAACACTCGAATATTGTAATAATCATATAAATGCACCTGAGGCTCATTTATTATAAGATAGTCATTCAAGAACACTTATATTAGGCATTGTTTCAGTTGCTAAAATGGAAAGATGAATAAAGATGCTATCCTGAAGCTCATAATAATAGGCTTTTGTTAAAATAGAGGTAGGCATGAGATGCATGTTCCTAGGAGTCAGGAGAGGATTCATGGAAGCGGTGATACTTGAACTGAATCTCGAAGGATAGAAGGAGGGGCGGGGAGCACATTCCATCAGAGGCAACAACTTCAGTGTTTTAGAGAAAGGAACTTCTTTTGAGAATATTGATAGGGTTCTTGTGTGGTATCTGTTGATGTCTTCATGTGAAATGAATTATAATAATTTATATTAAATCAACATCTTTGATAACTGTGAAGACCTCTAATAAATGTTGCTTGAATGAAATAAGTGAAAGAATGAAAAATGGAGAAATGAATGACTAGGACATGACATACTCTAAAACTTTAGTATTTTTAATTTCAGTATTATAACAAAAAAGCTGAATACAGATAATTTCTTGTTATCATCATGGTCAAAATTAATGATAATTTTTTCCACTGGCGTGTAAATTCTATGTGCATAGACACAATTTGTTTTTTTGGTCCCATGCCAACTATGTACTTTAGCATATAGTAGACACTCAAGAAGAGTCTGGGGAATAATTTCCTACGAAAATTCATGCAGGCTGATAATATTTTCATGTAATACAGGTACTGGGTAAGATTAAGAGCGTCCTACCACACTGGTATTAGCATGCTGGCAGTCAAGGATCTCATTCATTTCCTATGGGCTTTTTAATTTTGTAGAGCACTCTTTACCAATCATGTCAGCAAATCCTACATAGAGTCCTGTACTATCTCCCTCATCCGAAGCACTTCTTTTTTTTTTACTTTTGTTCATGATGCCACCTCTAAACTAATAAAATACCTCCTCCTTTTCTTAAAACTCCTGTTAGTACTTCCTTCATTTTTCTGGGATCCAAAATGAGACTGACTTACCCCATTTCTTAGATGAATTCCAACCAATGATCTCTTCTTTGTATTGAATTCTTACATCTGTCATGTTCACCCAAAACTGCATACATACATACTTTCACAACAGTTTATGCTGTATAACATCCTAGAATTGTTCTTTGTTTCATGTGTATAGGACTTGGCTACTTAATTAATAGTAGATTGTCCAAATTTGAGCATCCATGAGGCCTCATTTAAAAAAAAAAAAAACACCAAAAAAAGGGAAACTTTCCACAAAGAAGAGTATCTTGGGGAAAAAATACTTGACATAATAGATTTAAATCCTCTAATGGGCACCTACATATCTTTCACCAAGCAACAAAGAATCTTTGGATGACTGCCATTTATATGACCGCTCAAATTCATGGTTAATGGGAGCAATAAAAAATGCAATCCAGGAAATGGATTGAAATTGGACTCTGTAATTGTTAGTTTGGTATAAAGATCATGAAGCCAAGTTTAGTGGAAGCAATTATTTTTCTGCTTAACATTTCATGTTTGGTAGATATATATTTATTTCTGAGTGACATAATTGTTAGAGCATCAATCTGAATTCTAGCAACTTAGAAGGCCTTTGCTGTGTCTTTGGCTCCTCCTTATGTCGGCTCTGATTTCAACTTTATCCACTGAATTAAAAGTCTCTTAGGAGAACTAGAGATATCTGGCAGGGAGGCTTTTACATATTTTTTTTTTTCCATACAGAAAAATACATAGTATTTCCTAACCTATTTTAGACACTTGGGTTGTTACCCTGTCCGGAGTGGAAGCCGGTATCTCTTTCTTTCCCTTCAGGAGAGAGAGAAAGCACAGGAGGAATAGCCATTGTGTTTTAAGGATGAGGAGTCCTTTTGTTATGTTATGCTGATGGAATTTGCTTGGTGTCCTGAGGGTCCTCATTCATCCATTTTCTTTTCCTTAAGAATTTAATCTCATAGCTGCGATTGCTTGAGCTATGTTCATTTTAAGGGATATGCATATACATACTCTAAATAGCTAAATTTTAATTTATACTGAAGTGGTATGAAGTGTATATATTACTCAGACTACTTAAAATGTTTTCCTTAGAGACTTCGCTACTCACCTCTTTGGGGCTTCTATTTTCTTATGCTAATATATAGTAATCAGCATTGCTTCATTTACTTTATTTGTAGAAACAGAAGGATGGGTTTGTAATTGGATACATAACTTCCATCTTTAATATCTTTGAAGGGTTTTAACTAACTTACAATTACTTCATCTTTATTATTGCTTGTAGTGCAGAAAGTAGAAAACACAGCTGGGTTTTTCAGCTCCCAGAAGCACTTGTAGCTCCGTAACATGTTGGCTAGAATATTGTACAAACAGCTTAGCTGTTATTCACCCTTGCACCCTGTGTTTTCTCCATGAGCCAATGACGTCACTCAATCTCTGACTTCAGCTTCCTCCTTCAGCTTCCTCATCTACAAAAATATGAGGGGTATCCATCAACTGTGCTTTCAGAGTAAACTTTCAGAGACTTTTATGGACTCTAGAGTAGTTGGACCATGATGGCCCCTTTACTAGTTTAGGTTGTGTTTTAAATAAAGAGACACTAACCAGCTATTGGATATTTTTGTATTTATGTATACCTTACCTACTTATGAAAGGAATTTGAGGTTGAGTAAGAAATGCACTTGTAAAATTAGACTGTTAGAATTCAAGATCAAAAGCCTTAGAAGGAAAAGGAATCAAAGTATGCTAAGAGTCTCAGCTAATATTCTTACTGTTCATCGGTAGGACTCAGAGTGAAAAATTATGGGCAAGACTACTAATATCTGTACTATTCATTCATAATCATCTTTTTGTCAGTACTTACTTCTAAAAGGGATCCATGGAAGGAAGGGAATAGCAGGGTAGACAATGTTTTCTAACAGCTCTGCACAACACACCAGATTGAAAAAAAATGCACAGAGCTTTTTTTCAGTCCTTGGGGGTGAATAGGGTTCAGTATTTCTGAGTTATAATCAAAAGCGAGTATCGATAAATATGAAGTATGAGGAGTACGGTAGTCATTGTGAAAATAGGTATGTAAGGTCACTTCCTAGGGAGATTTGGATAATGTAGAAACTTGCCAATATGTGAACTTAGTTGAAAAAAACTCTCTCAATATCAAGAGATTATCTTTCTAAAATCTCAGAAAATAGACTTAATGGCCAGCTATGTGAAAAAACAAAACAAACAAACAAACAAAAAGCAAAAAACTACTGTTAATCTTGACAACAGATATGTAGAGAGATACAGGCAGTTAAAGGAACTTTGCCCGAAAACTTAATATAACTGCAAATTTTCTTTTCTAAAAGAAATAAGAAACCCAGGATCAACTCTTTTCCCCCCATCAAAAGATATTTTTCTTTGTTGCCTTCACAAAGCAATTTGAGTTAATAAAATAGATGGTTATTAACTAATGTTACTCTGAGCATTAATTATTCTGTGTTTCTTGGCAACCAAGGCAAAAACAAAAACAAAAACAAAAAAAACCACTCATATTGATTATTAGTGAAGCACAAAATTTCTTTGTACTTTATTTGAAGAGGAATTTATTGAGGAAACTCTTATGAGGTAATATTAATTAATGGTGTTATAACAAGTTAAGATTAGTAGGCCTTCCTCACTAATATAATTTAGAAATAAAAATTGCCTATTAGACACCAGATTTAAAAAACAAAAAACAAAAAACAACCTTGTTGTATCCTGTTGCCATGCATTCTCTGTGGTAAAAAAGGTAAGCAGATTTTCAATTAAAATTTTAACATAATGTAAAGGTTGAAAATTTTCTCAACAAACATTTCTGCTCATTCTTCCAGCATCTACATAGAGCCTGGCGCCTAGAAAGTGCTCCCTAAATGTTTAGAAAGACTCATCAGAATTACTCTCGTGACTTTCCCCAGCTACACTCATTCTTTTTTTTTTTCTTTAAGATTTTATTTATTTATTTGACAGACAGAGATCGCAAGCAGGCAGAGAGAGAGGAGAAAGCAGGCTCCCCGCGGAGCAGAGATCCCGATGTGGGGCTCGATCCCAGGACCCCGGGATCATGACCTGAGCTGAAGGCAGAGGCTTTATCCCTGAGCCACCCAGGCACCCCAGCTAAACTCATTCTTAATTCATTCTTTATTCAGAGTCTATTTATTGGTTACCTATGAGAGCCACGCTCCTCTCCCAGTGCTGGGGATCAAGTACTGCACGACACACCCAAACCCCTCCCCTGGATGAGTTTACATTCTCATGGGGAAGTCTCCCTCCTTGTGATCACATTATTTGCTCCTTCTGGGGTCAGCTATTCCAGAGACACGTTTGTGCCACCAACATGAAGATGAAGGTGTGGAAATGAGATAGAGTCTCTAACCTTCAGGAAATTTACCATTTATTACAGGGACTCAGAAAAACAGTCACAGTGTGCCAAGCCCTGTGGAAGATGTATGTCTGGGGTGCTCTGGGGTCTTGGGTTAAGAGTGGGCCTAGGAAAGTGAGCTTATGACAGAGACAAGAGAGAAGAGAGTCAGGGGAAGAGAATATATGCGATCATTCCGTACTTGCTCTGTACTCAAGCATGCAAATCTGTTTCTCTAAAACCCCTAATCCACTGGACCATAACTCGGCTCCCTTTTATACCAGAACTTCTCAAAAGATGATACACAAGTTGCAATTTCCAATTCTTCTCTTTCTCTTCTCTCTTGAATTCATCCCTGCTGGATTTTCATCCTTAGCACGACACCAAAACAGCTCCCAGTGAGGTCACCAGTGACTGCTCTCTTGCTAAAACTGATTATTCCCATTCCTCATCATATTTGACCTGTCTCTAACATTTGAAACAGCCGGTCACTCTCTTCTTCTGGAACTACTTCCTTCCCTCAGACTTCACATCACACAGTCTCTCGGACTTTATTCTTCCTTATGGGCCCCTTCTCAATTTCTTTCACTGGTTCCTGTTCCTTTTTTCTGCTTCTATCAGAAGTGTTCTAGTCAGCGTGTTCTAGGATTCATTCCATAGATCTCTTGTTTCCTCAATTGACACTCCCGAGATAATCTCATTCAGTCACATGACTTTAAACACCAGCTGTACCACAATAAGTCCCAAATTTATATCTTCAGCGTGGGCCTCTCTTCTGAACACTGGACTGGTACATCCAACTGTTTGTTTGATATCTGCATTTAAATGTGTTTGTAGGCACCTCACACTTTATATATCCATCATGGAACTCTTGATTTTCCCACTGTTTTTCCAAGCTGGATACCAATCCAAACCCTCTGACTCCAGAACCCAAGCTCCTTACCATTTCTTTAACCCAAGTCTGTTCCCGGGCGCTCACACTGCACACTCTGCTTACCTGTATCCCTGAGTTTTTGTGACCTACTTAGTTGTTTGTCTTCTCTGCTAGACTTCAAACTGAGTAAAGGCAGGAGTCACGTTTTATTCATGAATGGGTTGCCTAGTGCATAATCCTTGTGTTTGATACAGTAAATTCTTCTGAGTGAGTAAGTGAGTAAATGAGCAAATATTATAGTCAACATGTGAGTGTCAGAGATGACTAGAAAGGAAATAGGTTAATCTTGGCTGGAGTTGTGGCAATGGACTTGGTGAAGGGGCTGACATTTTAGGTGAATATTATGTATTGATGAGATTTAGATTAGTGGACAAAAGAGAGGGAGGCCTCTCCATCATAGGGAAAGACTGAGCATAAGCCAAGGTGATAGTCACTATGATATGTGTGGGGGGGGTTACGTGCTCTGGGACATTATCTTAAAGGGACCGAGAAAACAAGAGTGGTGCAGATGTGGGAGGCAGCTGTGGAGGACATATCTTACCAAATTTTAAGGGGCTCCTGGGACCAAAAAATATTTCAGTTTATTGAAATGTTACTTAGCAGAGTTTTCTGCTAAACTGTTCCTTAGGGTACTTAGTTCTTCTTTATGTTGCCCTAAAATTAATGAGACATTAATGATTTTGTAGAATGCTAAAACAATAACACAAAAACAAATGGCACTGAAATCTGCTTTAGAAGGTATCCAGCAACTCAAAAGCATTATTACAGGACTTTAAAAGATCTTTTAATGGTTGTACTTTTTATTCATGCACTAATTCATGCCCTGACATTATTAAGCAAGTATTTAAAGATAAATCAATGAAAAACAAACCATGAGAAAATATAATTAGTAAACACATAAGCCAATATAAAAACACAATGTCAAAGCATTAAGTAATATTCTGGGCTTGTGTTTGTTTGTGTGTGTGCTTGTATGTATCTGCCTATGTGTATTGATTAACTTGTTTTTCTAGCTAAAACATAAGTGTAAGAAAGACATACCATAACTGACACTTTATTCTGAAGACGCATTGTAGAAGTATGAGGTCGGATGACAGGGTAGAGCGATCCAAGTAATATTTTCTAGTCAACAGATCCAGTGCCAGAAGATTTAGCTAGTGTAAGAAAATAATTTTTTTTTTTTTTTTTTAAATTTAAGAGCTGAGAGAGTCATGGGGGTATGGGAATCTTCCGAGCAACACAGTGTGCTTGTTCAGCATTTGTGTTTTGTGGCCAGAATTTTTGTTGTGCATTTTGAATTTCAGAATTTCTTACAGAGGCACAGAAAAATGACAGGCCATTGTAGCAAAATAAAATCTGGAAGATCAGCTGTTGAATTAAAAAGTCAAGTTTCAGAAAGGGAAATAGTTATCCCCAGCCAGACCAAAAAAGTCCCCCTTCTATATCACAACCAAGTAGTTATGTGAAATTATACATTAGGGGAAAGTTCTGGAAAGTCCCTTGTGGAGATTTATGTTATTAATGAAATAAAAATCATTTTTAGAGATATAAAGTTGGTTGGTTCAAAAACCATCTTCTGGAAATCTATGTGCATGTATGTAGCTATGTATCTTTCTGTGTAGTTGTCATTTCCACATCTGGTTGATTCTGTAAGACCTGCAACCTCTGTGTGTTACTTTTATAAAAGGTTTGCTGACATTTTGCAGGGGGTCACGTAGTATTTTAGGCTGTCTATGCTGCAGATATTCAGCTCTGCCATTCTACTGTAAAAACAGCCGTAGAAAATACAAAAACAAATGAGCATGGCTGTGTTAAAATGAAACTTCGCTTAAAAAACAAAAAACAGGTGGAAGGCCCGATTTGACCCATGAGCTGTAGTTTGCCAAACTCTGCTTTAGATAACTTTTATAATCTTCACAGCCACAGTTTCCTGTGTCCCACATTTAAAATATCATTATGAGCAAGAATTGATAGGTCACGAATTTGTAAGTAATTTTCATATTTATTTTTATAATGTTTAATTTGTTTTGTGTGCGAGTGGAATGTGCACACACACACACACACACAAAGACAGATACTTAGAGTTTCTGACTGGAAAGAAGAGAATACACTGGATATTCTTTCCTTCTGTTGTTGTGATTCTTTGATGTCAGTGTTCTGTGACCAGTGGGAGCCTGATCATGTATGAGATTTGATTGACCAATTGATGGGGCAGATATATGTTCCTTCATTAGATTAAGCATATGAATGAATCGAGTATGCAATGGGAGTGAATGAATCCAGTGGACCTGAAGCAGAAGAGGGGGATGGGAAGGCAGAAGTCATTGGAGTCAGACAAAATATGGGGTCAAACTGGAAGAAACTTCACTGGGGGGATCTGCTTGCATCTGATACCCAACTTAGGAAAAACCATGTCTTAAAGTAGAGGTCAAAAGCAGTGGTTCTCAACTTGTAGTATGCATCAAACTCCTGGACCCCATCCCCAGAAACTTTCATTAAGCCTGGGGCACAGCTCCCAAAAGGTTTTTACCATAAATTCCTGAAATTTTTATTTATGTTGTCTGCAGCCCACATTTTCAGAAAAGTTATGGCAGATTTTTTCCCTCCTCAGCTTCCTTCCCTAATTATGTGAGAGCCAGATCACCTGACCTCTTCTCTTTCCATTCCTTTCCTTCTCCTTTCTGCTTTCCACATTCCAAGCTAATCTGATTATCACCTCATTTCTGTTAACCCACCCTTTCTCAGAAATCAAAGGAATTAATCTTTGTTATTTAGTAACAGGACGATATCTTTTTAAACATGTTTCCAGGTGCCTGGGTGGCTCAGTCGGTTAAGCATTCAACTCTTGATCTCAGCCCAGTCTTGATCTCAGGGTCACCAGTTCAAGCCCTGCATTGGGCTCCATAAAAAAGAAATTAAAATTTAAAAAATAATACTGCTTACATCAAAACAAACAGATGAAAACCATCACTCTTTTCTAGGCATATATTCCTTGGCCCTATAAGGCAATGTGGGAATTCAGTTTCTTGCTGCTTTATATATAAAGTCCTTAATAGCCAGATAAAAAGAGAAGGCCAGAATGTTGGGCACAAGAGGGAGAAGGCCAGAAATGAGGCTGAAGAAGTAGGCAGGGTCAGTTGAGGAGGGTATGTAGGTCTTGCTAGGGGTTTTGGCAGTGAGAAGCCATCACTACCACCTTAGCCCAAACACTACTTCATCTTTGGGAGTGGCATGAGGAGAGTGGGAATGTGTTAGTCTTGGATAACTCCCAGGCACAGTGTTGGTAAGTGGATAGATGATAGTGCATTTCACAAGATTGGAAATAGGAAAGGCTTGCAGGTGGAATGGGAAGAGAAGAAGCTTGGTTCTAGAACTTTGGTATCCAAGAACGTAAGGAACATTAGGTTGGAGTCATTTAAGTGTATGCAGTCGTTTAAGAGATTCTCAGAAAAGAGAGTCAGGCTTAGGATATTGATGTACAGAAATGTTAGTATAGATGCTATTGGAAATGGTGGGTGTAGTTGAGATTTTCCAGGAATAGCTATTGGAATGAGAGGGATAAATGAAATCAAGAATGGAATCCTGGGTAATATCACCCTTTAAAAGAAAGGAGGAGGAAATATTGAAAAAGAAAAACAAAGTTGGGGGTATCACATTGCGTGATTTCAAGCTGTAGTACAAAGCTGTGATCACCAAGACAACATGGTACTGGCCCAAAAACAGACACATAGATCAATGAATAGAGAGCCCAGATATGGACCCTCAACTCCGTGGTCAACCAGTCTTCAGCAAAGCAGGGAAAAATATCCAATGGAAAAAAGACAATCTCTTCAATAAATGGTGCTGGGAAAATTGGACAGCTATATAGAGAAGAATGAAACTCAGCCATTTACTTCACTTACACCATACACAAAGATAAACTCTAAATGGATTAAAGACCTCAATGTGAGGCAAGAATCCATCAAAATCCTGGAGGAGAACATAGACAGTAAGCTTTTGGACATCAGAGAAGATAGGCAGTAACCTCTTTGACATTGGCCGTAGCAACTTCTTTCAAGACACATCTCCCAAGGCAAGGGAAACAAAAGTGAAAATGAACTTTTGGGACTTCATCAAGATAAAAAGCTTCTGCACAGCAAAGGAAACAGTCAACAAAACTAAGAGGCAACCCACAGAACAGAAGATATTTGCAAATGACACCACAGATAAAGGGCTGGTATCCAAGATCTATAAAGATCTTCTCAAACTCAACACCCAAAAAACAAATAATCAAGTCAGAAAATGGGCAGAAGACATGAACAGACACTTCTCCAAAGAAGACATAGGAATGGCTAACAGACATCTGAAAAAATGTTCATCATCATTAGCTATCAGGGAGATTCAAATCAAAATCACATTGCAATACCACCTTATACGAGTTAGGATGGCAAAAATTGACAAGGGAAGAAACAACAAGTGTTGGAGAGGATGTGGAGAAAGGTGAACCCTTTTAAACTGTTGGTGGGAATGCAAGTTGGTGCAGCCACTCTGGAAAACATTGTGGAGGTATCTCAAAAAGTTAAAAATAGAATTACCTTTTTCCAGCAATTGCACTACTGGGTATTTACACCAAAGATACAGATGTAGTGAAAAGAAAGGCACCTGTACCCCAGTGTTCATAGCAGCAATGTTCACAATAGCTAGATTGTGGAAGGAGCCGAGATGCCGTTCAACAGATGAATAGATAAAGATGTGGTCCCCTGTATACAATGGAGTATTCCTCAGCCATCAGAAAGGATAAATACCTACCATTTGTACTGACATGAATGGAACTGGAGGAGATTATGCTGACTGAAGTAAGTCAAGCAAACAAAGACAATTATCATATAGTTTGACTTATCTGTGAAGCATTAAGAGTAGCATGGAGGACATTAAGAGAAGGACGGGAAAACTGAAGGGGGGATATTGGAGGGGAAACAAGCCATGAGAGACTGTGGACTATGGGAAACAAACCGAGGGTTTCAGAGGGGAGTGGGTAGGGGGATGGGTGAGCCTGGTGATGGGTATTAAGGAGGGCATGGATTACATGGAGCCCTGGGTGTGATAGGCAAACAATGAATCATGAAACACTACATCAGAAACTAATAATGTTCTGTATGGTGACTAACAAAACATAAATTAAAAAATAAAAAAAGAAAGGAAAAGGGGAAATCTATAGAAATGGTTTGAAATCAGGTGGTCTGAAAATGGGACATGAACACAAGGTAGCACATTGACTCACAAAGGGGACTGGGACCAGTGGCCCCAAAGAACTGAACACACAAGGTACAGCCATAATTGTGAGTCCAGGATTCAGCACTTAGCAGGTCACCAACGGCCTTACCAAGAGCAAGTGGGGGCCCCACATGGGCATCGGCAGTTGGAGTAGGCTGTGGGATTACTACCTGAAAAGTCCGTACGCTGCAAAACCACATCGGAGTCAGAGAAGCAGTGATTTAAAGCAGCTCAGTCTAAATGTCCTGTTCTGATCCCTATCTTACGCACGATGAGAGTGAAATATTAGTTCTAGAACTCAGGGGGAGGGAGAATGAAAGAAACATTGGCGCCATTACAACTCACATTGTCTCACTGTCACGCTAAACAACGTCACTGATACCCTCAATACACTGCACTTGCTCTTTAGAAGAGATGATGTATGCATGCGCGCATGTGTGTGTGTGTGTGTGTGTGTGTGTGTGTGTGTTGGTTAAAATGTCCTCCAAGGTTTCCCACGGCTCCTCGTACTTATACTTGCTCTCCTAGCTCAGCGACCTTGCCTAAAAGCAGGAGCAGTAAAGGGCTAACAGGAAATCCTCACAGGTGCCAGTTTGTAAAAGCAGATCTTGATCTGTCAGCCGGGGCTTTGTTCTAGCTTGTACCCGCTCTGTGTGGTGCTTTATGGTTTTCCGGGAAGGCGTGCTCTGGGATCATAGCGATGCTGCTAATTAAATGTCAGTGGGCCTGGGAGCTGCAGCGAGGCGTTTGCGCTGATTGCTGAGACAGAGGCAGGAAGGAGAGGCGCATCCACCTTCCCAAAGCTCATTAGGGTAGGCAAGGGCTCGCCTTCGGACCGCGTCGGCGTTCAGACTCTAAATGGATGCTGCAAGAGGGCCCACAAATGAGCTCCAAAAGGAATAAACAGCATATGTCTGTATGGTTTTAACAGAGAACACATTCTTCTGGCAAGTTTTCCTTGAAATTGTACCCCTCTGTCATCCCCTATTTTATGGACTGTTTCACTGATTCTGGAAGTGCCTCCTATTTAACTTGTTTTTAAAGTTGATCACTCGGGGCGCCTGGGTGGCTCAGTGGGTTAAAGCCTCTGCCTTCAGCTCAGGTCATGCTCTCAGGATGCTGGGCTCGAGCCCCGCATCGGGCTCTCTGCTCAGCAGGGAGCCTGCTTCCTCCTCTCTCTGCCTGCCTCTGTGCCTACTTGTGATCTCTGTCTGTCAAATAAATAAAAAAAATTAAAAAAAAAATATTTTACTTATAAAGTTGATCACTCCCCCATGTTCAACATTGACACACAACTAAGCGAGAAGTTCTCCAAAATAATAAATTGAACGCATATCTCGAGAAAAGATCAATGCTTTGGATGTAGGTGATAACAGGCAGCTGGGTCGTTTCTTGCTCCCCGCGAAGGCCCTGACATTCTCCTTTCTCACGGCTGCAGTCAGAGCCCAGGGCGGCCCAGGAAAACTCAGTCTAGAAGTCGTCATCTGCCTCCCGCTGGGGTTACTCTGAGCTCCCTTTCTCGTGAGTGGCGTGCTTCTTTAACCAGTTATCAAGCTAGAAAGCTGGCATTCGCTGTGACCCTTCCACTACCGCCATTCACACAGCATGTCCCCTCCGTTCTGCCTTCTGGATGTCTCTCAGAGCTGCCCCGCTTCCTAATCTTCCTGCCTTTCCTCCTCTTGCCATCCTCATGTCCTGCCCGGACAACAGCAGTGGCCTCTTGTTTCTCTGCCTCTGGTCAGATTCCTTTCAGTCCACTTTCCACAGTGAAGTTAAAGGGATTATTTTCAAAGGTGTCTGTCTCCTCATTCAGCATTTCCCCCGGCTTCCTATAGAATAGCGTAGGCACTCGCTGGCCTGACTCGGAGACCTTTTCACATCATGTTCCTGATTCCTCTTACTTTTTTCTATTTTTTGAGTTCATATTTAGTATAACTTACTTTGTATCAGGTGAGGTGTCTCATCCAATCCGCTCTGAGGTGAACGTTAAAGGTCGCCGTTATTAACTTCATTTTGCAGAAAAAGAAAGTGAGGCTTACTGAAGCTGTTACTTTGCCCATGTTGGTTTGTTAATAAGTTGGATGGAAAGGATTTGAACCTGGGTCCCTCAGAGCCCGTGATGCTAACTGTGCAGTCCTCCTCTCTAACCATCTCTGTCATCATCTGTGCTCTTTTTTGCATTGTATGTTCTAGAATCTGCCCACAGTCCTCACTACCCCCTTGTCCCAAACCACCATCTCTCACTGGGATTATTGTATTAGGTCTCTGTTCTCCCTGCTTCCATTCACCCGTGCCTTCCTTTGTGTCTTCTCTAACACAGTGGCTGCTCTAAACCCTTAAAAACATAATTGAGATGACGTCACCTGTCTGCTCAAAGCTTTCTGATATTCCCAGTTTCTGAGCAAAAGTCAAATCTTGGCGTTGGCCTCAAAAGCCTCTCAGGATGACCTGGCCCCTCTGTCCCCCTCACCCATCTCTCTGGCTACCTTCCTCCTGACTCCTCAAGCCTCGTGGCTGTTGCATCTCCCTTTTAACTTTCTGCTAAACCAGTCAGACCATTTGATCTAAAACGGCAGCCTCCATTGCCCAAGGGCTCGTTACTCCCAATCAACCACTTCATTTCTCTTCTTAGCACTTGCCCATCTGTTTGTGTCTCCTCCACTAACAGAAAGTCAATCCATAAAGGCAGAAGGTTTGCCTGTGTTGGTCACTAGTATAACTCCAGTTCCTGGAGAATTTACTAGGCACACATCAGGGATTCACGAACTGTTTTGTAGTGAGCATACCAGGCATGCCCTAACTGTTGTATTCAGCTCATGATTGCTTAGGTTATAAAGAACATCGTTTTGTTGTTGTTTTGGATTGGAGTAAGTGATTCTCCGTGTTATGCCAAAATTACATACGACCTGCGTTATGGATCTAACAATTTATAGATGACTCAGGACCTCATTATATATCACCAAAGAAGCTTGCCATACAGGCAACAACTGTCTGTAGTATCTATACATTTGTATATGTATATATCCATACCTGTACCTTTCAGTGTCTTCTCCACCAGTTAGCTGTATAATTTTCCGAGACAGGAGAACAAGGTTTCCTAAATGAGTTTGTCTCTGAATTTGATTTCCTCCCTTCCTTTCTCTTCTTTTCATGCCCTCCTTTGTCTTTTCATTTGCAACCTGGGTAATTTAACTTCTGAATGACGAGATAACATTTAAAAGGGTGTTGGATGTCACAGAATGAACAAGTAACAAAATACATCTGTTCAGAATTCTTTGTCTCTTTCCACTTTGATTCAGCTGATCTGAATCCTTACTTAGAGTTGAAATTCACCTTGCCACCTCGTTTCCTCCTTTATTAGGTTTGCCTTTGAAATGCAGAGGTTCACTTGAGCAATAATTCTCTCCTTTTGAGAACCACTCTAGCCAACAAAAGCTGACCTTTTTTAAAGCAGCTGTTGATTAGACAGAGGTAGAGGCAGCGTTCCCTGATATTTCTCAGTCTGATGTAACTTGGAAATAGAAAGCCGTAACAACCTGAGGTGGAAATGCTTTCAAGCAATTGAGCTTCAAGTTCCTGAAAATTGTCCCTTCTTCTCAGTTCCCCACATTCTACCCCCGATTTTGCAGCTGGCTAATTTGTGCACTTCCATTTGGATTCCTGAGCACACTGGCAGTGTGAGAACTGTTGTGGAACTCATCGTTATAATTTCAAGCCTTTAATTAACCCACTCAAAAGTGGCTTTGTCACATCGATGAGCAACAGCAAAGCCATTGACTCGTTCTTAGACTAGGTGTATCGTAGAGGAGAGGAGCCAAGTACGACCGAGCTGCTCGCTGAGCCTGGTGGGTTGGGGAGCGCAAGGACTGTTAAGAACGCGGATCCCCCAGTCATTCTCTTTGATACGGTACTGCAGGTATTGCTGTGATTTCACCGTTAGGTAAATTAGACATAAAAAGGTCAAGTGGTTTGTACATGTTCCTGCGAAAGGTCAGCGGCAGAACCAGAGATAATCCCTCGGGGTGAATAATAAGCCCACTCACTCCGACAGTCGCTTTGAGAGCAAGGACTCTCTTAAGTTTTGCCAGTCAACCGTAAGACCTATTTTAATATGGTCAAAGACCTCAAAAAGATGATTCTTTTCACCTCTTGACGCTTGCCCTGGGGTGGGGGGAAAGAATTACTAGGAACAGTGAAAAAATTAGAATGCTTTTGAAGAGATAAGTGATGGCATCATTCTTTTTTTAAAGATTTTATTTATTTATTTATTTATCATTTGAATTCAGTTAGCCAAGATATAGCACATCTTTAGTTTTTCATAGAATGTACAATAATTCATTAGTTCAGTATATCACCCCATGCTCATCATATCACGGCCCTCTTTAATGCCCATCACCCACTTATCCCATCCCCAGACCCACTTCCCTTTCCGCAACCCTCAGTTTGTTTTCCCGGAGTCAAGAGTCTGTCATGGTTTGTCTCTCGCTCTGATTTCTTCCCATTCAGTTCCCCCCCCACAACTAGCCTTATTATCCTCTGCACTATTCCTTATTTATTTATTTGAGAGGAGAGAGAGGGAAAGAGAGAAAAAACATGAGGTGAGTGGGGAGAGGGAGAGAGACAAGCAGACTTCCCACTGAGCCGGGAGCCTGTCGCAGGATCCTGAGATCATAACCTGGGCCGAATGCAGATGCTTAATCAACTGAACCACCCAGGTACCCTGTGATGGTATAATTCTTACTTTCTTTATGTTGTAAATAAATAATTACTTTATTCCAGAAGTAGGAATTAAAACATCTTTAACATTTACAAATTGTACTTTAACATTTCCTAAAAATCAATCTCTTCTGGAAAATTAAACACATATACAATAAAAAATTGATCATGCAGAAACATTCCATGCCAATCATCCATTCAATAAATATTTATTAAGGACCTGTTGGGTATTGGACACTATTCTGGAGGTATGGGATACAACAGTGAGTGAAACAAAATTCCTGTCCTCCTGAAACTTATATTGTAGGCAAGGGAAACTTACTAAAATCAGATAAATAATACTGCACACTCATGTATCATTATCTGAATTGACATGGAGAAGGATCCATGGGTTTTGCTGGTATTACCCAGATCATGTTTGAAAAATCACTGGGGGGCTACTGGGCTGTCCTTCATGGTCCGAGAGAGGCTGCTGACCGGGGCGCTCAGAGGTACCTTCAGTCCCAGCTCAGTGAGGGGACTCAGTGAGAGTCCCCCACCTATGGGAAAGGAAGGGCTGTGTGGTGACCACCATCAAGCATCACTGGGACTGGGGTGAGGGTACGTGCCATTGGAACTGTCCGGCTGTCCTGAAAACAGAGGGCCCACCCCCTAAATGCCTTTACTTGACTTAGATATTGAACCCTGATTATAATATCTGTATGGCGTCTTTCCTAATCCAGCCCTGAGCCCTAGGGAAGCAGGAAAGCATGGCTGGCCTTTTGCACTGCTTTGTCTCCAAAATAAACTACTAAAATAAAATAAAAAAATTTTTAAAGGAGAAAAAGAAGAAAAATCACTAGGGAGGGAACATGGATGGGAAATATCCAACACATTTATTTGTAGGTACTTGACGGAGCTATTAAAGTAATATTATCCTCTCATCTCTGGATCTGAGGAAATCCATTACTTCCTCTATAGGAATAGCGAGACCTAGAAATTTCAAAGACTTATCTTTATGAACATCAAAAAGAAATAGGGTCTGAAGAAATGTCTGTCTTTCATCACTTCTATAGAACAAAAGCAAAAGCTCCAAGTATACATCATTTTGGGAGTTTCCTAGAGATTAGTTGGTTGCTACTTTCTTTTTTCTATTAATGTTTATTTGTATTTTGGATAACCACACGAAACATGTAGAATTCATTTATTTTCTTGCTTCTCACCCAGAAATATTTTATCTGTTTTGAATAGGACACTGCAACAATGATTAATATAGAATATATTTGTGATATACCGATTTTAGATAAGATGACCTACTTACTATTTATTTTCATGTAGTTTTAGTCATTTAGGAAATATTGGTATATATTTATCAGAAGCGATTAAGCATTAAATTATATAATTAAATTTTGCATGAAAATATAAAATGACAGGTATTTTCCCTTAAAATGTTAAATTATTTATAAAGTCCTAATATACATAGCTTTTGAACTATTGAAGCCAAAGAAATTGTGACCTGTTTTAGTTAAGCAAAATTGAACTCAAGAATAAATTTGACTTAAGGGCACCTGGGTGGGTTAGTTACTTAAGCACTTGACTTTTTATTTTGGCTCAGGTCATGATCTCAGGGTTGTGAGATTGACCCCCATGTCAGCCTCCGCATTCCGTGTGGATCCTGCTTAAAATTCTCTCTCTCTCTCCCTCCCCCCAATCTCTTACTAAATAAATAAATAAATAAATAAATTGGACTTAAATAATCATAGGGAAAAAGCTTGTTTTAGAAGGTAATATTGTTCATCTATACTTTTCATGAAAATAAGCATCTAAACTAATTTTATAAGCCAATGTGTAATGTATATTTTGATATATAATTATATAAACCTCCTTATAAGCTAATTTTTACTTGAATGAGACTTTAGTACAGAAATATTTTTAAGAGTGCAAAGTGAGTTTAGAAATTAAAGCTATAACCAAGTAAAGCTATAAATGACCAATATTTATTTATTTATTTATTCATATTTCTGGTTTTTGCTTAAATCCCAGTTAGTTAACAAATAGAGTAATATTGGTTTCAGGAGTAGAACTCAGTGATTCATCACTAACATACAGCACCCAGTGCTCATCGCGAGTGCCTTCCTTAATGCCCATCCCCCATCTAGCCCATCCGTCACTCACCTCCCCTCTGATAACCTTCAGTTTATTCTCTATAATTAAGAGTCTGTTTCTTGGTTTGCCTCTCTTTCTCTCTTTTTTTTTCTATGTTCATCTGTTTTTTTTTTTTCTTAAATTCCACATATGCGTGAAATTATATGGTGGATAAATGACCAATTTTTAAAAACTAAATGGAATAGTTTTTATATGTTTGATCCCATTACAATAAAAAAAATTGTTCAAGAAATTATTTACTGATATGAAGAATATCTCATAATGCTTACTTTTTATGTAGAAAAGGGAAAAACTCCTTTAAAAACAGTTGCTTCTTTAGTTTTTTATTTTAAAAACAGTGGATTCTTATCTGGAATCTAAGTTGGTCCTGGTGGTAATATTTTCTATCTATTAGGACAGTGGTTCTCAAATGTTGGCAGGATTAAAATCACCTGGAGGGCTTGCTACCAGCGATGCTGGGCTCCACCCACGGAGTTTATGATTCTGGAGGGCCCTGAGGTAGGGCCCACAAACTTGCATTTCTGATGAGTTCCCGGGTGATGCTGATGCATTCGGCCCAGGAACCACATTTTGAGAACTGTTCTGATCAGTGAATTTTAGCAATCATTAGGAAAGCTAGATTCTTTATTACAACATTTTGAATGCTTTATGTCAAAACCATAGTGCAGGGGCACCTGGGTGGCTCAGTGGGTGAGTCCTCTGCCTTCGGCTCAGGTCATGATCCCAGGATCCTGGGATTGAGCCCCGCATCGGGCTCCCTGAGCCTGCTTCCTCCTCTCTCTCTGCCTGCCTCTCTGCCTACTTGTGATGTCTCTGTCAAATAAATAAAATCTTTAAAAAAAAAAAAACAACAGAGTGCAAATATAACTTACTACTTTAAGTCATTTCAAAATGCATTGGTTTCTCATGGGCCATTTATGTTGTTTTTTCTTTCCTTCTTTGCCTTGCTTTGAAGGTTGATCCAGCAAACATATTTTCAAACTTACTATAATAAGACTAAAGGTCTTTTATTGTTTTTACTGCAATTTTAGACAGACCCTAATGAATAGGAGTCTAGATCACCTGAAAATTGAGGGGTTTTGTTTGTTTGTTTTTTTCTCATTTTGGTGAACTTCTTGTTATTTTTTCACATCTTTATCTTAGTTTGGCTGCAATGGAAATAATAAATTTTAGATCTATAAGATCAAATTTTTTTTTTGATCTTTAAGAACTGTAAAAAAGTTATTTTAGATCTTGGATGAGTAAAACCTACATATTTATATATATATATATAGAGAGAGAGAGATTGATTTGAGAGAGAGTGCACACGAGAGAGAGAGACCGTGGGTGGGGGGGGCGGGGCAGAGGGAGAGGGAGAAGCAGACTCTCCCCTAATGTAGAGGCCGGGCTCCATCCCAGGACCCTGAGCTCCTGACCTGAGCTGAAGGCAGACATTTAATCCACTGAGCCACCCAGGCACCCCCTCAAACCTATATTTTTTCTAAACTCTTTTGATGAAGAGGCTCTAGTGTAGGGTAATGCTATCATTCTAGGCTCCTTCCTTCAGTTCATGGAAGGGGGGATGGGTTGGATTCTTTTCTTCTCTTTGGTTGTGTGTATGTGGCAGGGATGAGGAAGTGTTTATTTTCCTTTGGGTCTGAGGCCTTTTGTCTGGTGGTTCACACATCCTCCACAGCCACCTTACAAGGCTCTCCGGGATTTATATCCTTTCTTTCCTTGGTTTCCTGAACCACCTACCTCAGAATAACACCCACTCTCTTCTCTTTCCTGCCTTTGCCACGCTTTCCTCTTGGCCATGCTTCCTTTGAATTCTCAAGAGACTATTTGGCAAATCCAGAAAAATAAACATTATGTCTTTCTCTTTCCATTCCAGTTACAATCCAAATTCCGCAAGACAATATAGACAACTGTGTTTGACTAGGGAACAAGGAAGTCTAGGAAGGAGAAAAAAGAATAAGAATTAACTTAAGAAAGACAGACTTTCCTTCTAGTCCATTTCATGACACTCTTTGGTGGAGAGTCCTTACTTTCCTCTGCTTCCCCGTCTCGTCTACAATACTGTATGCGTATTGTATATGTAATATCAAACCCATTTCTGAAGTACTCTTCCACATTTCCTCCCCTCCCTTCACCCTTCCCCTCCAACTCTCTAATGTTCGCACTCCTCTTTTGGAAATGCCACCATTTCTGCATCTTTCACTGTTTAACTTCAGATGTAAGTTGGATATTAACAGGGGTTTCCTGAAGCCTAGATTCTATGGCCTGAAGTGGAGAGGGTGTTCTCCTGTCGTCTACTGGGCATGCCAGAAGCTGATAGCATTGTCAAGTGTCTAAGCGCAAATATTCCTCCCACAGTGACTATCTTCTTGCTGAAACCACACAGTTCAGTCTCATGTGAGAAATCCTTTTCTTCTTCTTCTTTTTTTAAAGATTATTTATTTATTTATTTGACAGAGAGAGATCACAAGTAGGCAGAGAGGCAGGCAGAGAGAGAGAGGAGGAAGCAGGCTCGATCCCAGGACCCTGAGATCATGACCTGAGCCGAAGGCAGTGGCTTTACCCACTGAGCCACCCAGGCACCCCATCCTTTTCTTCTTTATAGCATGACTTTGGCCCTACTACTAAAAGAATAATAATTCTAGCATCGATATTCTAGAGGAACAGTTGTTTCTTCTTCGGGCTGTTTTCTTTATAAGGAACTGTTTAGTACTGAGTAGCTCTGGACAGTTGGCATCATTCCTAAATCGATCCTCTTTATCCCTCCATTTTTTTCTCCCCCTAATAGAAGGGAAAGGAGTGGGTAAAAAGATCTTAGTTTATCATGCCACAATAAATAAAAACATTCCTTTACACCTGGTGTGGTATTGGCTTCTTCTATAGACTGAATGTTTGTGTCCCCCACCCCAAATACATATGTTGAATCCCAACGCCCAATGTAATGATGTTTGAAATTGGTGCCTTTGGGAGGTGGTTAGGTCATGATGTGGACCCCTCATGAATGCAGTGAATGCTCTTATATGAGAGACCTGAGAGAGCCCTTCCCTTTCCACCCATGAGGTTTTAGTGAGAAGATACCTGTCTATGAGGAAGCGAGCTCTCCCCAGACACCAAACCTGCTGGTGCTTTTTATCTTGGACTTCCCAGCCTCTAGAAGTGTGTGAAATGAATTTGTGATATATATATATAAATGAAGTGTGATATATAAGCCACACAGTCTATGGTATTTTTGTTTCTAGCAACCCAAACAGACTAATACAGCATCCCAGGATTACTGTAACAAATTACCATGATTTTAACGATCTAAAGCAGCAGACATTTATTTGCTAACAGTTGTGAGAGCCTTTCCTTAAGATCAGGGACACAAAGATGCCCACTCTTGCCACTGTTGTTCAAACATAGTCCTAGAAGTCCTAGCAACAGCAATCAGACAAAAAAATAGAATAAAAGGCATTAATATTGGCAAAGAAGAAGTCAAACACTCTCTCTTCACAGTTGACATGATACCTTATGTGGAAAACCCAAAAGACTCCACCTTCAAATTACTAGAACTCATACAACAATTCAGTGATGTGGCAGGATACAAAATCAATGCACAGAAATCAGTTGCTTTCCTATACACTAGCAATGTAACCGTAGAAAGAGAAATTAGGGAATCGATTCCATTTACCACAGCACCAAAAACCTTAAGATACCTTGGGATAAATCTAACCAAGAAGGTAAATGATCTATAGTCTAGAAACTACAGAACACTTATGAAAGAAATGGAATAAGACACAAAAATATGGAGAACCATTCCATGCTTGTGGATCAGAATAATAAACGTTGTTAAAATGTCTATGCTGCCCAGAGCAATCTATACTTTTAACACCATCCTGACCAAAATAGCGATGGCATTTCTTAGAGTGCTGGAACAAACAATCCTAACATTTGTATGGAACCAGAAAAGACCCTGAATCGCTCAGGAAATGTTGAAAAAGAAAAACAAAGCTTGGGGCATCAGTATGACCTCATCTTAACTGAATACATCCGCAAAGACCCTATATTCAGGTACGATCACATTTATAAGTATTTGGGGTTAGGACTTGAACACATCTTTTTGGTGGACACAGTTCAACCCTCAGCAGTACTCTCCATTCAAACTCCTACTTGGGCATGTAGTATGGTTGCAAATTCTAGGCCTGTGTCTTGCTAGCCATCTTCTGTGACTTTCTTCATGCAGGTCCCTCTCTCTGCCCTCAGAATGGCTTCCTCACACCATCCTCCCTCCCTCCACCCCCACTTATGGACATTTTATCCATTTAAACCTTTCTCAGACACATTTCTTCCATGATTCTTATCCTAATGCTACCAACCAGATGGGATCCCTGGGATTTCTGTCCTTATTTTTCCTCATATTAATTACATGTCAGTAATTGTTCTCATGCCACCAACCAGAAAGTAGATTGCTTGAAGAAGGAGAATAAGCCTTACTTATCTCTATAACCCCTCAGTAGTTTTTTTTTTTTAATTTGTTTTGTTTTGCACAGAACAGAATCACAAAATAGAGAAAAACAGATGTTTTGAAAATATAGAGTTTGTGTATTTTAAGCATTTTAGAGAAGGGAAAACCTTAGTTTACGCGCTCTTCTGCTGATTTCTCTCTTCTCCAAATAGGAAGAGTGTTTGGTGTAAAAGCATTGGACAGTTATTAACGTAAGCGTATGAGCCAATTATTCTGACTTCAGGCTCCAGCTCACTTTGTGATCTTTGGAAAGGCAGTTGCTGGGTCAGTTTTACCAATTCATAAAAGTGGAACTCCATGAAAAAAATCACATACGAGAAGTGCCAAAGAAGAATCATTGTGGAATATCATTCAAGTACAATTGCTTGATTTTTTTTTTTTACCCCATCCTTATTTGCACCCGAACTGAAATGAACATCAGAATCCTAATGATAAGAAGATAAACGTGCATGTTTTAATAAGGGATGCTGCTAAAAATGAAAAACCTAAATCTGTCATCTTTATTCCCCAATCTTGGATTTAAAAACTGCACAGTGTTACTTAAAGACTCTGCTGGAGGTTTTACGTGTTTGTGTGTGTGGCTTGTACTTATGAGCATATATGTATTTTATGTATATGCACACATTTTCATTCCTGTTTAAAGTTGCATATGTATTTAGATCACAAATATGTCATTAGTAATGAAGTGCATGAGTTTCCTTTTTTCTTCTTAACACATAAGGAAAGAATCCCTATCTGTTATGGAAGTCTTTCCCTATAGGAAATATGTCTTTATGCTTTTATAAGGCTAACTATCTACCAATGCTTTGATTCCTTTCTCACTAATATATATGCATATATCTGCCCATGTATTACATTGCATTGTTAAAACTTTAATGTTGTGGAAGATGATAAATTATCTCAGGCTAGTTTTTCTCTTTGTAACAATGAACTACTAAGTGTTTTTTATTGCTCAATTCTTTTGTCACTACTAAGTAGTTACGGCAGATGTAGGCATTATCTCCACACCATGTATAAAACAATTGCTACAATTTTGCCAAATAAAGAGTGTCATGGATTATAAGAATTTCTAGGACCCAGAGATTCCCTACCTATGACATTATTCCTTTTTAGTATTCAGCGATGATGCCCATATTCAGATTTTCATTATTAGCAACACTGATTGATGGCTGGTTTTCCAGACCATGTTGTGTAGTGTCATCAGCTAATTTTGAGTGCTGTTGTGAGGGTCTCTGTGAGCTAAAGTTGGATATCATAAGATGACTGTCCTTGTATGTCTTCATTAACTCTTTTTAAGTTTTTAATTAAGATTTAAATTAGAGCTCTCATTGTGATGGATTTCCACAGATGTGCTGCACTTGTCTAGAAACTTACCAAGGCTTTTCACATTTGGTTCCCCAAACACACAATATTAAATGATGCTATTGCTTCTTTGGATTCTGGGCTTGTCTTTCTTTATTTATGCCATATAAAAGGGAGTAGGAGAGAAAATTGGCTGAACTAAAGAGCCCATCACTAAGAAAAAACTGATCCTTTTGATTGGCAGCCTGGCCATTCTAGATAACATTTTTTAAAGGCCTGCATATATAGGGTACTAAATCTTTTTAAACAACTACTGGGCAGGTGTTAACTAGTCTCTGAGAATTTGTACTGTGCTTCTAGTAAACTATAAATTTCGACCCAAGAGCTCTATATTGATATCAGTCATTTTCACATGTTTTAGAATCCTTGAGATCTTCTTTATTTCTTTTGGACCTTATCTATATAATAGAGATGCTACCCTTGCTTCACTGGGTTCAGGTCCATGTTTACTAAGTACTCAGTTCCTTTTCCAAATAGCTTAAGATATAGCAGAAGAAATGTAAGTATACAAAATGACTATGAAAGAAGGAATAATATTAAAATAATTTATTTCTGCAAACCATACCATCATCTGATGTCTAATTGTGTTTCTTTGCTCTATCTTTTGTCAAGGAAGAAAAAGAGAGATAACTCACTACAGTTTAAGTTTTGCCCACATAAAGACATAATGAATGTCATTCACTGACTTGTTTCTTTGGCAAATACTCATTGTGTTTATTTGGTGTACCAAGTTCTGTTTTTGGCTCTGAAAATCTAGAGGTTAAGTCCAGACCCTCTTCCTTAAAAATGTCATAGGCCACTTGAGAGCTAATATCTACTAAGATACAGTAGGAGGAGTTTTGCTATCTAGGTTTGTGTAGGGCACTATCTGAACATAGATCGAGGAAGAGCAAACTAGCTTACTGAGTCAGGAAGGGCTCTCAGTTACAAAGAATGTAAAACATATCCAGGTATAAAAATGGTACAGTTATTTCTATTTCATTTTTCCTTAGAGCTTTCAAATTTTCCAAGCTAGGTGGAGATGACATATAGAATCATGGATAAAAATATTTTTTAAGTGTTTCAACATGTGAAAGGAGGCCGAGGCATCTTGTTTTTTTAAAGTACCTTTTAGAGTGCCACTTATCTGCAAGAAAACAAGACAAATATAGAATCATCTCATTAGCACTGCAGGAAAGAAAAGTCCTGGTATGTTTCTGTGAAATAGGATATACTAAACGAACATTTTATAATTCCCATCTTTAAAAAACCCTCCCTTTTACCTTCTCCATTTCTCTAGTTTCCACCCTATTTCTTAGCTCCCCCTTTTCAAGAGTTGCCTATATTCATTGTTTATACTTCTTATACTTCATTCTTATGTAAACTCACTACAATTGGCCTTGGTATCCACTGCTCCCTGAAACTGTTGCTGTCAAGTTACCAGTGACTTGTGAGCTGCTCAACCCAGTGGCCAATTCCTGGTCCTCATTTGATTCAACTGCCTGTTGTGCCTCTTGACACAGATGATCGCTCCCTCCATCCTGAACTTCTGTCTTCCTTTGGCTGCCAGGACACCAGGTGTCACTGGTTTTGTTCTCACCGCCCTCACCCAAATTTCTCCATCTTCTTCAGGATGATGCCTCTCCTCGTCCTAGCTTTTACTGGTAATCTTTGGATCTCTTTTCTCTGACTCAGCTCACTTTTAGGTCATCCCGTGAGGTATCATGATTTTAACTAGCAGGCATGTACTGACAACCTTTAAATATATAGTTCCAGTCCTGACCTCTGCTCAGAACTCCTGAAAAACATATCCATCCAACAGCCTGCTCTCGTCTCCTTTCGCATGATACATCAAATTTCACGTGTCCAAGACCAAAGTCTTGATTTTCTTTCCCGAAATATGCTCCTTCTGCATTTTTCCTTAGTAAAAGTGGCATTTCTGAACCTTTGCTTGTTCAGGTTAATATTTTTGCAGTCAATCCTAACTCCTCTTTTTCTCATGCCCCAGATGCAAACTATAAACAAATCATGCCAATTTTACCTTCAACAGACTTCTTAAAACATATGCTAATGTGCCCAAATGATTACAATAATTGTATCTTTTGGAATGCATTTAGATTTTTAGAAGTATTTACAAGTCGCAACAAATTTCACGACTACAGTTTGTAATAAAAATCTACAATTCACATTTAGTCGAGAATGAAATGTAAATGGTGTTCTTGAGTGAGATAGAAATACCCCTCCCTGCAAGCCAATTCTAAAATAATAGTTTCAAAAATGATTTGCTCTAGAACAGCATCAACGGAATGGATATTTAATTTACCATGTTATCACTTAGAAGGACAATGCTCATTAGGCTTTATAGGTTCTGGATTATTCTTTAACATTTATCTCCATTCTTTATAATCACAATTTGAATGATCATCTCAAATGTACAAAGATTTATTTCTTGCTTTGTAATGCTGATAAGAATACTGACTCTGGAATCATTTCTCCTGAGTTCAGTAATGGCTTTCTCATTTTCTAGGTACATTATCATGGACAAGTCCCTTAAATGTTTGGTGCTTCGGTTTCCTCAGCTGTAAAATGAGGGTAATGCCAGTGCCTACCTCAGGATTTCCTCGAAGGATTGAATGAGATCATGTTCTTAAGTGTTTAAGATAGACACTGGCACAGAGTAAGAGATAGGAATGGGGCCAGGAATAAAAGAATTACATGGAGATTCTTTGATTTTGGAAGCCCTCAGGGAACTTGAGGCATAAATAGACTATCTGAAAGGTTGAAGACATTGCAGTGTTTCAGGAATTGCTCAAGACAGCCAGAAAAATGGCATGTGAAGACAATATGTATTAGTTATCTACAAAGTGAGAGAACTAGCTAACAACTGTCATAAACATTCAAATGAGAGAGAAAGATTACTTCTATCAACGGCAGTTGAAGATCATTTGTGGTGAAATTTTCTCTCTTTAAATGCCCATTTCGAATAACAATAAAACTGAGATAAAGCATCCATTTTGACATATGAATATTCAGAAGCATAGGACTTCAGTACAAACGGCTAATGTAGGGTTTTAATTAGATGCCATAAGAGAAATTCTTCTACTTATTTATGTAACTAGGAAGCTGTCATTTAGATTGGTACTGCTACCCTACTGAAGTATCACACTCTTGATGATGTTTGATGTGCATGTGGCTTAAATTTATTATAGGGAGCATTGGTTGTATATCTCTGTGGGCATTATTTCTTCCCAGTGCAATCATACATTTATCTAAGATACTAACTTAATCAACAAATATTAATTGAGCACCTACTCTGGGTGAGACACGGTCTTCTCATGCTAGGAACATACATATAGTAATAATCGCTGATCCTCATGATTTCTTTATTCATTCCTTTCCATGGACATGCTTTCCTCAAGCATGATTAATCAGCATTAACCCCACCACTGTGATGCTATGAGTACAAGTAGGCAAAGTAATTTCAAAGTTTGACCTCAGAAAAGGGGGAAAAAGAGACCTAAACCCTTCTCCTTCTCTTTCCTTCTAGTTGGCTCGTCACAACAAACTCTTACAGCAAATGCTCAAACCAGGATCAGATCCAGATGACGGGGATGAAGCCTTAAAATACTACGCCAACCACACTGCACAGATCGAGGTAACCATTTCTCAAAAGGGATCAACTGTGAAAATACATGTTCCCTTTCTCTTTCAGACCATTTTCATAATTGTTTCCTAGAACAGTGAAGCGGAATTGAAAAACAGAAACTGTAAAAGTATACATCATGTGTTAAGATGCAAGAAGTGATCTGTAAGAAATTGAGGTGTATTGCCTTCAAAGTCATCTTTCTTTGTTGGCCAGAAGAACTCTGTGTAAATTTTCTTTTGTAATTAACCTTATTTGTGTTTTGTGTTGGTCATGGAAGCAATCATTACGGAGCAGTGATGTTTTGATGAAAAAATTATTATAATAGAAGCTATCATGCAAGAAAAACATTCTCAGTAAAAACTTTAAAAGGCTCATTACAAGAGAGATCTCTGTGTAAAACAGGGTTCAAAAGTGTGGAAGGCACTATGAAGTTTCATGGCAATAACATAGACTTGGAATGCTTTAGCAATTCCCATTTTCAGTACGCAACAACTGACCTCCCCCCATCCCATGAAATATTATTTAATAGCTGTTGGCAGTTCAAGATGAATAGGTCAACATGGACCTATCATTATGTGTTGTGAGACCCATCTGGCTGTCATTTACAAGCTCTGGTATCATTTTGACACTAGTTGGCAGAGCTAATCAGGCAGAAGTGAGCAGAGTAGTTGATGCTTGTCACTCGTAATTTACATTCATACATTTATTCATTTTGATGCATATTTTTTAGTTTACAGCAGAATGCAGGATGCGTATCACTGCTATTAACTCTCAGGATATATCATCACTATACCTTGCAGTTTACTATTGCCAAACGTTTGGAATAATGAACATGTCACAAAATTGGCCTTTTGCTCATGTTTATAAACATTAATGGTACTGCAGCTTTGGTAGGAGACTCGACCTAGGAACCCATAAGCTGGACTGCACCAGAAACATTGCTTATTGCATCAGGTGCTTGGAGCTGGAGAAGCTGGCCACCTCAGGAAGTAGGAGAAGTTGATATGGATTTATCACCAAACCACTAAGGTTTTAAGTGAAGGGGCACTTCACTTCACTTCTGAAGCTCCCAGAAGTCATGGTCCAAAGCTATGTAATTAGAAGGGATAGGAATAGCAGGTGGGCCGAGAGGGCCAGAGGAAGGATTCAGTTAATACCTGTGTCAGAGCTGGGACTTTCGTCTAAAGTTGGGCTTTTACTGGTTCCCAGCAATGAGGGGGAATTTCACTGGAATTACATAAATTTGGTAAATGTTTGCTGATCGTTTATTTACTTTCTATAATTACATACACATACAGAAGACAATTCCATGTAGTAAGTGCATAAACAGAAGGCCAAGGAAATGTAGATAAAACAGCAATTAACTGTGCCTAGAGAATTTCAGGATGGGTTTCACAGAGACAGTTGCTATAAAGAATATATTAAATATTGAGTAGAAATTTCTCTATTGAAGATTGGACACAGAATTTCAGATAGAAGTAAATAAAGGGAAGGTGTGAAACCATGAGAGACCCTTGATACTGGGAAACAAACTGAGGGTTGCAGAAGGGGAGGTGGGGGATGATCGGGTAACTGGGTGATGGGCATTAAGGAGGGCATGTGATGTGATGAGCACTGAGTGTTCTACAAACTGATGAGTCATTGAACACTATATGATGTAGTATATGTTGGCTAATTGAATTTAAATAAAACAAACAAACAAAAGAATATACAAGGGGGGGACTCTTTTCAAAAGATTATTCTAGTTGCTTTTGGAGAAAGGATTCGAAAAGAGAATGGGGCATTGGATGCAGGTAGATCAGATGAAAGAGATATTGTTTTAAAAATTTATTTATTTATTTATTTATTTATTTATTTGACAGAGAGAGATCACAAGTAGGCAGAGAGGCAGGCAGAGAGAGAGGGGGAAGCAGGCTCCCTGCTGAGCAGAGAGACCAGCTCATATGCCCTACTCAGTGAGGCCTCTCACCCATCAGGTAATCAGTAAGTTTATCCCATTGTCTTCCCATAGCACTTTGGTTGTGCTGTTAGTATAATATATCATTTTGGAAAATGTATCTTATGTATTACTTGTCCCTTGCTAACATTGTGCCTGGAGCATCCCATGATAATGGTTATTATTGAAAATCATAATTTTTCTAAAGTTATAGACTCAAAGACTCTGAGAAACATGAGGACTTTGTGGATTATCTGGTTTACTTACCCATTCAAGGAGAAATTACTCTGTAATCATCTTTACTTTAAATTGTTCCTGTGACAGAGATCTCACGACTTCAGAAGAGAACAGGTCCAATTTTGAATAGCTTGAATAATTAGAAAGTTACTTTTTATAAAGAACTCACACTAGCCACTTTAATGTCTCCCCACTCTTCAGAACATTTGCTCCTCTGTTAGCATGATGGCTTGGCTGTCACATTTGAAGAACCATGATGATTACTGAACTAAAGGCTCTTAGAGATTGGGATGTTTTGTGTTTTCACGTTGTGTTTTCATTTTGAATTCCCCAGAGTTCCTCAAGGAGTAAATAAGCTTTTGTTGAATACATGTATTGAAACAATTATCCATTTGGCTTTTTACAGTTAATACACTCCCACTGTCTGCCATAATTCTTCCCGTTTGTCAGTGCCCCTTGTAGAATGTGATGACCAGAATCAAACGTAACATTTCATAAGGGGACCAAATTGTTGGATCTATAATAATGAAAATTCTATTTCTTTTTTTCAGATTTATTTATTTGAGAGAGAGAGCATGTGCACACAACCATGCATGAATAGGGGGTGAGGCAGAGGGAGAGACTCTCAAGCAGACTACCCACTGAGTGTGGAGCCCAGTGTGGGAATTGATCCTATAATCCATGACATTATGATCCAAGCTGAAATCATGAGTCAGGTGCTTAACCAGCTAAGCCACCCAGGCACCCTTCTGTTTCTTTTTTTAAATTTATTTTTATTTTTATTCTTTTTTTTTTTTTTAAAGCAAAAGCAATGCATCCTTTTTTCCCACACCCCATCCACTGACTCTGGCAACCACCAATCTATTCTCTATATCTATGAGCTCGTGTGTCTATATGTGTGTATCTATATGTGTGTGTGTCTTTGTATATATATATATATATATATATATATATATATATATATATATGTATATGTATATATTCAGATTCCACATATAAGAGAGATCAGGTGGTATTTGTCTTTCTCTATCTGACTTATTTCACTTAACATAATGCCCTTGAGGTCCATTCCTGTATTGTCACAAATGGCAAGATATCATTCTTCTTTATGGCCGAATAATATTCTACTGCAAATGTGTACCACAATTTCTTACCCATTCATCCATTGACAGGCATTTAGGTTGTTTCCATATCGTGGCTATTGTAAATAATACTGCAGTGAACACAAAGGTGCTGATATCTTTTCAAATTAGAGTTTTGGGGTTTTGGGGACAAATATGCAAAAGTAGAATTGCTGGATCATGTAGTAGTTCTTGTTTTAATTTTTAAGGAATATCTGTATTGTTCTCCACAGTAGCCACCCCAATTTACATTCTCACCAATGGTGCACAAGAGTTCCCTTTTCTCTATATCCTCATTAATATTTAATATTTCTAGTCTCTTTAATAATAGTCATTCTAACGTGTGAGAAGATATCTCAGTGTGGTTTTGATTTGAATTTTCTTAATGATTAATGATGTAGGGCAT
This sequence comes from Mustela lutreola, assembly GCF_030435805.1. Classification (NCBI taxonomy): domain Eukaryota; kingdom Metazoa; phylum Chordata; class Mammalia; order Carnivora; family Mustelidae; genus Mustela; species Mustela lutreola. The sequence continues at coordinate 82,613,095 of NC_081297.1, read as the reverse complement.
CTTTTGGTGTATTTGTTGGACATTTTTGTGTCGATTTTGGAAAACTGCCTATTCATATCTTCCACCCATTTTTTAATCAGCTTGGGGTTTTTTGCTATTAAATTCCTTTTTTTTTTTTCTTTTCAAGTTTTTATTTGAATACTAATTAATGAACATATATGGTGAAATTGGTTTCAGGTGTAGAATTTAGCGATTCACCACTTTGATTTAACACCCAGTGTTCATCACAACAAGTGCCATCCTTAATGCCCATCACCCATTTAACCCATTCCTTATGCACCTCTTTCCATCAACCCTTAATTTGTTCTCTATAGTTAAGACTCTTTTATGGTTTGCTTCTTCTCTTTCTTTTTCTTCTCCTATGTTCATCTGTTTTGTTTCTGAAGTTTCACATATGAGTGAAATCATGCAATATTTGTCTTTCTCTGACTAACTTATTTTGCTTAGAATAATACTCTCTTGCTCCATCCATGTCCTTGCAAATGGCAAGATCTCATTCTTTTTGATGGCTGAATAATATTCTATTATATATATTTACCACATCTTCTTTATCCATTCATCAGTTGATAGACATTTGGGATCTTTCCATAGTTTGACTATTGTTGATAGTGCTGCTATAAACATTGAGGGGCTTGTACCCCCTTCGAATTTGTATTTTTGCATCCTTTGTATAAATACCTAGTAGTACAATTCCTAGAATGTAGAGTAGTTCTGTTTTTAACCTTTTGGATTATGTGAATTCTTTATATAGTTTGAATATTAGTCCCTTATTGGATATTTGATTTGCATATATTTTTTCCCATTCAGTAGCTTGCCTTTTCATTTTGTTGATGGTTTCCTTTGTTGTGCAAGAGCTTTTTAGTTTTATATAGTCCCATTTTTTTTTTAATTATGGCTTTTGTTGTCTTTGTTTTTGGTGTCAGATCTAAATAATCATCTTCAGGACCAATGTCAAGGATCTTACTGCCTGTTCTCTTCTAGGAGTTTTTATGGTTTCAAGTATTGTGTTTAAGTCTTGATCATTTTGATTTATTTCTTTTACTTTTTTTGTAAGGTAGTGGTCCAGTTTCACTCTTTGGCCTGTAGCTGTCCAGTTTTTCCAAAACTATTTATTGAAGAGGGTGTCCTTTCCCCATTGTTTATTCTTGGTTCCTTTGTGGTCAATTAATTGGCCATATATGCATAGGTTTATTTCTGGGCTCTCTATTCTGTTCCATTGATGTGTGTTTCTGTTTTTATGCCAATACCACACTGTTTAATTACTATAGCTTTGTAATATAGGTTGAAATCAGGAAGTGTGATACCACTAACTTTGTTTTTCTTTCTCAAAATTGTTTTGTCTATTTGGGGTCTTTAATGGTTCCATATAAACTTATAAATTTTAAACCTGGTTGTTCTTTTTTTTTTTCAAGGCTCTTTGCCCTCTTTAAAAAATGCCTTGGAATTTTTATAAGCATTGCATTGAATCTGCATATTGCTTTTAGTAGTATGAATACTTTAAAAACATTAGTTCTTCCAATCCATGAGCATGAAATATTTTTCCATTTATTTGTGGCTTCTTCAATTTCTTTCATTAATGTCTTATAGTTTTTAATATATAGATCTTTTTTCTGCCTTGGTTAAATTTATTCTTAGGCATTGTATTCTTTTTGATGCAATTCTAAATGGGATTGTTTTCTTTATTTCTCCTTCTGATAGTTCATCATTAGTATATAGAATTACAACAGATTTTTATGCATAGATTTTTGTAGACTGCCACTTTACTGGACTTGTTTATTATTTCTAATAGTTTTTTGATGGGATATTAAGAAAACTTAATACCATGTCCTCTAGGTATAGTGACCATTTTACTTCTTTTTTCCAATTTGGATGCCTTCTATTTCTTTTTCTTGCCTAATCGCTCTGGCTAGGACTTAAATACCATGTTGAATAAAAGTGGTAAGTGATAACATCATTGTCTTGTTACTGATCTTAGAGGAAGAACTTTCAGCTTTGAACTGCTGAGTATGATGTTAGCTGTAACCTTGTCATGTATAGCTTTTACATTGAGATAAACTCCCTCTATACCCCCTTTGTTGGGAATTTTTAATCATAAATGGATGTTGAACTTTCTCAAATGCTTTTTCTGCATCTTTTGAGATGATTATGAAATTTTTATCTTTCATTTTGTTACTGTGTTGTATCACATTGACTGATTTGGGGATGTTGAAACATATTTGCATCCCTGGAATCTATCCCACTTGATTGTGGCATAGAAACATTATTTCTTAAATGCATCCTGAGATTTTTTTGTATGTTTGTTTGTTTGACACTGTTGGATCAAGCAAAACTTTCTTCCTGCTACAATACCAAATAGATCCAATTTTTCTTTTGTATGATTGATTTCTTTAACCTATGTTCAAGAATTTTATTTATCACAACTAAATTTTATTTTGTGTGTTTTATGATAATATCCTAGTATGTAGTTTGCATATTTAACATATCATTTAGGATAGCTTCAATTACAGATAACAGAATAGAATACCAGATTGTCAGTTGTTTGAACAATAAAAATATTTTATTATCCCACATAAAAGAAAGTCTAAAGGTACCAGTAGTTCTACAGTTGAGTCAATGACTCAATGATGTCTTTAAATATGCAGGTATTTCCCATCTTTCTCTAGATGTTCCTTATTATACTGGTGATATCTTACCTCGTGGTTGCAAAATGGCTGTGAGCATTTTAGGCATTGTGCCCTTATACTACCTTTTGTTCTACATGGAAAGAAAGAAGACACAGGCCAAAAGAAGAGTTTTTGTGTTGTGTATATAGTTTTTTGTTGTTATTATTTTATTTGCCTGATGTGGCTCTCTGCCTTTTCTTGATTCCCTTTCCCCATATCACCGGCTGTTTTTCTTGAGCCACTGTATCAGCCCAAGGTGGTGGGGAATAAGATGACCCTTCTGGTTTACACCAATCCTGATTCTTTCTTGAGGGTTGAGCAGAATATATGAATAAGAATCTTGAGATTTAGTCTATACAGACCCTTGTTACATAGTAAATTTCTGTGAAAATATTCATCCTGGTTTTTTTTGTTTTAGTCTAACATTACACTGTCACAGATACCAAATAAGACAAGTTCAAAATAATGAATATTTACATCTGGTGATATACTTGAATGGTTATGAAACCTACAAAAATATGTTTTACCATGAGTAGGAAAACATTTTAATGATAAAAAGCACCTTTCTCTGCAGAAGTCAGGGCACATCATGTTGAGTATGTCCTTTGGTTGCCAACAGCAACAGCTCTTTTAGGAAGACCAAGCTAAGAACCAGAGACAGATATACCAGGAGCTGTGTTTAAGGTTATGAAGCCAATCACTTAGTTCTTAGTTTTCTGATGTAATTCATGAAAATAAAAAGTGGGCCAAAGTTTAACATTAGTCTAGAAAGAATAAGGATTTGGGGTTTTGTTATTTATAAGATATTCATGATAGATTCATCAATTAATTTTTCTTAAAGAGAACAATAAAAAGTAGTACATTAAAGGATTACTTTAGTTATTTCAAGCTGGCATATTTTTCCAAACCTGAATTCAAAAGATACATTCATAAGCTCATGCTATAAACAAAAAATAGTACAAGACTGAAATTTCCAAAGGCTAAAAGAAATGCAAATTAATATTTTCAGATTGTTCGGCATGATAGGACGATGGAGCAAATAGTTTTTCCTGTCCCCAATATATGTGAATACCTTACACGAGAATCCAAGTGCCGTGTGTTCAATACAACTGAAAGGGATGAACAAGGAAGTAAAGTGAATGACTTTTTCCAGCAAACAGAAGATCTCTACAATGAAATGAAGTGGCAGAAGAAAATCAGGAGTAAGTACAATAAACCCAAATGGTTAGTTTTGAGCATTATGGTAGATAAATTGGTTCTTTGGAACACATAACAGCATTCATTCAAATTGGTTTTTAATTTCTTACCATCTGATGTTACTGAAGTCACTTATAGGCTTAAGCACATAAGCTCAGTCTACACCTGGGCGAGAGCTGAGACACCTGCGGCTTAATAAAAACAGAAGACTAATTAGATCATCTTTTAGTGCTTATCCTATAGTTTTATAAATACTATGAAATGCAAGGTTGCAGCTGTCTATTTCAGCTGCTAGACAGCTGAGCTTTGCAGTCCTTGAATAGGTTCGGACTGGCCTTCACAATCAGTGAACAGGATAGAGAGACATCAACACCACCTCTCTCATCCTCTGTTGTCTTATGATCTTATGATGGAGTAGATCGTTTAATGTTTTCTTCAAAGTCATCCTTTCTTTCAACATATCTTTACCTTGCCAAATCAGACTAAAAATTCTGGGACACTTATATTCCAATAAGGCAGTGTTACCATTTTACAGTTAAAAATTAGTGTGATATAGTTCCCATTACTTATATCTCAAGGGTCAAGTCTTTGGAAATACTGAGTTTTCAAACTTAAAAATTTTGAAGTTTACACTAAGTTTTGGTTTATTTTCCCAGATACAAAGAGTTTTAACAAAATATAATAGGGAGACACTCTTGATTAGGTCTTTTTTATCCTTAGGGGAAGTTTTTTAGGCAAGCAGGCCTATGTTCTCAATACCTCTATTCAACAGTGCTTCTAGTTTCCTAGGAACTTTAATGATCATGGTTTATGAATTTGAATGGAGCTTGAGATGTGCTGTCTTTGGATATAAGATTATGTGCTTTGGTGAGTGCTGTGAAGTGTGTAAACCTGGTGATTCACAGACCTGTACCCCTGGGGATAAAAATATATGTTTATAAAAAATAAAAAATTTTAAAAAAATAAAAATTAAAAAAAAATATTATGGCATGTATTGTTAGACTATCTTATCAGAATATTTGAAAAAATAAAGAAATTACTCTCCCTTGGCATTTGGTCATGAAGAACCTTTTGGAGTTGAGAGAAAATTCTGAGTGTCCAGAATACTTATATAAAGGCTCAATAGTTTTATTTGGGACATTTGAAAAGCTCAGATTTTATCCTTGAAAAAAGGAAATTGAATAAGAAACTAGTGTTTGTGTGGTTTGTTCTTTTTTGGATAAATATCTTATCATTTACTAGAAAACAAATCTTAAAATAATTTCCAGTGTACATCTTACATTGAGAATTTGGAAGCAACTTACAAGGAGGTTACAATAGAAACTAAATCATTAGAAACTAAATCATTAAATATATGCATCAACATCTTCTAGTTTTGTCTTAATATTCTTTTTAAATTTATTTTTCCTGCCTTATTTTCTGCCTTTTTTTTTTTTTAAAGATTTTATTTATTTGACAGAGAGCTAGAGAGAGAGCACAAGTAGACAGAGCAGCAGGCAGAGGGAGCGGTGTGCTCCCTGCTGAGCAGTGGGCCTGATGCGGTGCTTGATCCCACAACCCCAGGATCATGACCCAAGCTGAAGGCAGCCACTTAACTGCCTTAACGAACCAGACACCTCAATATTCTGCATTTTAAAAAGAAGACTCCTGATTCAAAAATGATGGAGATGCAGATGTTTACAATGTAACATACATTAGTCAACTAAATGCCATGGCAGATCACAGGCTATTCCAGTATTGTAATGCTTCATTCTAAGAGAGGGGAAAAACGTACTGAAAAGAAGTACAGTTTAGAATTAAGCAGAAGATCCCAGATTGGAATTCAGCGAACCTAATTTTAAAAGTTTATACTTTCTACTTGAAAGTTGTAGTGCCTTTCTCCCTCAAGCAACTCCAATATTTTAGATTTGATGTTTAGATATTAAGAAGTAAGAATGGATGAAACCTGAAAAGTCATGTAGCCAAATTTGTATCCACTGCCTATCTGTTCAGTTAGAAGAGGTAGAAACAGCAGATATTGGGTTAGGGTCAACTTTGTTCAGCTGATGAGTTTATTAATTCACTTCTGAATATAGATATGGAGTCTCTTTTCTGAAAATAATTTGGTAAAGACTCTCCTACTTATTAGTACTTCTGTTGTGTCTTACACATTTTTTTCTGCTGTTCTAAACCCAAGTGCTTAGGAAGCATTATGATTTAAAACTTACATACCATAAATCACTAGTTCCCAGTAAGCAGATCTAGGCCATGCTGTTAAGTTTCAGAATTTCAGGTAACTATGACCGGGTCATAGGTATTTTCACCAGACATGTATCTGGCTTGGGTTTTTTATTTGACTGTAAAGCATGGGGGTGGGACTAATTTATCAATATTACTCAGTTATAAAGTGATACATACTATTCCATGAAGATGGGACCCAGGAAGCCATGGACGTCTTTCTCCTAATCTGCTCCAGGGTTGTATTAGAGAGTTATTACAGAATCACTTTTTCTGACCATGTTTAGCAATTACAAAATTACTCACCCTTTTACCACGGCTTAGGTATAGGTTGGATGAGCAATATAAAAGTAATCAAATAGAAAATTCCCTTGTGGTGTTGATTATAAACTTTCTTATATAAGTCATTTGGAATGTTTGTTTAAATAACACTTTCATACTACCTTGCCAAAACACATTTGGTAATATGTTATTTCAGTAGGATTCATGTGTTGAAACCAAAATTAATTATTCTATTTTGTCCCACCATACTCTTTGCTTACTAGATAACCCTGCACTGTTCTGGTTCTCGAGGCACATATCCCTCTGGGGGAGCATTTCCTTCAACTTGGCTGTGTTCATCAATTTAGCTGTTGCTCTCTTCTATCCATTTGGGGATGACGGAGATGAAGGCAAGTGCTTGTTTTTCTTTAAATGCTAAATAGGTTAAAGTTCTAAAAACAATACTCTTGATGATACTTTCCTCAGCTATTTATAGAGCTTCAAAATAATAATAATGGAATTCTTGTTAATTTTTTCTGTATTCACTGAAGGTAGAGAAAGATGCTAAGAAGATCAGGCAGAAAACTATTGTCAGTAGAAATGTTAGTATTCAAAAAGCTCATATGCAGAAGAGCTATTAGAACTATGCTATACTGGCAAGCAAGGCAATGAAAAAGAATTCTTTCTACCTAATTAATATGACTGAAAGCATTTTAAATATGGTACCTTGATTATATGGGGGAAATGAGTGCAAAAATATTTATTGTGATTACCTGAAGTAGTGGAGTTTATGTTTCACCCTCTTTCTTACTTTCTGTCTTGTTTAAAGTTTCTAGAATGAGTGCATGTGGACGCTGAGAAACATTTTTTTAATGTAGAGCATAGGAAAATAGGATCATAGGGAATATTTCAGATCTCAGATTAGAAGGGTAACTCTTGTTTCCAATCTAGGATGTCTCTACATAGATAATTGACTGAAATTAATATTACTAAACTAATAATAAATGAAGTTTTACAAAAGCAAAGACAAGAGAAATTATCCCGTCTTAGGTGAAACAAGAGATAGAAGTGAAATATACTAACGGTGGAACCATGGGAATTGAGTTTTGTTTAAATCTGGCAAAGTACATGGGAAAATACATTACAGCCTTGGGATACAATTGGGAAAGTAGCTTCGAAATGTGTGTGGAAAGAAGGGCTTGAAGGAAAAGATGAGAGACATCAGCAAACACGAACCACAAATTGCTTTCTTATCTCACCTGTAGGACTGTTGTAAGAATTTAATGAGATGCTATACAGGTAAGGCACTTAGAATAGTGTCTGGTAAGCATTCTGTGAAGCTTAGTTACTGTTGATGTCATTGTCATTACAAGGTTAATGTTAATACTACAGAGGGAAGCCCAGTGAAAGTGATGGTAAAGTGATGGTATGACGAGAACAACACGTGTTTAAGCCTATTTCAGATGGACTGGAGGTGAGCATGAAGGGAAGTGAGAGTTCAGGAGAAATCTGCTATTTCAAGGCTCCATTACAGATGCTATATATCAAAGTCCTAACTTTTAGCTGTAATTTGGGTGGAAATATCTATCTATCTAACTATCTATCTATCTATAATTGGATCTTTCCGAAGGCATGCCAGTGCTGAAAGAAGACTATTCGGCAGTGGAGCAGCTGTGTAATGAGGGAAATGGCAAATGAAAACAGAACAAGTATTTGACCATCCATTGTGGGAAGTTGCAAATACAGCAGGAAGTGGAAACAACTTTCTTTTCACTGTGTTTAGTCTTATTTAGTGATGATAGCACTCTTGGCATAGAGGAATGTAACTCTTGTAAGGAGAGAAGTCCAAACATGAAATGATAAATTGGTATCATCTGCACACAGAATGTGGAGAGTAATTGTGGAGTCCCAGTTAATAGAAGCATAAAGTCCAAGATATGGAAGCAATTTTCAAGATCATCTAATATCAAATCCTCATTTGACAGATAAAAAGATGGAATCCCAGAGACGCTAAAAAAAAATGGTAGATCTTAGAGTAGAAGGTTAACTCTTTTGTTTCCTAACAAGATCTTTTCTACATAGATAATTGAGTTGAAAGCATAGAGATAACAAGAAGAGAACAAATCTTCATACAGAACATTTTTTTTTTTTTTTAAAGATTTTATTTATTTATCAGCGAGAGAGGGAGAGAGCGAGCACAGGCAGACAGAATGGCAGCAGAGGCAGAGGAAGAAGCAGGCTCCCTGCCGAGCAAGGAGCCCGATGTGGGACTCGATCCCAGGACGCTGGGATCACGTCCCGAGCTGAAGGCAGCTGCCCAACCAACTAAGCCACCAGGCGTTCCAGAACATTTTTTTTAAAGAGTTCCATCCATGATAACCCTTACCTGACCACAAGAGCCAATGTACGTAGCCTCTGCTGCCACCTATTGTACGTGAACTATAATGGTAATGGGCAATGCCACCCCTCTAAACATCTACTTTTTACTCATTCAGGAGAGGGTAAAACACCGGATACATTTTTTATACTTGCCTAGTAACAGTTACAATAGTAATATTGATAATAATAATAGCGGCTGATGTTGTTTACCACTAGATTGGGTCAGACAGAATGCTAAGCACTTCCCATGCATAATTTCACTTACTTTTCCTGACAATTCTGTAAAGTAAGCACTTCATCTTTATGGATGAAGATCTGAGGCTTTAGAAGGTTTGCCCAATAATTCAGGAGTGGAGTCCATAAATATGTATTTTTTTAACAAGCTTCTGAGGTATTGCTGATGCAGCGGGTCGTTGAGCAAGCACTTGAAACCACACATGTCGTAGAATTTGCAGTAAGGCTCCAAGAGAAGAGAGCAAGAAGACTAACCAAACAAGACTGGAAAACAAGACGTCTTATCATCAGGTGACGATGCAGACTTCACTCTTCAAAAAGGACTGGATAAAAGTTAACAGTAGTAATCAAGGTGGAGGCTCAACCTTTGGCATCTGCGTTGGTTGGAGAGCACTGACGCGGAGAGAGATGAGAAAGCATGAGCAGCCATTTTGGCAATATGGACTACCAAAGTCACATTTGGGTAATCTAATTGCAGTTCTGGGTGAGTTATTTAATGATAGCTCTAGGAATACAGTTAAAATTTTGGTCAGGATTAGCTCAGTCTCTAACCTTCAGCTGTATACTATGAATAGCTGGAAGACTGAGAAAACAAAGTTAAAACTGAGAAGCATACATGGACATCAGAACCGTCTGGAGAAGGGAAATCCTGTGCTGGATATGCAAGTTCTCGAATGCCAGATTTTGTCAAACAGAGTCTGGATGACTACTTGCCAGGAGCACTTCGAGCTGATTTAAAGGTGGATTACTTGAGGTGGAATAGTTGAGCATTAACATTCCTTCCAAAAAGTACTAAAAAATGATGAAGACGTGTCAAAGAAAACAAGATTCAACTTGAAAGGCCTTCCAGTGTCCACATCTGCAGACATTTTGAGAGAAAAAAAAGTGTTGACAATAATACAAAATAACCCGTAGATCAAAATGAGAATGCAGGAGTCCATATGGATTGTGAGAAGAGAAACCTCCTCCTTCAATAGTATTTTAATTAATAAATGTAGAAGGAGTGATAGAAATAGAATAGCACCATTTGGCCAGCAGCACTGTAGTGAGAATCATCAGTGGATGCTAAAATTAATAGGTGACTATTAGAGGACAAAGAATAACGAGAAACAGGATATTGACATAGTTTCAAAGTATTTCAACCAACGTACTTACTAATTACAGGAGGAAAAACAGTAATGTGGAGAAATCACTCAAAGTGATCAATGTTAATGTCACCAGTAATGAGACACAGCAACACTGAGCATCTCTTAATATGATGCACTGACAAGGGCACGGTAGTTTGTGCCAAAAATACATAAATCGAAGAACCTTTAGACAAACACAAAATGAAAGACATTCTTCAAAGTAATTGGTCAATAATTGTGAAGTGTATGAAGATAAAGATAGAGGAATGGTTCAAACTGAAAGAGACTAAAGAGACATTACAACTAATGACACTATGTGACCTTAGTCCAAGATAAGAATTTTTAAAAAAAATTTTTTTTTAATTTTTGTTTATTTATTTGACAGAGAGAGAGAGATCACAAGTAGGCAGAGAGAGAGGAGGAAGCAGGCTCCCTGCTGAGCAGAGAGCCCGATGCAGGGGCTTGATCCAAGGACCCTGTGATCATGACCTGAGCTGAAGGCAGAGGTTTTAACCCAGGCGCCCCCAAGATAAGGATATTAATTGGGCAAATGATTAACTTTGTATAAGGCCTATAGATTAGATAAAAGTGATATATTATAATAAAACACATAGGAACAAACTTAACCAAGGTGGTGAAAGACATGCCTTCTGAAAGGTATAAAACACTGATTAAAGAAATTGAAGATAACACAAACAAATGGAAAAAAATTCCATGCTCATGGACTGAAAAAACCAACATTGTTTAAAATAACCATACTGGGGCACCTGGGTGGCTCAGTGGGTTGAGCCTCTGCCTTCGGCTCAGGTCATAATCTCAGGGTCCTGGGATCGAGCCCCGCTTCGGGCTTTCTGCTTAGTAGGGAGCCTGCTTCCTCTTCTCTCTCTCTGCCTGCCTCTCTGCCTACTTGTGCTCTCTGTCTGTCAAATGAATAAATAAAATCTTAAAAAAATAAAATAACCATACTACCCAAAGCAATTTACAAATTTAAAGCAATCCTTATTGAAATACCAACACTGTGTTTCACAGAACTAGAACAAATAATCCTAAAATGTGTATGGGACCACAAAGACCCTGAAGAGACAAAACAGTTTTGAGAAAAAAAACCCAAAGCTGAAGGTGTCCCCAGATTTCAAGTTGTACTACAAAGCTGTAAAATCAAAACAGTATGGTAGTGGCACACACAGAAAGGACACATAGATCAATGGAACAGAATAGAGAGCCGAGAAATAAACCCACACTTACATGGTCACTTAATCTATGACAAAGGAGGCAAGAATATGCAGTAGAAAAAAGACAATCTCTTTGACAAATGGTACTGGGGAAACTGGACAGCCACATGCAAAAGAATGAAACTGGACCACTTTCTTACACCATATGCAAAAATAAATTCAAAATGGATTAAAGATCTAAATGTGAGATGTGAAACCATAACACTCCTAGAAGAAAACATGGGCAGTAATTCCTTTGACATGGGCCATAGAAACATTTTTCCAGATATGTCTCCTCAGGCAAGGAAAACAAAAGCAAAATTAAGCTATTGAGGCTACTCCAAAATAAAAAGCTTTTTCATAGCAAAAGGAAACCATCAACAAAATAAAAAGGCAACATACTGAATGGGAGAAGATATTTGCAAATGATACATCCAATAAGGGATTAGTATCCAAAATATCCAAAATATAGAAAGATCTCAAAATATATTGATTTATATATCAAAATATATAAATAACACCAAATAATGCAGTTAAAAAATGGACAGAAGATGTGCATATACATTTTTCCAAAGAAGACATCCAGGTGGCCAACAGACATTTGAAAAGATGTTCAGCATCACTCATCATCAGGGAAATGCAAATTAAAACTGCAATAAGAGATCACCTCACACCTGTCAGAATGGCTAAATCAAAACAAGAAATAGCAAATGTTGGCGAGGATGTGGAGAAAAAGGAAGCCTTGTGCACTGTTGGTGGGAATGCAAATTGGTGCAGCTGCTGTGAGAAATAGTATGGACGTTCCTCAAAAAATTAATTACAAGAAGACATAGTAATTCAACTACTGAGTGTTTATCCTGAGAAAATGAATGCACGAATTTGAAGAGATACATGCATCCCTGTGTTTATTGCAGCATTTTTTATAATAGCCAAGATATGGAAGCAACCTAATTGACCATCCACAGATGAATGGATAAGTGAAATAAGTCAGAGAAAGACAAATATAGTAGGGTTTCACTCATATGGGGGAACTTAAGAAACAAAATAAGTGAACACACAAAGAAAAAAGAGACAAACAAAAAGAATCTTTTTTTTTTTAAAGATTTATTATTTATTTTAGAGAGAGAGCACAAGTGGAGAATGGCAGGGAACAAAGGGAAAGAGAGAGAGAGAGAATCTCAAGCAGCCTAGGCGCTGAGCAGGGAGCTCAAGGAAGGGCTTGATATCCCCACTCTGAAATCATGAGCCAAAATCAGGAGTTGGACATTTAGTCAACTGAGACCCCCAGGTGCTCCCCACTAGAAACAGACTCTTAAATTAGCAAACTGTTGGTTGCTGGAGGGGAGGTGGGGGTGGTGGTGAGTGAAATAGATCAAGGTGATTAAGGTAAGTACACTTATCTTGATGACACGGAGCAATGTACAATATTGTTGAATTATTATATTGTTCACCTGAAACTAATATAACACAGCATTTAATTTTACTTCAATTTTTAAAAAGAGAAGATAAAAAGAGTGTATCATATTACTTTCTTGATATAGATTATTGTAATGTGGTTATGTAAGGTGAAATCCAGGTGAGGGGTATATAGTAATTTTGCATTTTGTCTGCCACTCTTATGTAAATCTGAAAGTGTTTTGAAATGAAAGGTTAAAAAAGAAAAAATAAGGAAGTATGAGGATTCTGTCCAACCTTAAAATCCGTGGATTCTGGGAATAGATGTTAATCACGAAATCACCTGGGAAATCCTGGGCCAAAAAACAAAAAAGACCTTTGGTCCAAATGAGCCACTTTCCCCTACCCCAGACCTGCTCCAGGCTGGTTGAGAGTCACTGTGTCCTCTGTGAGGACTGGGGGTTGGCAGAGGCAGTGGGCTGTGTAAGCTTTCTCCAAGTATGTTTTCCAGCCTGATCACAGATAAGCTGGGAATGACTTAGATCTGGTTCACTGTTGGGTTGTAATATTAACTGAGAGAGTATTATCTCCCTTCCACCGGAGTGGTGATGTTGAATAATCAAAAGGAGATACTTAGGGGGAAGGTGATTCTCAGGGGATCAGCTTATAGTGCACTACCTCCCCGACTCCTGCTTAGATAATCCCCTTTCATGGCCGGGCTTTGAAGAGCTCAGTTTCATTCATTCATTCATTCATTCATTCATTCATTGGTGGAGGGGAACACTAAGCAGTTGTTTTTATTCATTCAGCTATACAGCAAGTTTTTTATTCATAACACCTTAGGGTAATGCTAATAAATGTGGTTGAGAATCAGAATAGGATTCAGGAACAAGGGAGAACAAGAACAACAAACATCTTCAAACATTGAAACAAAGAAATACTTTTTTTTCCTTTAATTAAATGCAGCTTTCCCATAGACATCCCTAGCCTGGTTTGCAGTCTGGGGTGATGGGAAACGAGGCTTTGCAGGGTGAGCTATGGTGCTAACCAGGAGACTGAAACCCTGATCGGAGTCAATCTTAGGCATGTTCCGGGACCAGAGGCAGATTCTCAAACATTTCCCAGTGTTCCCTCTTTTTCATCAATCGAATTTCCCCTTCCCTGCCCAATTCAGTGCAGTGAGAATCCCCTTACTGCCTTTTCTAGTTACACTGTCGCATAGAGGGAAACTGACAGCAACGTCTGGCTTCTGCTTAGGCTGGAAAGACAACTGGACTAGCTTCGATCCACCTTCTCCAAAGAGCCTGAATGGTAGGGAGGCGCCGAGGAAAGCCCCTTCGGGCAACTGAAAGGCCTAGTGCACCCAGAAGGGCACTGCTGACCTTTGGGAAATGGAGGACATCTCAGCCCGAGGCTATGGACACTTGAGGGCAGTTCCAGGTCACCTCTCCTTTATCCCACACAATTCAACATGGTAACTGGGCTTTAGAGAACTCATAGTTAGAGATAGTAATGAAAAGAAGTTTACAAATACCACTTTTTAGGCCATTCTAAATATTTCTGGCTTCATCTCTCCTCATTTCCTCTTTACATTTTTGGAGGGGAAGCCATTTTTTCCCTTGGCCTTTCCCAATCATATCGATTGATTCTGAGAGGTCACTTCCACTAGGAATCACAAGCCTCCGATGCCAGGTTTCCTAAGGGGGTGAGCTCAGTGTGGATTTATTCAGGAATGCAGGGCTTATTTGTGGCTATAGGTTTTGGTTTGTTTGATTGGTTTATTTATTTAACATATGCTTCTCTAAAAAGGAAACTTGTACCCAAAGTGGAGGAATGAGGTGTTGCTGGTGTGGGCTGAGGCAGCGGCTGTTGGTGCTAGAGAACATCCCAGATGTCCATTCAGAAGTTGAACGTTGGCCATGCCAACTGTCCCTTTCCAGTTTGGCAAAGGCAGACAGTGGAGAAACTGCTGCCATGTGAATTTCTTACTTCCAGATAGCATATGACTTTTTTTTTTTTAATTACATTCAAATTTAGAGGGCAGTTCTTTTCTCCCCCCCCCCAAATGCTTTGTGTTAAAGAAAGTTAAGTTCCTCAAGGTGATTTTAATTCATTTGACTGAATAACAAATGAAGTGTGGCTATATGCCAGGCACTGTAGTAGGCCCTAGAGATGCAGAAGTTGATAAAGATGTCCTGTCTTAAGGAGCTCATGATCTAATTCAGGGATGAAGAAATGCATAAGGCTCAATAGTAAAGAGCACCCATGGATTTATGGATAGATATCCTCTTTATCTGGATTGAGATGGGGAAAGAGGGAAGACTTGTGAGTTTATGTGGGAGGCAGAGAAATGGAGAGGGACTGGAGGTAAGAAGCAGCATGTTCTGTACAGTGAGCTGTACAGAAGTCATGTGAGGCAGACAGGAGAGTTCCAATACGTGGCTTGAACTGAGGTCTCCAAATTGGCTGTTTAAATTTTCTTCCATAAGGGACAAACTTCATACTTTATAAGACTTGAAAATATACAGAGTGAATTCTAGAAGATTTTTCCGTTATTAAAGTAACAATGCTTATTATAGAAAATTGATACAAATATAGAGTGTTAAGGAGAATCTCCTCTCCTACCCTTAGTGGGTGAAAACCGGCTTTAACAATCCATACAGTCTTCTGTAGAGTTTGTCAGAGTTTTCAATTTAGTATTTTTTTTGCATTAAGTCTTCAGCTAAAAACTAATGTGACCATTCTAACAGAACATGATTACAAATTATTGATAATTGGCAATATTGTCAATAGCCACTTTAAATAACTTTTAAGTTTATTGATTTCACAAATACATATTTAGTATTAAACTGTGTACAAGGTGCAACATTAGATGATCTTTGAGTTCTGTCTACAAAGGGATCAAATGCCCAGTTTTAAATGCATGGTTATAATTTCTTGTTTAATCAGGAGGAAATCTTGGCAAGACAGATATTGCCGAGGAAAAATAGTCATGATGTGGTTAGTTATCAGGCATGAATAATAATGAAGAGTGTAACTCTCACTGTCAGTGCTAGGACTTTTAAAATAAGGACGTCACGCCAAGACACTGCTTATGAGTTATACTGAAGAGTCCAATGACTCGCTAAAAGTCATTAAATGTGCATAGATGTTGGAAGTTTTAGTAAACTTAAGAGTAAAGCTCCACAACTTGGCAAATTTGTAACTGGAGACTTAGTTACTTACTCAAAATGAGCTCACAGATTTTGTTTTTGCTTATTCATTTAATCAAGAAATAGTTACTTGTTGCTACATGCCACGTACCAGGATAGCCCCAGAGATGATCTTCACTCATCCAAAGCTTCCATTCTGATGTCATCCAAAAAAGCATGAGGGAAAGTTGAAGATCTCATTCTCTCCATGGCTCTTTGAGATTTGTGAAATCAGGGTAGTTGGTGGTCAGGCTGTTTCGGTA
This sequence comes from Mustela lutreola, assembly GCF_030435805.1. Classification (NCBI taxonomy): domain Eukaryota; kingdom Metazoa; phylum Chordata; class Mammalia; order Carnivora; family Mustelidae; genus Mustela; species Mustela lutreola. Next base: position 82,596,957 of record NC_081297.1, on the reverse strand, counting down.
GACACAAAGTGCTTTTAAACCAAATTATAATAAACATGAGTTGGGCACCCATTTTGTTAGCATTGCCAGAGGATGGGAGTTAAGATAACGTCCAGAGAAATGTACCCCTTTTCCTTTCCTACCTCCAAAGTCATCTTATCAGATCATAAATTTGGTGAAGGGGTGGGACGCCTAGGTGCCTCAGTTGGTTAAGCATCTTATTTCAGCTCAGGTCCTGGAATCGAGCCCCTGCATCAGCTCCCGACTGACTGGAAAGTCAGCTTGTCCCTCTCCCTCTGCCCCACCCCCACAGGCTCATGGGCAGAATCTCTCTTGCAAATGAATGAATGAATGAATGAATGAATAGATAGATAGATAATTAATTAATTAATTAATTAATTTGGTGAAGGGGTTAGATCAGATCTCTCTTCCCAACCATCCTTCATCACTCTTTGCTTGGGACAACGTGATGAGGACAAACATTGCAAAAATAAACCTGTCTAAGCTAATGCTCTTTGCTACCTGACTTGTTTTGTTTTTTAATGTCTGACAGGCTTTTCCTACCTACTTTTGATCTGTTAGCACTCACTATGAACTGAAGGCTTACACAGAATTCAGTGAAGGAATTCAGATAATCTCAGGGCTTCACTGATAATACAGAGACTCTACACACCAAAGCACATGTGGTGTTTTGCATGCAGAAGTGAATTTTATAAATAATAAAAACTGGCCAAAAGAAATAGCTGGTGGAAAATCTCCATTTTGTTGTTTCCCCTGAGACTTCATTAGCCAATAGGCATGTGTTTGAGGTCCTATAGCTGATCTAATCAGCCCAGGAATGTAGCCCCTTACTTTACTTCTTCTGCAAATACAGCACCACATGACCTTCAACAGGGAATTCTTTGAATCTACATAGTCAGTGCAAACATCAGTAAATTATATATATATATATTTTTAAAAGGGAGATATATTTTTAAAGTGCTTTTGGATAACAAACTGAGAGTTTCAGAGGAGGAGAGTCTGGGGGGATGGGTGAGCCTGGTGATGAGTATTAACGGGGGGGGGGGGCACAGATTGCATGGACCACTGGGTGTTATATGTAAACAATGAATCATGTAGCTCTGCATCAAAAACTAACGATGTACTGTATGGTGAATAACATCACATAAAATTTTCAATTTTGGTCAATTTCTAAGGAAATTTTGATACAATTGGGTTTATTTTTTAAATATTTGGAGCTTTTGTTTTCTGATGACTTTTGTTTTGTTTTCTGATGATTTAAAAGCTCAACATTTTTTTTAGAGCTTGAGTTGGCTTTCCAGTACACACACTCATACATATATATCACATACATTTATACACATGTATATTTTAACAGGTAAAGCTTGTGTCTATTTTATTAAAGACGGGATATTTTACATTCTGAACTCTTTAGAAGAATCTGCAAGATAGAAACTTTATAACAATAGAACAAGACAAGGTATGAGTTCAGTGACAAAACCCTTAGTTTCACATGATTTAACTATGCATTTTACACTCATTAACCATAAGTTTTGAATTAAAGTTCCCAAGTGAGATACATCTAGCAGAAGTATTTAACATACAACTCTCATAGGAGAGAAAGATGAACAATTCTTAGAGTTAATGGAAGCCATTTTAGTGAGTATTTAAACATCCTGAAAATAATCACAAACTTTCTCGAAATGCAATAATGAGTAATGTGTTCAGAGACATTTCCTCTAAATATACAGTGTGTAGAGTGGGTTGTTATGAAATTCAGTGTCTTATGGCTGGACTTGCTATGTTATATAAAGTGGAGTGGCAAAGATTTTAACATTTTCTACTTTTGTTCTTAGTAAAAATAAACTTCTTCCACATTTTACAGGTACACTTTCTCCGTTGTTCTCCGTTCTTCTTTGGATAGCCGTTGCTGTCTGCACATCTATGCTGTTTTTCTTCTCCAAGCCTGTGGGTATTCGGCCATTTCTTGTGTCAATAATGCTCAGGTCGATATATACAATAGGTCTTGGGCCTACATTAATACTTCTTGGTGCAGCTAATGTAAGTATTTTATTTAGCTTTGTCCTTTTGTAAATTATTTGAAAAAGTGTACTAACTATAGAAATGTAGCTCTATATCTTAATTCACATATACATAGTAAATTCTTATTTATTGTGAATTCAAATTAATGAGAGTTTGATTTGTATGTTTGTAATTTTGAGAGAGAAGGAAAAAATGACAAGTAAAAATTTTGATATATTTGAAAAGGTGACATTTGGGGCATGACCCAGTTCTGCAATCAACTTAATCCAGTCCACTTTTAATGCCTTCTGTATCCTGTACCCAAAGATACTGACAAAAATGACTCCAAGCCACTGTGAACATCCTAAAGTGACTTCTAAATCACCCAAGAAAGATTAAATTATAGTCAGTAGAATTTTGAGTACCTTTTATAAAAGTGAGTACCTTTTATAAAATGACCAAAGAAAAAGGATTGCTACATGAGAAAATAGGAAATTTGGCTCTTTATGTGAACAAAACACCTAAACTTGTGAAAGGCATAGATGAGATTAATATTTTTTTCACTAAATTTTTAAAATATTAGAACAAGGGAGCATATTTTAAAACCTCAATTAGGTAAGTTAAGAATAAGTAATCAGAGCACTATTCCGAATAACAATAATGTACCCAAGAGATACAATTTTAAAGGGACTAGACAGTATTCTACATGGCATATTCATAAAGGGATAGTAAAAGAAGGGTAAATCATCAGGTTAATGAAAGAAAAAATGTTCTGACAGCAAATAAATACTGCTAATATATCTGCTGAATCCCTAAAGCACTGTCTGTACCTTGTATGGGGTTTCTAACATAGTGTCCTTCATTCTGGTATCTGCATATAGGCCTTTTTTTCCCTACTACATTATACAGTTCTCAAGGATAATGATTGATCATTTCGTGTCTTGGAATGTCTTTGGTATCCAACAGGGTTTTCTTTAATAAATTAGCTAATATGTGAGTGAAAGAATGAGTGAAAAATTATCTTTGTATTCTTATACATTTATAATACTTTGTACATAAAATACGTGGCAAATATTTATTGAAAATGAATAAATGAAATAGCCAGCCAAACTTTTGAGAATTATAAAGCTGAGCTAGAATGACCAAGTCTGTGTTTCTGACCACTATTATATTATACTTCTTTGAAAGTTTGACATAATATAAATGACAACTCCCAGTTAACTAGACCATTCACACAACCAAATTACCAGTTATCTTCAATCACTGTTAATAAAGGGAAGTGTACTATACATGCAAAGAGGTCTATCACTAAAGAATTCTGTCAAGTATCAAATGTAGGATTCTTAAGTTTCTTGAGGGCAGAAGCTGTCACGTCTGTACGTAAAATCCTGCCTTCCTCACTCCCTCACTCTCAACTCCATTTTCCTCCCACTTAATCCCTAGCATTTAAACATTCATAAATTCTTTATATGAACCAAACTTGAACTTTCAGTGTTTTGGAAACCAAGTTAATTGAGGAATCTTCAGGTATTTATCTAAATTTTTCTAACCCTATTAAAAAACTTGAGTTAGGTAAGTCCAGCTTATTATTAAAAAATACATTGAATATTGAGCCAGATTATTTGAGGAAGCAAATAATATTCATAAATCAGCAGCTGGTCCTCAATAAGATATTAGTTTGAGAGAGAAATCCCAAGTTTGATAAGTTGAAATAATAGTTAGACACTGAAAAATAATTAAGTTAAATTAAAAAAAAATTTTAAAAAAGAAATAATAGCTAAATAGTGTTGGCCCAGAAATAAGAAGCATTTATCCGGCCTCTGTTATCTGATAGACATTGAAAATACCAAGAGGGGCGCCTGGGTGGCTCAGTGGGTTAAGCCGCTGCCTTCCGCTCAGGTCATGATCTCAGAGTCCTGGGATCGAGTTCCGCATCGGACTCTCTGCTCAGCAGAGAATCTGCTTCCCTCTCTCTCTCTCTGCCTGCCTCTCCATCTACTTGTGATTTCTGTCAAATAAATAAATAAAATCTTTAAAAAAAAAAAAAAAGAAAATACCAAGAAATAGAGGGCGTGGTTCTTGCTATACAGAACATTTTAGAATATATAAAGAGATAAGGAAAAACATTTCAATGTCTATTGGGGAAACCCAAAACATCTGAAGTTATATCTCCTTTCCCCCTTAGGGGACAGGATAAAAAATAATCTCTGCCTGGTTTGGTGAGAATAGTTCCACTGTAGGAAATGACAACTCATATAAGAGGCAAGTTTTATACTTGAGAAGAAATATACATTGAAATGTATCTTTCTTATTAACTGTATGAATCTATGGGTACTCTCATATCTCTCACAGCATAAAAAATCCATTTGCACAGCCCCTCGAAATGATATATTACAATTTGCCAGTTCAGGGCATTTTGACAAAGAAAATAATCAACTTTAATTTGGAACAAACAAACTGGATAGAGTAATTGTGAGTTTGATAATGTAGATATGGATCATTTCTGTCTATAGTTTTGATATTGTATAGATTAATAAAATGTCTTAACAAATAATTATCTACCTTAACTTTTGTCATAAATAGCCAGCCAAACTTTTGAGAATTATAAAGCTGAGCTAGAATAACCAAGTCTGTGTTTCTGACCACTATTATATTATACTTCTTTGAAAGTTTGACATAATATAAATGACAACTCCCAGTTAACTAGAACATTCACACAACCAAATTACCAGTTATCTTCAATCACTGTTAATAAAGGGAAGTGTACTATACATGCAAAGAGGTCTATCACTAAAGAATTCTGTCAAGTATCAAATGTAGGATTCTTAAGTTTCTTGAGGGCAGAAGCTGTCATGTCCATACGTAAAATCCTGCCTTCTTCACTCCCTCACTCTCAACTCCAAGCTTATTACAAAACTGTCTGTGACTTACCATTTCCCAGGGAGGGCAAGGAAAAAGTGAAATGAAAACATAGATCAGTCACTTTTTGTAACTTAGGATTTAATATATTTATCAATTTATACTTAAATGTTTGCATTGTGTGACAGGTAAAGCCATAGGTGCTAAAATTGTAGGTATCAGAAGCAGGAAAAACAAACAAAAAAAATATCTACCTGACGGTTAAGCCTGAAGAAAATCCAAATTCTAGACCACAGGCAAATGGAGCCTCTGAGTTTCATTTTTCTCATCAGTGAAATGAAGATGTTAAAGCCTCGTCTGCACTCACAGTTTTTGAGAAGATGGGTTGAGAGGATCAGTATGAAGGTTTAGAGCAGAGCAATGGCAGTGATGATAGAATAGCAACGAAGGCTACCATTTCTCCAACGCCTAATCCGTGAAGTACTACTTAATTGTGAAACATCGGTATCATAATCAGAAAAGGACTTATATTTCAGTTCACAGAGAGTTATTTGTTTCTGGACTCAGTGTCTTTTGTAATGTTAGAAAGTTGCTTTTCTGGAAAAGGAATCAAGTGGAAGGAAAAAGCTCAATCTGTGTTCCGAGCATTTAGTATTAGCAGTTTCTGTTTATTATGATGCCTCATTTATGTCATCTTCACTCATTTCTAAAAATCAAAGTTTTGTTTGGACTGCAACTAATTTCTCCGTCTTGTTTGTCACAAGGGTATCTCGGTATTTGAGATGTTTCAAAAATTCGGATGTTTTTCTCTATTTAAAGCATATCTTAAAACCCAGTACAGTTTTCTTCTCACCGTCTCCATTGCAATGGAAATTAACATATTATTTTGGCAAATACAAACACCCCTCTTTATAAACTTTAGATCACTTAGTATTTCTATATCACTAACAATGATAATATTCCTAGTCACGTGGATACTTTATGATCTGTTTAACCATTAATTTTTATTGTTTAGATTTTTAGATATTTTTCATAATAAATAATGCAGTAAATACCTGTGGGAGATCTTTTAATATCTTCTAAACACTTCTTATGTACAATGTTTTTTCTTTGTGGTAGTGCCTACAAATGTATAATTTATTTAATGGCATTTGTAAATTATTTGCCTTTCTTAAAGTTATTTGTAGTGTGGAAATGTTTCCTTATGCTAAAACTTGGTCTCACCATTTTGCAGAGAGAGGCAAGTGGAGTTTAGCAGATAGCTTTCTATTAGCAATAAGCCACAGTGTTCACATTAAATAGTGTCATGCCCTTAGTTACTTACCTGCAGGTAGCTCCCTGGGAGGGCTCATGTTACTGCTAATCTGTAAGGTTGAGCCCCACCATATGTTCACTTAACATACACAAATTCAATTATATAATCTGAGACAAAACATTCATTCTCTTTCTCTCTCTTCCCCCTCACCTCTCTCTCTCTCACACACATACACACATACCCTATTTTTCATATAATATGGTCACTGAATGCTTCTAACTAATTCTGATATTCAGTTATAGTAGCAGGAAACTGCTTCAGTGCTGGGGGAAAACTAGAAATGTTGAATTTATTAAAAAACAGTATATCTTATACCGCCCTTGTTTATTATACTGTTTTGTTGGCAATTTAAAAGATTTCCAGGGTGATAGTGGCCTGAAAATCTTGCCTTATGCTTTGACCATAGAACCTTATCCTGCCTAAGATGTAACACTACTGAAATGGAGATTTTTTAATGAAATCCCATAAATTTTAGTAAGGTTGATGTTGATAGCAATACAATAATGTAGTTAGTAGGTAGTTCAATAAATTCACTTTTCCTTTTCAAGGAATACTACAAAGTATTTATTTATTTACTTACTTACTTAGTTACTGGCTATAGTTCATTCCTGGAGAATAGCTCATGTTTTCCCATGGCCACAATTAAGATCAGAATAGAATTCCTGGTCAGAACATAGACCCAAATGAGACCCCCCCAAAAAAGGAAAAAAAGCATAACATAAAGGCAGTTATAAATTTCTGTGATCCCATAAAAGAGTAAAATTTAAAGGACATCCTATAGAATTCTAGAACTTTGAGACACCTTATGGATTATTCATTTCCAGGCATTTTATTATTTTTTTATTATGTTATGTTAGTCACATAATAAGTTAGTCACATAGTAAGTATGCAAAATCCTATAGAGACAAGAAAGATTTACCAAAGCAATGGGTGGCAGAGGCAATACTGGAACCCCGATGACCCAATTTCTAGTCCAGTGTCCTTCCATTATGCTGCACTGTTAAAAGTCCTGCAAAGACACATCAATTAATTATGAAGTATATATGAAAACAGTACTGTACTGTACAATTAATTTACCCAATTAAAAATAATGAATTTGATTCACTTTACATTAATTAACAGATGAACGTTAATTTTGCTTTTGTTTTCAGAAGATCTACTAGTAAACCATCTTTTTAAAAGGCTGCTGGAGCTAATAATACACTATGTGCTTATAAAAAAATATTTAAAAAAATGGCTGCTGGGGGTGGTGAGCAGGGGCATGGGCTAAATAGGTAATGGGCATTAAGGAAGACACTTGTGATGAGCACTGGGTGTTATGTAAGTGATGAATCGCTAAATTCCACTCCTGAAACTAATATTGCACTATGTGTTAACTAACTAAAATTTAAGTAAAAACTTGAAATATCAAAAAATAAACAACTAAAAGATTGCCCAAAAAGCTTACATTGATTGTTTGCCTACCCCGCCCCCCACTTCCCCCCACAGCCATCACATAATTCACCCCATCCTCAACAAAACAGAACATATATGAAGTGCAATTTTAAGAATAGATGGAAAAAGATAAAAATATTGTGGGCCAGTTACGGTCATTTGTATTGCTATTTGTAGGCTGATTCGAGTCTTTTCAACACCAAATCAGAAGGGGCTGGTCTCTTAGCCACCTTGCCCGGTTCCCACGCTCTCCTCTCCGTTTATCACTGCCCGCAAGGATCTTGCCATAGAAACAAAGATTGCCTGCATAATGACATTGACAAATGAAGGACTGGTTAGACAACATCAAGTAAGGGCATGAAAAGGGAGAATAAGTTTTTGTAACTTGTTTATTTCCATAAATATCCCCAACCTTCATGGAATTGCTCTATAAAAACAATTTATACATTTCAAGTTCATGATGCAGAAAAAAGAGTTCAAACTTTTTTTCCTTCTCAAATCATTTATTCTTGATTTTATTTTTTTTTTCTTGGTGTGAACACTTCAAAACAAAAGGACAATCTCCTCATTTCTGATCTCTACATGAATAGATGATGTCAGTGCCAATATCAACTCCATTCTAGTTTGAGACTTAATCAAGAGAACAGGGACATATCCATCAACACCAAGCTCTAGATCAAGGTTCAAAGAAAATAAAAACCAACCTCTACATAGAGAAGGCAAACCTTTATTTTTTATGTAAAAATGGCAGAGGCCCTTTTAGGGAAAAATGTGTTCTTCCTTTTGCATTACTTGAGAATTGAAACATATTCTTTTTTTTTGAGAACTTGAACTCAACATATTACTTTTCCTGAATGTGTAGGACCTATAAATAGTTTTCCTGCATAATTTTTTTACGATTCAGTTTAGAGAAACAGAGATCAGTAAACAACATATGAACAACTTGTCATGAGCATATCATCCATCCTTCTGAAAATTTTTTACTTAATTTTCTTTTACTTAATTTTTTTACTTAATTAAGTAAAAATTAAAATTTTTTACTTAATTTTAATTTTTTACTTAAGTTAAAAATTTTAACTTAATTTTTTATAGAACTTCTTATTTCTATGTTGTATTGATGAATTTAGTGGGTGAATGAAAGCAAATAACTTAAATTTAAATAGTCCCTTAAAATAATTCAAAGGGTAAAACACTGACTATTACTTCACCTAAACATTCTGTATTTTCTTATTTTCATGGTTGTTTATTATCAAATACCACACTTAATCTGAGCACCTTTTATATATTTCCTGAGCTTTTGAAATGAAGACCATTTATAATATTAAATTTACTTTTGGTTACCAATCACAAAGGCATCACTATACTGTAGCTATGTTAAACAATAACGTAAATATGTGATGATGAAACTAAATAGTGAAATATAACTTTCTGTCTGACATTATTCAAATTATTCACAAGATGATGAAAGAATGGAAAAGACTGATTACTGAGAGGATCATTAATTAGCACGGGGAAAATTGAGGAGGTTTGAACTTCCGTGTTGTTGATTTGGTTTGGCTATCTTCACAACATGCAGTGTTAACCCATTTCTCACGTATTTATTGATTTGAACTTCAGGAAGCTGAAGGAAATGTTTTTCCAACCTCTCAAATTTCACTTCTGCCCATTATTTAAAATCATTTCATAATGCAGTTTTTTTTCACGTATGAAAAATCAATGCTGATGCAAAAGACAACATGTTTTCCCAAAGTTAGCTTTGGACATGTAAAGACAAATATGGTGCCACTAGATAGCTTGAAGAACTCAGGAACACTTTAGAAAAACTGAAATTTGAAATCTGTAATTGTTTCCATGATGACTAAGTTGCAAAATGAGTTGTTCAGTTTATAAATAATGCAGTGACTCTAGAACCAAATATCAGGCACTAAGTTTCTGATAACTGTGTTCTTTGGAAATCATTGCACAAAGATTTTATTTATTTATTTGACAGAGTCACAAGTAGGCAGAGAGGCAGGCAGAGAAAGAGAGGAGGAAGCAGGCTCCCTGCGGAGCAGAGAGCCCAATGCCAGTCTCTATTCCAGGACCCTGGGATCATGACCTAAGCTAAAGGCAGAGGTTTAACCCACTGAGCCACCCAGGTGCCCCTGGAAATCATTGCACACATTGTTATTATTGCCAAAAAATCTCTATGTACATTTCTATATTCCAAAATTGTGCCACAAAAGGCAATTTTAAATAGTGTTACTATAAATATATAGCACCAAGTGTAATAAAAACTCCAAAATGCTTATTGAATAACTACCACACATAGAGCTTAGAAAATAAATGCATGCAGGGTGCCTGGGTGGCTCACTCGGTTAAGCATGTGACTCTTGGTTTCAGCTCAGGTTGTGATCTCAGGGTCATGAGATCAAGCCCCACATCAGGCTCTATGCTCAGCTCAGAGTCTGCTCAAGATTTTCCCTCTCCCTTTTTCCCTCCCACTTGGGCTCTCTCTCTCTCAAAAAAAATCTTAAAATAAAAAAAGAAAATATATGCATGAATTTTATTTACTTTAACCCACTTACATAAGTATATATGTATTTTTATGTAGTTAAATGCAAAAAATCTCTTTTAATGGCTTACTTGTTTACAACATTCAGTAGAGAAAGTCTAGGTCAAAAAAATCAAAGATAGATATTTCCTGAAAAGATTTTTTTTTATTACATTTCCAGTATAATAAAGATATTACATCTATTACTTTTGATATGGAAAATACAATGAGTAGTATCTAAAGAGTCATTGTACTAAGTGCTTCATATACGTTATGAATTGTTTAATCCTCTGAAGAGGGTCAGAATCCTTTTCCTCTAATTTTTCCAAAGAAATGATCAAGGCCAACTGCTGCATGACCTTGTGCAACAGTAGTGAGTGAGCGAGGGTTTAAATTCAGGTCTGCCTCGATTGCATAGCTGGGGCCCTTAATCATCCTCCCCTTTTTTCCTGGAACTGCAAACATTACAGCTTTGGGGTGTATTATGTATACACACAGATTTGTAAGCAAGGCCAAAAGTTACCAGACAAGGAAAGATAAAAGAAAACCACAGACTTGGTGAATACTAGGTTTTTGTCAATGACCAATATTTACATGACTTTCGAAGATAAATAAGACCGTAAAATCTAATCTTTTTCTCCCTGTAGCTTTGTAATAAAATCGTATTTCTGGTAAGTTTCGTGGGCAATCGTGGCACCTTCACCCGAGGCTACCGAGCGGTCATCCTGGATATGGCCTTTCTCTACCACGTGGCGTACGTCCTGGTTTGCATGCTGGGCCTCTTTGTCCATGAATTCTTCTATAGCTTCCTGGTGAGTACTTCTCCATGTGGACAATCCCTGCTGGAAAAAATAACACAATGCTCCTGCTTCTTATGCTTCTTCCTTTGATTTTTTTTTTTTTTTTTAAGCAGGGCCTGACATTTAGGACAAATTATGTAATTTTTAGGATTTCCTAAGAAAATCATGCATTAGTATTATTTTTCCTCCTTTCCTCTAAGAACCCACATCAGCAGTGGCAATCTTTTATTTCCTCCCTGAGAAGTCACTGACGACCCCACCACCTGACCCAGGCTTCATATAGCAGCTGCTTTTTGGTTTCCGCCAAATCCTTCCTTCCCCTACATTTAGAGATTCTCCAACAGAGTGTAGAAGAAAAAAAGTGGGGATGTATTTTCTTAGCCCTGGAATCATTGTACTTTATTTATAACAAATATTATTGTGACTTTAGAATGGCATATAAGTAAAAGGCGGGGTAAACTGTCAACCTCGCAAAAAGACAGTGAGTTGTTCGAAATCATTTCAGATTTAATGTGTCATTGCTGTGAAGCTTATCTACACATGTCTGATTCATTAAGCAGAATTTCACGTTTCTTCTAGATGTTTTTTTCAGGTTATCAGTTTTACCTCCTACGTATAGACTGATCTATAGCCATAAACTAGGAGAGGAGGCTATATAAATACATGATAATGTTTTGAAAACTAAAGCACTACCAGGTTAATATCATGATGTCATAGGAGCCGTTTATTTATATCTCCAACCCATGACGGACATGCAGTGGAGACCACTACCCAAAAATATAATTCCCGATACCTCAGTTGAAGATGTAGAAACATTATGCTGACCCTGTCTGCTTGGCTCTCAAGGGACAAATCCATCGGCTGCTGCTTTCCTGTTACCTGGCTAGCAAACCCATGCAGGAAGATGGAAAAGAAGCCGATTTTCCATTTACTTGTCAAGCACTTGAAAGAGCCCCTGGGAAGAGTAGATTTGTCCCTTCTGCTCTTATACAAAGTTATCTTTTAGGTAGTTAAGTTAGAGGATTCAACAATCAAAAGTAGTTTTTTCTGTTCCAGGGATCCAACTGAATTCCCTTTCTGCTCTAATTTACCACCAAAAAAAAAAAAAATCCATTTTTTTAAAAACATGTTCATGATATATGAAGTCCCATTACACTCAGCACTTTGACCTGACTGTGACATGTAACACTCTGTATTTGTGCTCTAACCTTCTTGTCTGGAAAATGCATAGGTCTAGTATGATAGATTTGTACTATCAAGATTCATTAAAGAGATAATATGAAAAACATGTGAAAGGATTTATTAGATCTTTTCCAAAGAAAGGCAACTGAGAAAATAAAGGTATGTTTGAATTAGCATATGAGCTATTGATAATAGTGTTACTTTTAATTTATGTTACTTAACCTTATTTCCTAGTTGTATTTTCCTCTTGTTTTTTATTGTTCTAATCTTACATTAGTGATGCTAATTTGTGTTCACTGGGTTGCTGGTGAAAAGGATATTGTCCATTTTGACATTTAGAGATTTAGGAGGAAATTACAATGGACATAATGCCAAAATGGCATTGAAACATATTTTTTTTTTTAAAGATTTTATTTATTTATTTGACAGAGAGAAATCACAAGTAGATGGAGAGGCAGGCAGAGAGAGAGAGAGGGAAGCAGGCTCCCTGCTGAGCAGAGAGCCCGATGCGGGACTCGATCCCAGGACCCTGAGATCATGACCTGAGCTGAAGGCAGCGGCTTAACCCACTGAGCCACCCAGGCGCCCTGAAACATATTTTTAAAAATATGTTTTATATTTTAAAAAATACATGATTATGTGTTTCTAGTTTTATCCACAAATACCAATCTTTTATCCAAAATAGTAAAAACCACACTCTAGATTTTCCTTTCAGAAATAAACAAAAAGAACAATCAATCTGTCCAACATCTTACACATTTTTGCCTCCTCAAGATTCTGATTCCCAGGTATGGAATGGGGCCCAGAAATAAGCATTTTTAGCAGAAATCCAGTGGGGCTCCTGAAAGCTATAAACTTTTAGAAACCATGGAGAAGTGACCTAAAGCCCGTTTCCAGGCCTTCTTTTTTAAGTCACTGTTGAGCTAAAGTAAAGAAAAATCTACTTTTACATCAACTAAATGCTTAAGTAAGTTAAATAAGGCAGTGTCAATAGTTTGGAAGTTGAATTTGCATTAATTAATTTGTCTGTCCTGAGAAATATTGACTTTGTTTCTAGAAGTTGCTGCTCCCTTCAGAAGGCTAAGCACATAGCAAAATAGTTAAACTTTTATTTTTTGCATATGGTATTGATAAATATCAGTTTCCTAGGATGAGCAAAAAAGGTAATAGGTTTATAGCACTTATTTGCAAAACTAGAATTAAACTGGACAGTAACTCAGTACTCAGTAAAACTGAGTAAAAAGTAACTCAGTAAGACAGGGGACAGGCCCTGGTGTTTCTTCAGCTACTCTGACACTGATAATGCATCCCTTCAATTAATTCAGAAATTCTAATCACTGCCCACAGATAGCAGGAGACAAACCTTAATTATTTCAATTTTTAAAATACTATTCATTTCCAAACAGATATTTGTGACTTTTTAAATGAATGTTCACTTATTGCTTTTAACCAGCTTTTGATAATATGACATATACTTGCTAATTAATGTATAATTTCAACTTAATAATATAGCAATAAATAAAACCATTCTTGGTGTTGATTCCAGAGAGCAAACACATACCTAGGTTCTTAACTAGTGCAGAGACTTTCTACTACTAAACACAAAATGAATAATAACCCAGTAAAGGAAGTGAAAAAATTTTTTTTAAAGTGTCATATTTTTGCTTATATTTCTGTTTCCAAAATTACATACTAAAGTAATAGGTTTTGCCCTCGCTATACTGCTTCAGTAAGGAAAGGTCCTTCCATTTCTCAAATATTTTAAAATTTCCCATCTTTTCTACTGCAGCAGGTTCATAAAATTGTTTTAGCAACTTCACTCCTAATTCCTTGATTAAACAATAATGGCTGATGACTCTGTCAATTATTCATCACTTAGGTAGACATAATTCAGCATTTTCACTTTAGGTATCTTACGTATTGCAGAGACAACTGCAGAATATCAGTGAGGCTAAAAATAAGGAATAAGTCGTTAAGTTGGTTAAGTACAGTATTATAATTTTTCTAAATTCAAATTTGAAGCTATGCTATTTCTGTATCATACAAAATTGAAATTATGTTGGTTATGAAACCAACAGATGCACACAATGTGCTGTGTTAGAGTTATCGTTATTGAAAAACAGTTTATTAATGTGCTCCAACTGTAGACAACACATGCATCTTGGTGTGTTTTTAAGGTATCGATCAGGTCGTTATTTTTTTCACAGATAAACCAAAATGGCTTACATCTGTATTCGTAACCACTTTTTATGTTTATTCAGCTTTTGCACCGCTGCTTTTTTTTCTTGTTTTATTTCTGTAGCTTTTTGATTTGGTGTACAGAGAAGAGACTCTGCTTAATGTCATAAAGAGCGTCACGCGGAATGGCCGCTCCATCATTCTGACCGCCGTCCTGGCGCTCATCCTCGTCTACCTGTTTTCCATTGTTGGGTTCCTTTTCCTGAAGGACGACTTCACCATGGAGGTGGACCGGCTGAAAAACAGAACTCCTGTGACAGGTATTGCTGCTCCCACTACAAGACCATTCTTGTGGCAGATTCGACTGGTCCACAGCTTAGGAGAGTTACAAATGAGCACTAATGGAGGAGGTGTTTCCTTTCATTCCTTAGAAAACGTGTTCTCGGTCACTGAGCGCTCATGAATGTGAAGGGTTCTCCCGCCATCCGCTGTCAGTGGGTATAGGAAAATCGTGATTTAAGAAGCATCATGTGGGCTCCATCTCAGGGAGTAAGTTCCACCAGTGCTGACTCTATTCCAACACGGCCAGCGACGTCAGTGGGGGACAATGGCTTTGGGATTCTCTTCCTCCTTTTTCCTGTCTCCCCCAAGAACATCTAGCATCATTCATAACCATTATTCCATATATGTTTGCTCATAGTACATCGTATTGATTATACTTAAAGAATTGAAAATGGTAAATGTTTTGATTTGGAAACCATCAGGTAGTAAGAAATTTGATATGGAAAAAATGCTCAGAATACTGTCATTAAGGAGCTGAGTTCATCAGTATGTGTTGTCACAATTTCTGGACGACATTTATTTCTGTTATCTGATTGGTTAAGCATCACCTGTTTACACTTACTGTGAATCCTGGGATGTGAGGGCTTATTCTTTCCATCTTACTTTGAATTTTTAATCATCATCTTTTCTAATGGCTTCTTCTTCCCCCATGCCTACCTTTTATTGTTCAGGTTAAATTTCTTTGTTACTCTTTTTCCTCCTCTCCTGCTTTGCTGGATACAAATCTTAGTTCTATACTTCCCTGCTTGTTTCTCTGGATGATTCTGTAGCCTATGAGAATGGAAACCACAAAATGACTTTCCCATTATGCCCTTACATTTAGAGGTATGATTTATTTAGTGGTGATTTATTAACAATATTCTTTCTTCACCTTAATAAACATTTCTTGATTATTAAATTGATGACATTTGGTAGTATCTTTCTTAGGCTATGGGATAATTAAATGGTATACAGAGCTATTATTAAGTCTAAGTGATCAGAGCACAGAATAGGAAGGTCATCTCCATAGATTCAGTTGTTAAACTTGAGATCGAATTTACACGAAATATTTTGTCACTACCTTTCCTCTTCTCCCTTAAATGTTACTTTTTCCAGAGTTTTACAGATGTAAATATTTGGAAGAAAAGCTCCTATCTATAAATAGCCTCTAAAACTCCACTTTTGCAAAACTATCTGTGAATCATACACTATCTATTCTCAAAAATCTTCAATTTTAATTATTTGTTATTTACTAGGCATGATCACATTGAGTTATTCAGTACAGGGTGAGTCTGAAGCTGAAGCGTCATGATTCCTGAATCCAAAATTGTTCCATAGTTATTGTTTTATGAATCTAGTAGTAAGTATTTTTGTGTTATATAAAAAGGCAGTGCCATTATGAATATATTTTTCTTAGATATACAAAAATATTTTCTCTTTTTTTCTTACAAAATGGGCAACATTAGACCTAAATTGTCAAGACCTTTATAAAAAATATGCATATTTATTAAAAAACTGTTAAATAAGAGAAAGCATTCATAAATACTATCAAAATCTTGATTACGAGAACATTTAATAAAATTAAACTCTGATTCTTCAAAGATTGAGAATTTTTGTTGCATTGGCTGAGAATGAATGTGATACTGTTCTCTGGGAAAAGCACCCTTGCTTTCATAATATTTTTAATTTAATTTGTAATGCCATCTAGCATGTCAGTTGGTAAATAGCATAAAGTTTATTTTTTCAAGTATTGAACGCTATTGACTCCTAAAGTTGAGTGAAATTATCAAGAATAACATGCCTAGCAAGTGACATCTAGAATGCAGAAGTCCGCCGTTGCTCAGGGAGTAGGAGGTAGTCATCGGAAAGCCAGGAGACGGGAGCCCCGAGGGGAGGTTGAGAGTGCCAGAGCCCAATTGCAGTGCATCACAGGCGCCTTTGAGAGTGGAGGATGGATAATTTGCAAATGGCATTGGGAACTGAGGAAAATGCAGATCCTACCTCTGGGACCAGTGGAACCGGCCCTCGATAGAGGAAGAGCGGCCACTTGACAAGGTTAAAAAGCCCAGGGAGCTGGAGGCAGTTTCTGTTGACAAGCGGAGATCACGGTTTCTCACATGTGTCCTTCCTTCCCCCTTCTCAGTGCCGCCCTCCAGTTTCCCATCCCCATGTCCTCTCACCAGAAGACTGCAGGAACCTCCCCTGTGGCTCCCTCTTCTTCAGCCTGTTCTGCTCGATTCATTCATTCTAAGCACCATTCTGTTTGGGTCTCTCATTGACTCAAAAACTTCGCTGGGATCTCCCCTGGCTTGGTTTTAAACATCAGTCTGGGAGCTCTGGTCACTCTGCTCCCATGTCTGTGCCTTTGCTGGCCTCTGGGCCATTTGTGATACAAACTGCATCTGGGATTGCCCCCCCCCTTTTCTGTATGTAAATCCTATGTCTCCTTCAGTTTGACCCTTCCCCCAAAATCCTTGTATTCTTTGTTTTCTTTCTAAAATTCACTTCACTCTCCTAATGCACTGAATAACATGAACTGTCCTTCCCTCCCACCACTCAAGTATCATCCTGTCTCTGCCCCTTGGTATTCCCTAGTTGTTAGGTCTGCAAGGCCTCCACTGGGCATCATCAGAGCCTCGCATGGATCAGAAAGTATAAAGCAAGGGAATGGCCACCAGGACACACTCAGAAACCCCATCACTTGCTTTCTCTCTCTCTCTCTCTCTCTGACCACCAGAAACCCACTCCTGCACCAAATGATGTACCCACCCTTTCCCCCAAGTTTGGCCCAATGAGGGGGCAAGGAGTGATGGCGGCAAATGTGTGGCTTCCCTATTGAGGCAGACAACCTAATCCTGTTGCCTGGTCCTTCTCCCAATCACACGTCCTAACTCTAGCTCTCCCTTTTGCCACTTCTGCCCTCATCTCATCAAAGAATCGGGGTAGCCTTGGTGTGGTATTGCTCTCATATGCACGTGAATATTTCCTACCACTTTGTATATAAAAATGAACTTACTCCTGTCCCTCCAACTTATGGACTTTCCTCGATGACTTTGTTTGCAACATTGGTTTGAGAGGTACGAACCTCTTTACTTTCAATTTGTTACTAAGAAAAGCAATGAAATGTTTTTATTAAGTTTTCTCACCAGATAGGAAGGTTACTATCTTCTGTTCCATTCTGGCCAGGGAAGAAGGTGGTACATGAGCAAGCAGGTGGATCTTTGGGAACTAAGGAAGAAAAGAAAGATCCTGAGTAGGATCTGACAAAAGATTCTTATATTTATAAACCCTGCTCTCTAAACCCCCAACTTCACTGTTAGAACTGCCGTGATGGGCAAGTCTCAACCTGCTATAGGGACTGACCAGTGGGTTGGAGCTCAGGGAACACCAACTGCTTTGGGGGAAGTGTGCTCCTGGCATCCCAGGTCTGATCCGTGAATGCACTTGGCCGTCAAAACATTGTTACACATAGTGGTTAGGGTCTACATTATTATTAATAAAGATATAAGAAGCTTATAGTGGATTGGCCTGTGAACCTATTCTCTATTTATAAAATTGCTTCCATACACAAAACTGTGTTCAGAGTTCCAAACCAACTTACTAAAGAAGACTTCAGAAGCACAGCTACATTGGAGTGGTAGTGCCTTTGATTTATGTGCCTTTACAAACGTATGTTCTTTGCTTGTCATTTGCATATTTGTCTCTATACCATATTCTGATTTGTGTGTTCTCAGGTAGTAATGAAGTTCCTACTATGACTTTAACTTCAACGATGGAAACATGTGGAAAGGACAGCTGCTCACCCACAATACCGGCTTCAAATACAGGTCTGTGAAAAGGGCCCCAGAACAGTACTAACTTGATACTTTGCAGTTATGTTTTTTTGGAAAATGTTATTACTGCTAAAGGAGTTGCTCTAAGAATTTCATGGTGGGTTGAAATAGAATCACGGCGTTTAGGTAAAAGGACCCAAAAATTTCAGCCTAGAGAAAGGATTCCTGTATCTGTCATTTTGCATCCCCACCCCCCGCTTCCTTATATTATTTCTATTCATGAGAATTTATCAGATTTACTCTGAGGGACTGCTGCTAAAAATACTGTAACTATATTGCAAACACATGCCACATGGAGACCCTTCTAATTATACAGCCTTTAACAAAGAATCAGGAAACGCACGGGCCTAGAACTCAAAAGGCTTGGTATAATCCTGGGCTTTCCACTTTCTAGCTGTCTGTCTTAGATACGTTATGCAAATTTCCTGGACCTAGTTCAGATGGTTTGCCCAGAGAGGAAGGGAGAGAGAGAGAGCAGACAGAGAGACAGAGAGAATATGATACTTTCTCTGTTTCCAAAGGAGCAAATGGAACCGTGCTCATAAAAAGAATTTTTTAAACTCTAAATTGTTCTCAATGGTTTGGAAACTATGGCGTATGTGAAATTTAATGAGCTGTAGAAGGAATTAGTGATCTCTTTCCAGAAGCAGCAATGATTTAGAGAGTATATATCTTTAAATATTTCAAGAGTTTTATATATTAAAAAAGGAGTGGCATTAGTCTGTGTTACGTCTAGGAAGGGCAAAATTGGACTGGGAGGAGACGAGGGATGGAAAAGTAAATAAGACCAGTGTGGGGCTGGAGTCCTCCGTTTCCATCTGGGAGCACATTCGTCTGATAGTAGTGAAAGGGCGGCCCTTCCCAAGCTGCCTTTTTCCTTGAGATGTTGGGTTGCTGCACTAGGGAAAATGTATCATGCCTTCTACAGACAAAATCTTTCATGCTTTATGACCTAAAGGGGGAAACACATACATGCACATTCCATCCCAAAGTCCCAGCAGCTCTAAGAACTGAGAACAGCTGCCTCCAAGACTTCTTCCCCCACTAAGGCCTGGCTAGCCAGTGCAGGCTTCCAAACGACAAACCAGCTCATTCCTTGCTTGTGTAGCTTTACTGTGCTCTGTAATTTCTAAAATCCTGTTCCATGCATCCTCCACTTGAAACAGCTCCAGTTTCCGCAGCCTTCCTCACACAGTCTAGCAGTGACTCTTGATGTCACACTCCAGGGCAAGAAGCTGAGCGGAGTTATCATATTCTGGATTGTGGAATTTGGAATCACACCCTACCCTTGACCCATATGTGGCTGACTCGGCTAAAATGCCTTTCTTCCCTGGTTCAGCTGTGAAGCCATAATTGCCTGTCCCCTACCCATGTAATTAGGAGTTTGGGATTTCAAATATAAAACGATGCATTTATTTTTATGTATTTCTGCCAAGTAAGAATCCAAGGCCATCCCAGCTTGTCCCAGTAATAGATGAGGGATTTCTTGGACTAGGTGATCTCTAGGTTTCAAGCCCCTTCCTGTTCTCACATGCCACGGGGTTCGTGGTATCTTCGTGGATCCTGATTCTATGAAGCAATATGTTTACTCTCTCTGTGTCATCCTCGAGCTGATAAGCTACAGAACAGGAATTGGCAAACAGCCCACACGGAAATGTGACTTGCCACCGGTTTTTGTATAGCCCTCTGGGTAAGACTAGTTGTAACCTTTTGAAAAAGTCTTTTCTTTAAGGAAAAAGATGCCATGGAGACTTTATGTTACCCACAAAGCCTAAAACATTTCTTCTCTGGCTCATGAGAAAGAAAAAAATCACCAACTTCTGCTCTGGAAAATTTTCATTAAAACTGCTAGGAATGTTGCATGGGACAGTGCTAAAGACAAATTCTTTAGCTTGTTACTAGAAATATGCTTTCAGACCAACATAGTCATGTTCCATGCAATTCTTCAGCCACAGAGATCTCTGTCTTAAATAAATGATCAGTTAGCCCGTGCTTCTCCATCTTTAAAAAAAATCACGAGACTCCTCAGAGCCTCCTTGCCAAAGCCCAGATACACAGTGTCTGTTGGCTCCCCAGTCTGAGGTTAGTGTGAACCCTTACTGGCTTCCCTTGATGCCACCTTCTTCCCACACTATCCTTTTTAATGATCCATTTTGGTATATTGTCTTGGGGAACAGCATCTAGCTCATTTGTCAGCAGCTTGCTGAATCTGTCACAATCCCATTCAGGTCTACACATGCTCCTCTCCTGTTATTATTTAGGATTTTAAAAAATACCACAGTAAAAACTTGGCTATCATTTTAAGTAGCTGGGTAAAATTAAATAGCTCTTAGGATCCTTTGGCCACCTGGAAGTTCAGGTTTTTTGTCTCCAGTACTTGTTATCTTATTTTCAACTGGACACTCTTTCTCCTTAACAGAGTGTGAAAAATAATAGGTTTAAAAAAAAAAATGTACTTTCTCCTTAGCGAGAATGTTCTAATAGCATGGTCCCGAAGATATTGTGACTGTGTTCCTGCCTTACTCTTCTATCTCTGAAAATGACCTTAGAATTATTTCCTTTGTATTAAAGCAAAGTCAGGTCACTGCCTGAGCCTCTTCTTCTGGAGTGAGATCTTCCCAGTCATATGTGGTGTGAACATATCCCAGGATGTGGCGGCCTCGCTCTGTGCAATCTTATAAATCTTAGGCTCTATACAACCGTTATTGCTAATCAGCCTGCTAATCAGTCTGCTGTCATTGTTTTATGTCTATTACTAATTTTGACAGTTTGACATTAACATTTAAAAAAAAAAATGAAGTGCATATTTTTGTAAAACAGGAAATTCATTAAGTCAATTTGGCACAAATCCTTGATCATGGTAATGGTGATGGTGATGACATTATCCTAAAATCTTTGTTCATTCCTTCCTTCATTCCTCCAGCAATATTTGTTCAGCCTGATCTATTGGCCTGCCCCCATGCTGGGTGTTCAGGACGTAGTATGGAGTAGACAAACATAGACCTAGGGAACTTTATAAAATAGTAGGGTGGAGGGAGACACAAAAAGTTATAAAATATGGTGAATATGACCAGCGGTGCTATGACCTATAATCACAAAAGAGCTTGACTGTAGGCAGAGCAAACAGAAAGGCCTTTCTGAGGAGGGATTATTTAAACTGAGACTTAAAGCATGAGAAGGATGCAGTCACACCATTCCAGGCACAGGGACCAGCATGAGTAAGGGCTCTGAGGCATGTCAAGGATAGATAGATACTATTAATTATCCTCACATTATGGGTAAAAACACCAAAGGATACAAACTTTCAGTAAGATCACATTGCTAGCAGAATAATCTAGATATCTGATTCCAAGGCTTGTTCTCTAGTCTTCTAAGTCTTAGTGTCTTCTAGCTCCAGGATTAATCTCTGTACATCTTTTTCTTCCCTAACCCAAAATTAGATTGTTAAAATTCTGCCTATCAAATTGCCTTTCAACTAGAATGCTTGGGTGACTTTTCTGTATGCAT
Source organism: Mustela lutreola (assembly GCF_030435805.1). Classification (NCBI taxonomy): domain Eukaryota; kingdom Metazoa; phylum Chordata; class Mammalia; order Carnivora; family Mustelidae; genus Mustela; species Mustela lutreola. Next base: position 82,574,994 of record NC_081297.1, on the reverse strand, counting down.
GCTCTCCTCTAAAGGCAATTCTTTAGACATAAATATTCTTAATTATGTATTTCACCCCCTGGCCCTCCCGGCCATTCTCCCACATCAAGACGTTTGACCATGCCTGGAGACATTTTTGGTTGTCACAGCTCTGGGAGGAATGTTTCTGGCATGTAGAGACTAGAGGCTAAGGGGACTGCTAAGCTCCCCCCAAAGCACAGGACAGCCCCCCTCAGCGAAGAACTCTCCAGTCTATAATGTCAATAGTGTTGATGCTGAGAAACTTGGTCCCATCACAAAGTCTGTTCGGATATTGGTTTATAAGTCTGCATACAAACTCATAAAAGCCTCTACAACCCATTTCTCACCTGATTTATTACACAAGGAACAGAACTTCCCTTTTCTCTATGGACAGATGGGGATAATTCTTCCAGGCTTATTACCCCTGAAGCAACGTCTCCATGATTTTAGGCTTCACCTGAGCTGGGAGTAGGGGAAGGCGGGTATGATTTTGTAGTAAATCTCCCAGAGAAGGAAGAAGAGGATAGTAGGGGAATGTCAGTGCTGGAGGTGTGGCAGGGACACTGTTGGGAGCCTGAGCTGATGGCAGTGGCTTCACACCATCTAGGGTCATTTCTAAATCAGTGTTTTGAAACTCCAGGAATGCCTGTTATTCATGTACCTACTCTTTCCTCTGTGCCCTCTTTTGCATTTGTTACAGTAAGTGGTAAAATTCATCTGACTGAGAATTCCACAGATTTGATCTTCTAGCCCTTGCCACCTTTAAATCTCAGCCACACGTAGCTTTTAACCGCAAGGGTAGAGGAAGAGCTAGAACCTGGTGTTTGTTGTGCAGCATGGGTCGCTTAGGTTTAAAAATAACTTGTCCATGTCTAAGACCAGAATTAAATTTTAATTTGCCAACCCTAGTGTGCGTTTGTGACGGCCCTTGGTTTGTTACCTTGTGGACAGCAGGTCCACATTACAAAAGGCCCAGACTGATACGCAGCAGCAGAATAACAAGCCTCGTAGTGATTGGGAAGCCCAGCAGCTGGTCCCCGAGGAAGCTCCAGTGGATGCTGATAGGGTCACTGTCCAAGCAGCGGCACATTCGCAGGGTAACGGGCAACCAACTGTGGCGGAGAAAAAAAATAAAAAGAACTTTTATTTTATTTGCTGCAGACCTACCTGACTTCTTAGACACATATAATCACTTACCAAAGGGGAAAAAAAAAATTAAAAACAGGCTTTCTACAAAAGTGAGGCCTATTTTAAGGCAATTTACAAAATATCATTATGATTATTTTCTAAGTAAGGGTCATTTGTACAGAAGGGGGAGGAAGTGCACAGGTATCTCACATGTATGAGCAATTCAGATTTAATATGTTTTGGTATTTTACTTTAATAAAATAGACTGATGAGTAGCTGAAACTGACCAGCCTTGGTGCCACTCTATGTTTTGGCTTCCCACAGGGTGCCCAGCATTTTAAATTTCTCTTTCTAGTTAACATTAAAAAAAAGAAGAAGAAGAATTTCCATAATGAATTGATTAGAATTAAAGTTTAAAACTAACAAACAAGAGGTTTTCAATTGCACTCAGACTTTCAGCTGTTTTTCAGTGGCCATCTGAGCCATCTGTTGTTTCTAAGAAATCATAAAAAAAAATGGGTACTTTAATTATTAAAGCAGAAAAATAGCATTATTAAATACTCTTATTCAAGCATGTCTAATACTCAAAAAAATGTATAGGCCAACACCTCAGATCAGAGTCAACAGAATATATTTTATCCCTTTCTTTATATAAAACACTTTAATTTCTGTTATGAATTAAGAAAGGTACTCTATTTTACTAATACTCAATTGAAAATGAGGGTAATTTGGTCTCCTCTTGTTCAAGTATAAAGGTGGCTATGTTAGAACTTTAATTTTCCATAAGATTTTATAGTCATCTCTCAGTAATAATGATAATTATGACCCCTAGATTTGTTACCCTTATGTGCCAAATGATGTTCTAAGTTTGTTACATGTATTATATTTAGTTTTTAAAATACATCCACATTGCACATCTATTTCCACTAATTCAGTTCTTTCCTTTCGCCTGTATGCAAGCATGCACTCTCACTTCTTTTTTTTTTTTTTTTTAAGATTTATTTAGAGAGAGAGAGAAAATCTCAAGCAGACTCTGCTGAGCGTAGAGCCTGGTGGGCAGGGCTCAGCTCTCACAACCCTGAAATCGTGACCTGAGCGGAAACCAAGAGTCTTAATGCTCAAACCAACTGACCCATCCAGTCACATCCCTCTCACCCCTTTTAAAACCACCTGATTTCGGGGCGCCTGGGTGGCTCAGTGGGTTAAAGCCTCTGCCTTCGGCTCAGGTCATGATCCCAGAGTCCTGGAATTGAGCCCCACATCGGGCTCTCTGCTCAGCAGGGAGCCTGCTTCCTCCTCCTCCTCTCTCTCTCTCTCTGCCTGCCTGTCTGCCTATGTGTGATGTCTGTCTGTCAAATAAATAAATTTTTTAAAAAATCTAAAAATAAATACATAAATAAAACCACCTGATTTCATCGTTACTGCCTTGCCACTCTTCGCTAGCCCATTATTTGGTCTTGTACCTGAAACCTCCTTGCTTCCTCAGTTTGAACCACCTTCTGCACCCACGCAAACTGGTCTCCTCCTTTTCAGGACCAGAGTTTCAGATATAACAAATGGCCTAAACTCTCCTTTCATTTCTGCACCAACCGTCTTCTGTTTCACTATTTGCCATATTCCTGTCATTTCCTGATGACCTGAATGTTCACTCCAGACACCTTTTCTTGCTTCTCATGGCTTTTGACTCTTCCCGTAATGGTTACTTTCTTTCTTTCTTTCTTTTTTTTTTTTTTTTTTTGGCATCTTCTCCATCTTTACATTATTTTCTTCCTGAATTTTGGATCACAGTACTCTCCTAGCTCTCTTGTGCTCTCTAGCTTTAAAAATGTTTTCTCACCTTCTCGTCCTCCAGCATCTGGAATTCTTGTGAGATCTGAGCCCTGCCCACCAGGCTCTGGAATTCTTTCCTTGTCTTCATCACAGCACCTTGCACCCAGCTCTTCCTCCTCAGTTGCCCATATCTGAATGGGGGGCCTCATAGGACCCCCCCATTCCCGAGTCAGCTCTGGCTGGAAGCTCCAGCAGGATGTATAAAAGGCCTTCTCCCTCAGGCCTAGGGTCCTGCCGGCTCCTGTTCATCCATCCTTTCCATTCTCATGGCCGTCACCCTGGTTGAGGCACATAATGAGACACATTATGCCTCCTAAGCAGTCTTTGTACCTCCAGTCATTCTCTCCTCTTCCATTCACCCCCTGTATCACCCCCAGATTGCTCACCAGAAATCACTGCTTTGAATATTTCCTCTCCTACCCCCAACTCAAGATTTTCAAGATGCTCCAGTACCTGCCAAATAAAACCCAGACTCGCACAGATCTCCCAGTTTATCTCCCCAACTTTATTTTCCACTCCTTTACATGCTGGCTTATTCGATGTTCATCGTATAAGAATAGAACTTCCCATCTCCCATGCTCACTGGCCATACCATGGCAATGCCTCTCCACTGATGTTTTAATCCATTGACTATTCAAGACAAAAGTCAGAGTCTACATTAGAGGTACTCCCCACTCATTATTCCTAATATTAAACATTCTCTCTCTATTCTGATCTCTTCGCCCCACTTCGGTGGCTATAATCACATGTTAATTTGTCTTGTATTTAAGTAAATTTTTTTTCAAAGATTTTATTTGTTTATTTAACAGAAAGAGATCACAGGTAGACAGAGAGGCAGGCAGAGAGAGAGAGAAGCAGGCTCCCTGCTGAGCAGAGAGCCCGATGCAGGACTCCATCCCAGGACCCTGAAATCATGGCCTGAGCTGAAGGCAGCGGCTTAACCCACTGAGCCACCCAGGAGCCCTTAAGTAAATGTTTTATCTCATACTGTTTTGTCTCATACATAGCTAGATGACAAACCACCTTGCTCCTGTTTGAAGCGACTCCCCTTGGCTTTCAGGATAAAGTTCAAGCTCTTTAGCTGGGACCGTGAGTCTCTCCATTATAAACAGCTCCCTCCCTGTTTCTCTTCTCACACTTGTCTGCAGGCACCAAAGGCCCAGTCATTCTAAGGCACCTGCAGTTCCTCAAACACCTTCACTCATCCTCTTTTCTCTGCCTAGAATGCCTTACTTTGCTGATATTACTGGCCAGGCATGCGTCTCTTTCCACAGTCACCTCAGGCGCCACCTCCTTCAAGATCCTGTTCCTGATGTCCCCCCATCCACGACACACACACTGTCCTGGGTGCACAGTATCCTGGGGTAGGCCATTGCCTTTGTTTGTCATCTGACCAACGCTTCCTAGGAAACCGTAAATCTCTGAGGGGCTGCCACACTTCCCTCTTCCCACCTGTATACCTAGCACCTTGTCCTGGGTCTGTGGAGACAGTGCGATCACACAGGTTTGGCATGGGGAAGGCCAGCTGGTTATGTAAGTAGGTCTCCACAAGGTGGTATTTGCTTAGGTGAATTTACTATGACTCAGGGCCTGGCTTTTAGGCTTCAGGCCTGGGAACTTGGCTTAATGTATTGCAAGTAAATCCATCTCTGGACAGTGGAGCCTTATTCACTAAACTTATGGAGGCTCCTGTAGAAAACAAGCATGGCCGACGCCCCGATCCTTACAGAGTGCGCTGACTGGTTGGTTGCTGTTACTGCCCTGACCTGGGCATTTTCTCCCCCTGGGTACGTGCCACACGGAAAGTCTATATCTCCTTTGTATATTCACAGCCCATCTGTTTTACTTCTCAATGACTAATCACATGAATTGTGTGTGGATTTTACTAGCTCACCTGTTAACGAATGAGCAACCTCATTTTTAAATTCTTAGGGCAAGATGGAGGACTTTTGTGTGGCTTCTATGTGCTGACTAACCTGGCACATAATTAAGTCTTTGGTAAACATTTAAGTGACGTGACCAGGTGGTTGCTGATTGAATATATGAATGCAGATCCTGCCACTTAGATATGAGATTGCTTTGACTGAACGTCTGACCATGGCTAAGTAGCATAAAGACCTATCCCCTATGACCTCATTACCAAAAACCATATTTCTCTGTAAGAATGCCTTTAATTCTCTTATGTATTTCTTTTTTTTTTTTTTAAGATTTTATTTATATTTGACATAGAGAGAGAGCACAAGTAGGCAGAGTAGCAGGCACAGGGAGAGGGAGAGGGAAAGGCAGGCTCTCCACTGAGCAGGGAGCCAGATGTGGGGCTCAATCCCAGGACCCTGAGATCATGACCTGAGGCAAAGGCTGCTGCTCAACTGACTGAGCCACCCAGGTGGCCCTACGCATTTCTAACCAGCTTTCTTCATGTTCTTCCTAGCTACCACGTTAGAACGCACCTTCGGGTGTCGGGAGCCTAACTAGCATGTTGCAGAGTGAGCTTTCTCTGCCTGCCTTGTCTCCTCTGCTCCGCTGCCCCCACAAGCCTCACCTCTTCCCCATTTGTCCCTCCTCCAAAGGCACCTTTATTTCCTCTCCGTTCTAAATCAGAATGTGCCTTGAGGCTCACCTCTAAGGTAAGTGTCTGCACAGCCTCGGCTGCTAGCTTTGATGCTGCACCTTCGTGCTTGCCCATCTCTGACTTCCGTCCTCCTCTTGAGGTATATATTTATGTTTTAAAAAGAAACCGCTCTGAATAAAGTGAAAATATCAGGATCCTCCCATCCATGTGAAGTTAAAATAAAGTCAGTTCACAAGAGGAAAATCAGCCTTTTTGTAACAAAGTACCAAACAGGCAGTTGGTCGTGGATCATGTAGACAAAATTAGACTGTTTCTTTTCTTTTCTTTTTTTCCCCCCTTTGGTTGTTTTCATATTTGCGCCCGTGGTTACACAATTCCAAAATTCGACACCACTATGGTTCTCTGACCTTGTAACAAGAAAAACACATTTCTACTCACTTACCAATTTTAGGAAATCCTGATTCTTTTTTTTTTTTTTTTAAGATTTTATTTATTTATTTATTTTAGAGAGAGAAGGTGTTTGCAAAGTGGGGGAGGAGCAGAAGGCGAGGGAGTGGGGGGTGGGGAACATCTCAACACACTCCACACTGAATGCAGAGTCTGATGTGGGGCTCCATCTCATGACCATCTCATGATCATGACCTGAGCCGAAACCAAGAGTTGGACATTCAACCAGCTGAGCCACCCAGGTGCCCTAGAAATCCCAATTCTAATATAGTATGAACTTTTCACTATTTTAAATGACTGGGAAATTATCACCAAGTTTACCTATAAACCAAATAAGGGCAGGAATTTTTTTGTCACATTATATCTTTTCTGTCTCTTTGTTTCACCCTAAATATTTTCACACAAGTACATTCACGTAAAATAAACTGTTCACATAAATATATTGTTCTTCTTGTCATGGCTCAATGCTCATCATTAAGAGCTTAGATGCTTAACCAAATGAGATAATATCTGCCGTAAAATTTTAAGCACCTACCATGTGTATGCTAATCTCTGTGCAATGTTTCACATATCCTAAATATAATCTTCTGAAGGGTTTCATCCTTAATTATAACTCCCCATTTTACAGATGAGTATAGTGAGATCAAGTGACTGCCCAAGTCTCAGTTATGGGACAGAGTAGAATTTGGAGCCATGCCCCTCTGGCTTCCTTGTGCGTGCTCTTTTTCTTGTAGTATCTTTGCTTCCTGGGTGAGTGGACTGTCTTCCTGAGGTCTTACCACAATCTCCCTGCGCTACAACAATGCACAGGGCAGACGAGCTTTCTTATATGTTGTCCTTTCTTCTGCCATTTTTCACTCTTGGAAGAAAACAAATATTTCAGAATACTAGTGTGTGGGCTTCTCAGCCTGTGTCAGTCATAGGCTATTACAAGTCGAATATGTGTTATGTGCTTCAAAACATTGTGTCACGACACGGTTATAAAGGAATGGCTCTTTGGATGTAGACAGGAGCATATTTAAAACAGGAGTTTTCTGGGATGCCTGGGTGGCTCAGTTGGTTGGACGACTGCCTTCGGCTCAGGTCATGGTCCCGGAGTCCTGGGATCAAGTCCCGCATCGGGCTCCCAGCTCCATGGGGAGTCTGCTTCTCCCTCTGACCTTCTCCTCGCTCATGCTCTCTCTCACTGTCTCTCTCTCAAATAAATAAATAAAATCTTTAAAAAAAAAACAAAAATGGGAGTTTTCTGCCTGGTTTAACTTGTGTGTTTTTACAGCTGATGAAGAGTATGAGGATGGAATTGAACGGACATGTGACACTCTCCTCATGTGTATCGTCACCGTCCTGAACCAGGGCCTTCGGAATGGCGGCGGTGTGGGAGACGTTCTCAGGAGGCCATCGAAAGATGTAAGCTGGAAAAAAAAATATCTTTTCAAGAAGAACATAAGCATTCTTAAAGTTTTCTTAACAACATCTACAGCACAATATTGTTTGCTGTACCTCTGCATGATTTGCTTTAAACGTATAATGGTGGCCATTAAAAACCAATTAATCATATACTAGAACTACACAGAAATAACTCATGTCCTAAAAGATCAATGTCTGTTAGTAGGGTTATGAAAAGTTTCCAAGTTTGAACTGTGTATTGTGTTACAGCTATGAGATCATGACTACCGACTTGGTAGAGGAGTTAATTGTGACATAAATAACAGGAAGTAGGCTGCCTCTTGTGTCTCAGGCTTCTCAGGAGTGAAGATTTACTCTTTGCCTCTGAATGGTAATAGCGGTCATTCTTTCTCCTTGATGAATACAAAATTTGAACAAATTCTAACATGATTTCATATATTAAAATGGCAAGGCTAAAAAATTTCTCATTTGCTGCAAAAGCTCAAACTCCAGGCAGAAGGCTTGAAAAATCCAAGTCCTGCGACAGGCAAGCTGTGGCTTATTGTCAGTCATCTAAGGGTTCCTCGTCTATGAAACGGCTGGATTGCAGCGTCTCTGATGTGTGTTTTAATACTGCCCATCAGGTGGAAGTAAGCTGGAGCTGTCTGTACTTGACCCTGTAAGGCCAAGAACAAAATCTACTCTAGAAATGGACGAAGCATTAGGTCCTTCTCAGCTCCAAACGGCTGACCTTGGGAATTTCTACTTGTCTACCGTTTGTGCCGCTAGAAGGGTATAGGGTCCCGATGTGCCAAAATGCATTAAGCAGAATGTTATAGTACAGTGGTTTTTAATAAAATGTACGTTCCCCTGTTGGTGGGAGGGGTATAAGTCCTGGAGAAGGGAAGGTGCTCTGGGAACAGATGTGAAGTGTATCTCACAACACTCAAAAAAGAAAATGAAGACAGAAAGTGGGTCTTATTTTTTCCAGCTCGGAGCACTATTTATATTCATTCAGTAAACAGAAACTGAATGTATTCTCTCCTAGACCATGTGCCAAATCAGCGTACCTTGAAAATATGTATACATATATGTTCTTTAAAATTTTTATTTCAGGAGCCTTTGTTTGCTGCCCGAGTGGTGTATGACCTTCTTTTCTATTTCATTGTCATCATTATTGTCCTAAACTTGATTTTTGGTGTTATCATTGATACTTTTGCTGATCTCAGAAGTGAAAAACAGAAAAAAGAAGAGATTCTAAAGACAACCTGCTTCATCTGTGGTAAGTGGCCTCAAGGTACTAAAATAATGGGTGAAGAAAGTGTCTAGCAGGAAGGAGGGGCTAGAGTGATTTTTATTTATCATGCTTTGGGAAAAACAATTTCAAAGAAAGCTGGACAAAAATTATGTAACCAAGCAGTAGACTAGGGTTCTCTGCTTCCAGAAATAGATAGAAGAATGATATCCGAAAGTTATCTTGTCATCATTTCTGCGATTTGTATGATTCTCTGACTGTAGAATGTGTTGCAAAATTTCAAGAGGTTATACCAACTGGCGAACAGATTTTTAATCACAATAACATCTTGATTAAATGACAGGATAGTTTTTATTTTTTTTTGTTGGATTATGAATCCACGGATGATGTTTCTAGCAGCTTGGACTTCTATTCACTGTACCTTCTATCAGTTTTTCATATCTCTCTCTCCCTCTCTCTCTCTCTCTCTCTCACACCACACACACACACACACACACACACACACCGTGCTCTCCTTCTCTTTCCCCATTGTTAGCTCTCAGACTCACCCAGCTCTCTACTTGCCCTCATCATTCCCTTTTGCTCTACCATCTTCTCAATATTCTTCAGCCCTTCGGTAGTCTCTGCAGCTGACCTAGCATCCTGGAGTTCTTCCCTCTCTTTGAATAATCACCAAGTCCAGGTTATTCTCACCATCTCTTTCACCACGTTGATTCTTCACTACATTGAGCTGAAGAATCTTTTGTTTAAAGTCACGTAACAAGCGTAAGGGCTTCACTATAACATTACTCTACATAACTCAAATTGGACTTCAATAAATCCCATTCTCTCTTGATCCCCCTTTTGTCAACTGTCTCATTCTCTTAATGGGTCTCCCAAACTTTCCAGTATTCCTCCAACACTCAGACGTGTACCCAGTACTAACCTGTAACAATGAACTGTATCCCAGTGAAACAAACATGGGTTGTACATGCCCTTCTTCAGGGTGTTCACAGTCTATTGTGGAATACAAACACAGTTAAGTGTCATTGCTGTCTAGTGTGTTAAGAGACATGATAGAGAAGTTCGTAGGCTGTTATACCCCTTCAGGTTGTAGTGGGGACAGTCAGGAAAGGCTTTTAGGAGAGACGGTCACTGAATTGATGGTAAAGATGGAACGTATCTAGTCATATTATATTGTGTAGAAGCAGGGTGCCTGGGTGGCTCAGTGGGTTAAGCATCTGCCTTTGACTCAGGTCATGATCCTGGGGTCTTGGGATCAAGCCCCACTTCGGGCTCCCCACTCAGTGGGGAGTCTGTTTCTCTCTCTGCCCTTCCCCCTGCTCATGCTTTCTCTCTCTCACACATAAATAAATCAAATTTTAAAAATAAAAGAAAATAAAGTGGGTAGAAGCAGAGGAACCATCCTAAGAACAGGCATGAAGAGAAGAACAGCACAATGGGAGTCCTCAGTTCCTATAAGGAGCTCAGTGTTACTGGAACATGAATTTCAGTGCAGTCTGTGCCCCGAGAAGAGGGTCACCAGGACATGGCCTTTTATGTTAAAATAACTTGGACTTTGTCCTGTAGACTTACAGAGGAGCTGAACCATTAAAGAATTTAAGTGGAGGAGTACAGGATCTAATTTTTGTTTTAGAGCAATGGGGCAGGTTGTTTGTCAGGGGATATAGTCCAAGTGAAACGTAATGAAACTTTGCTGCGAGAAAGTTAGGGTGGCAGTATTAAGGGTAGAGGACAGGGTCGTGAAATATTTAGAGACAGAGTTTTTAAAAACCTCAGTGGTTAGGAATGAATAGGTTAGGAATGAATATGAAAGAAATATTTAGAGACAGAGTTTTTAAAAATCTCAGTGGTTAGGAATGCATAGGTTAGGAATGAATATGAAAGGTAGTGGTGTGTGGGGGTGGGTGGTAGTTCCAACAGTTGAGTTTGAGAAGAAAAGAAGAAGAAAAAATTTGGAGAGGAATCTGCTGAGCTTGACTTTGGAAATACTGAACTTGCAGTGTGTACTCAGCATCCCAATGGGCCACACCCAGTACAGACGTCTGAGCCCCAGAGAATGAGTCTACACTAGAGAGAGTAACTGGGGAATCCTCCGTCTGTGTGTGGTAGCAAAAGCCAGAGCATGGGGAAAGACATCAGAGGGGCATGAGAAAATGGTGGGGTTTAGAGTGGGAAATATCAGTGTTAAGAGAATGAGGGTCACCCACGTGCACACACACACACACACATACACACACACACAAAACACACAGATCTTCAGTCAGCGTGGTGTGAGGAGAACTAAGAATGTGTGTTACGTGGATATGAGGGGCAGACACAGCCTTGGGAAGAAGGTGATTGGTTATCAACTATTTCAAAGCAGAGAAGCCAGTAACACATTATGCCAAATAGAGCCTTTGAATTTCTCATTCAGGTGATTCAGGATAAAGATGGAGTCCTTTTCATTAGGATAAGTTGCACAACACTGGGGGAGACCTACTGGAAGGAAATGAAGCAGACAAAAAGAGTATTTATAGGTGCAGACTAGATGGAGGGAAGCAAGATTGAGATGGAGCCAAGGAAGATACCACACAATAATTTGGGGATTTGAGGAAGAAAGGCTCTGGATGGAAGAGTGAGTTCTGTGGAGGAAAAGAGGTGCTGCCCTTGAAAATCTTTCTATGTGTCTCATGGTCTTGCTTTTACAGTGCTTCCTCTAAGTCCTTCACTTCATGATCATAGTGACTATTGTGTCAGTGCACAACCTTGGAAGAAAGGGTTCTTTGGGAGAATGTATCAGTTAGATGTGAGCCCCATTTGAGGCCATGATCCTGCCTCTCATAGTCTAACAAGAAAGATGAGAAGCAAAGCAAGCCCAACACTTAAGTACCATTCCTGCTCCTCTAGGCTTTCCCTTTGCTGTCAAAATTCTCCTTGGATTTTCCCAGTTACTTAAAAAAAAGAAAAAAAAAAGAAAAAAAAACCCTTATAACCTGTAAATTCCTTAAAACATCACAGTAACCCTCATCACCACACTGAATGTTTTTCTCAGCTCTCCCCATTAGTTTTCTGCTGACCTTTTCTTCTGCCTTGGATTGCCCATTCTCTCATTCCATCACAAGCCTTCTTCCAACCACTGGATAAGTGGTTCGGATTTTATTATTGCCAAACGTGCAACCACAGGTCCAGCCTCTCTCCAGGCTTTTGTCCTTTGTTTTCAGTTGTTGTCTGACACCTATACAGGCATAACTTTTGGCAGCCAAATCTACCATGTCTAAAAACTGGTGCATCTTCTGTTTTCCTCCTCTGACCTTGCAATTTATTTTGACCTCCATATTGCCATTGATGATATCCCACTGGGCCTTCAGTTTTCTGGGCTGGGAGCTTCTCCATCATTTTTAGCAACTTCTTTTTCTAATTCTAGGTGCACTAGTTACCATCTGCTAATGAATCTGTGTTCCCAATCTCACTCACTTCCTTCCATATATCCCACAGCCACACCTTGGTTTTTCAGGCTCACCTTGGTTCACACCCCAAAATGTTCTGCCCAATGCTGCCAAACTAATTTTTCCAGTTTGAATTCATCATTTCCTTACTCAAAAGTCTATCAATAGTATTGCACAGATTGTAACTCTAAACTTCCAAATTTCCTGGCACATAAGGTACTCCATAGTCAAGCTCCCTTTTTGCCCACCTTTTCACCCAATGTTCCCCTGTTTATACATCAACTTCCAGCCCAACTGCATGACTCATCTTCAACTTAGAGACTCTCCACGTGTTCTCTGTTATGGTGTTTCTATTTGGAATGCCCAAACTCCTAAGCTATTGAACTCCAACCCTCTCTCTAAGGCCAGTTCTAATGCCATTATTACTTGAAGCCTTCTCAGATTCCATTTATCAGCAGCAAACATACCACAGCTTCTAAACTGCTCACATCATACTTAGCAGTATGGTACCATACTTATTTTTTGTTGTCTTACCTCTGTCGGATGGTATACACCATCACATCATAGAAAGGGCTTGGACTTTATGGTTAAGTAAACACACTGGTTCCGTATCCTGGATATTTGATCTTGGCCAAATTTCCTTTTCACCTTGAACTATTGTTCCCTCATCTGAAAAATGGAGAATATATAATGCCATCTTCTGTGGTTTGAGTGAGTATAATTGAGATCATGTGTCTCAAAATTCCTAGCTCAATGCTTGGCTGAGTAAGCCCTCAATGCACATTAATATCCCTTCTTTAAGAGATCCATGTCATATTTATTTTTTATGCTTCCATAGTATGTGTTGAGGACTATTCATAAATATTTGCTTAGTGAATGATTATTCAATAAATCAGCCTAAATTAGCATTGTCTCTATATTTATGTACCTTATAACCTACAAAAGGGAGATAAAGTGGTTAAGTACTGGATTGATGTACACTGCAGACAAGAAAACTAGGTGTACCAATTCCAAGTTATTTTAAAATTTTGTCACATTCAGAGTGTTTTGGTAGCATGCACATTATCACAGAGATATATGGTGATAAATCAGGAGGCTTAAGGAGGAGATATTAGATCAACATGGTCTATTTTCTAGAAGCTTCACATTTATTCAAAAATTTGAGAGGACATTTAGGTAATTTAATCTCAGAGTTAATTTTAATATTATTTTTTACATTAGAACAAATAGTATGCTACAAAGTAAAAGTTTTTTTAAAGTAAAACAAATTTAATATGAACATCTAAAATAAAATAGGATTAAAAAAACAAACAAACAAACTGAAAAGTATTCCCAGGCACTTATAACTGCTAACCTCTGTGACCTCAGCAACATAAAGTTTCTCTACTCTCTGCCCTCAAAGGACCTTTAGCAGAAATATGTGAGAAGCATTATCATAATGTGTATCTAGATATGCATGCATTCCTGGAATTGCTTACCATGTGTAAGATCTAATGCATACCATATACGTTAAAAGATCTTAATTACAAGAATGATTTAGACAGTTGGGATATTTGGGGGTTGTACTAATAGGCTATAGAAGAGTTGTGATCAATTGATAAACGGTTCTTGTAAGAACTGGGCATTACGCTGTGATCCAAAGAGGGGCATCTTACCAAACAGCAGAGGAGAGAATCTCCACGGTAGGAGAGAATTGGCTCCAGTAGCACACGTACCAAGTGACATCCATAGTAGCAGCAGAGGGGGAGGTAGATTCTGTGACAGGCAATGAGAGCAGATGGGATGTTCCTAGCCTTGAAGGCAATGACCAGATGTTTCAGAGTTATGACTCAGAAAACAATTGCTAGTGATCCAGAAGGCAACCATGATAGGGTGATGATTAGCAGATGACAGAACTGAAGCAGTAATCAGAGGAACAAATTGGCACCGGTATCCATATTAATTATTAATTTTGAGTTACCAGAGGCTGAAGGTCCAACCAGAAGGAGATGTTGACAGACCAGTGTGACAAAATACCAAAATGGAGAAAGGATTAATGGTAGTTAGGTGCTTCAAATGAAAGATCTTTCTAGGTGATTTAATAGGAGATAAAGACTATATGGGCGCCTGGGTGGCTCAGTGGGTTAAGCCGCTGCCTTCGGCTCAGGTCGTGATCTCAGGGTCCTGGGATCGAGTCCCGCATCGGGCTCTCTGCTCAGCAGGGAGCCTGCTTCCTCCTCTCTCTGCCTGCCTCTCTGCTTACTTGTAATTTCTCTCTGTCAAATAAATAAATAAAATCTTTAAAAAAAAAAAAAAAAAAAAAAAAAAAAAAAGACTATATGTCAGAGAGAGGCAATGTGTTTTTCTCTTAGTATATTAGCTCTTTATCAGTACTTGTGCCGTAAGGCCATTTATACATTAATTTGTTCAATAGTTACTTACTGAGTAACTTAGTTTTGTTCTTAGTTTTACCAAGTTTTGTTCTACTGCGGTGAAGAAAAAAGGACAAAATTTACTGCCATCATGGAGCTCATTTTTCAGCACACATGCAATGTGTGATGCTAAGGGCTATGCAGAAAAACAGAACTGAGAAAAGGTATGGGAATACCTGGGTGATGGGTGGATGTGTGCCCTCACCTTAGTCAGACTGTGTGGGGAACACAACATAGGTGCAGGATTATTTTTTTCTGAAACCTTTGTGTAGAACACACAGAGTTCCTCTTATTCTTCCTTTCTTTCTATCTTATCATCTCCTCCAATACCCTGGCTTTCATTGTTTATTTTATGTCACTTATCCTTGAATTAGTATATTTATACCTTGACCTCTCTGTTTAAGACAGATTTTTAGCTTTAGATCTAACAACCCAACACTGGTTGTTCTATAGGCATCAGAAATTCAGCACTTCCCCAATCAAATGTATCTTCCCTCCAAAGTCTCTTCCTTCTTTTTTGTTTTTCTTTGCTGTACTGATATTACCATAAATTCAATCACTCAGGTCAGGAACTTTAGGGTCATTCTTGATTCCTCCTAAATCTGTCCCTCTAATTGGACATCAAGCCCTCTTAAATTTTCATCCAAAAACTTCTCTTCAATCTCTCCCTCTTTTTCATTTTTTTTCAATTATTCTGTCAATGTTAGTTGAATGCCTACTGTTTTCCCAATACTAAGCCAGGTGCTAATACAAAAATAGATCAGACAGTAAAGTGTAGAAGCTACGATAGACATAGATAAATTTTCATAGCAAAGTGTTATGGGCACAGGAAGGATCCACCAACTCTGTGTTTGTGTAAGTCACTGGTAGTTGAGCTGGGTCTTGAGGAAGGAATACCTGTAAGGCAGGAAAGAGAGGAGGTAGAGACATAGAATTTTCCAATCTATCCAGAGTTTAGAGAATGGTGAGAATGTCCCAGTCGTTCTAAGAAATGTGTACAGAGTAGATGGTCAGAGTATGAATTCAAGGATGACTTCAGGTTCCCTGGTTGACAAGGACTTTTTTAACAGAGGTGAAGAAGAGCTAAAGAAACAAATTTGGTGAGCTGAGTTTGACATGCTCATAAGTGAGCCAGGGGGATTCACCTAGAAGACAGCTAGAAATAGAAACAAGTTGACAAGAAAGGTCAGTGCTGGGGCTGCCTCACCAGCACAATGATGGTTGAAACCGTGGGTATGGCCAACAAAACTTAGAGAGCAAGAACCAGTGGAGATGAAAGACAACCAGTTCCCTGCCTTTACACCCCCCACTACTCTAGTCCCCTGGTCTCCCCACTCTCAGCCTCTACTCCCAGTCTTCTTCTAAATCCCACCACAGGAAGTTAGCTGAAGCACCGCTCTGAACGGACTAGTCTCCACTCAGAGGCCTTCAAGATAAAGTGCAATCTCCATAGCTTTGCATTTAAAGCTCTTTACAGTTAAAAATAAAAATAAAAATAAGTAAAACTCTTCATAATTTGTGCCAAATGTACCTTGACATCTTAATTTCCAAGTGTTCCCTTTGGAGGAACTGACCAACCCCCCCGCCTCCCCCCAAACAGGTCATCCACTTTGATCTGTAGCTTTGCCCTGCCATTGCCTTTGCCCAGAAGGCCAAAGAACATGGCTTTAGAGCTAGAAATGTTTTTGTTTAAATACGGACTGACTTCTTCACTAACAAGAGGTGTTAATTTGTGCAATTTATTGAATTCCTCCGAATCTCTTTCCTCACATACTGAAAGGTCAGATTGGATTATTGTAATTATAAGAGCCTATTTAAACATCTTTATGTTGTTGTTGGCACAGATAGGTGCTCAATAAAAATTAGCTAGCTTTTATTACCGTTCATCTCTTTTCCACTTGCCATTATCCTGTTTCAAGGCTAGACACTTAAAGCTTGACACCTCTTTTAAACCTTTTGAAATGTACCTCGTCACAGTTCTTATTGTCCTTCTCTGTGTTTCCTTGGCAGTTTATACCACTTCAGGATATAATGCAAGCTGTCTGTTTCCTCTAGCATATTACAGATTACCTGATAGTAGACACATTATTTTATAGCCCTATGTACCTTGCAATAGGAATGTAATTGTTTGAACTGAGTTCTGGAAATATCTACTTTAACATTCTCTCTCTCCCTCCTTTTAAATAGTCTAACCTCTTGAGGAGCTGCCAACATTGTTTTCCAAAGTAGCTGCCTCCTTTCACATTCCTACTGGCAGGATACGAGGGCCCCAGTCCCTCCACAGCATCACCAAGATTTGTTATTAATCTGTATTTGATTATAGTCACCCAAGTGGAATAACATTTTATTAGTGAAATATTCTTAATTCATTCCATAAATACTGTATTCAGGGCTGACTGTGAACCGGACACCCATGTTAACTATTCGGACCAGTGGTGGAGAAAAGAGACAAATGTATCTGCTCCTGGACACAATAAATAATAAACACAGAAAGTTCTTCTCTAAGCTCCTGGATAAAATGGTGTTCCTTTCTTCTGTACTGATTAGCAGGCAGGCTTCTCCTCACACCATTGTGTTTACTTTTTTATCTTAGACACACAGTCCAGTTTAATGGAGCGATGATATGGCTATGTTCATTCTGTGAGGAGGTGATAAGCACTCTAGGAAAAAGAGCATAAAAGAGAAAGAGTGATTGAGGTGCTGGCAAAAGGGAAGGGGCAGGTTGTAGGACTAAATAGGGTGGTCAAGTTAAGCTACAGGGAGGTGAGGTTTGAGCAAAAGCTTGAAGGTGAACAAGTCAGTCAGAGAGACACCAGAGAGAAGAGCGCTGTGGGCAGAAGAAGCGACCAATCCCAAGGCCCTGAAGCAGGAGTCTGCGTGCCAGGAGCAAGGAGGCCAGTAGGGGAGTTGACAAAGGAGAAGAGAGAGTGAGAGACAAGGTCAGAGAGGCTATAGGGCCAACTCACTTCGACTTTAGCAAACCAATATTACACGGAACCTACTTAGACTCAACAATTGGTCGTTATTCATCTGAACTTCAAACTTAACTTGGCATCCCCTGAGCACCTGTATTTTATCTGGCAACCCTACTCAGAGGCCATCGTAAGGCCTTTGACCCTTACTCTGAGTTGGTGGAGAACCACTGCAGGGTTCGGAACGGAGGAGAAACACCATCCTGCTTCGGGTTTTGAAGTTTCTCAGTGGCCGCTATGTTGAGTATAGGCCACAGAGAGTAAAAGTGGAAACAGGGAGGCCTGGAAGGCCATCGCAGTAGCCCAGGCGAGAGACGATGAAGGCTCAGATGAGAGCCGCAGCTGCGGAGGTGAGGAGAAGGGACCAGATTCTTGGTATTTGCTGAAGGCAGAGCCAAAAGGATTTCAACATGAATTGGATATGGGTGAGAGAAAGAGCGGATCCAAGGATGACTCCTCGGGTTTTGGCTTGAACAACTGGAAGACTAGAGTTGCCGTGGAATGAAGAGGAAGACTGTGGGTGGAGCAGTTTTGGGGAAGAGTATGGATTTTATTTGGGCCATGCTGAGCTGATGATGGGTCAAATAAGACGAGGCGTCACTATCAGCCAGCGAATTTTATGGTATTTTCCATTAAAACAGCCAATAATATAATTTAAATCTGTCCACTAGGGACATATTTTTTTTCTTTTTACTTATTGTACTTTGTATCTTGTTATTTAAAGGGTCTTCTTTGTTCCTGAATGGTTTTTTAAAAATATGCTTAGGAGGGACGCCTGGGTGGCTCAGTGGGTTAGGCCTCTGTCTTCAGCTCAGGTCATGGTCTCAGGGTCCTGGGATCAAGCCCCCCCTGCATCGGGCTCTCTGCAGGGATCCCCACCCCCACCACCGCCTTTGTGATCTTTGTCAAATAAATAAAGCCTTTTTTAAAAATATGCTTAGGAAAGAAGAGCTGGGATTGGAATTCAATTTCCTAGTTTCTTCTCCAGTATCTGAACTGCAAAACCAGACTGTATCCCAACACCCCATTTTACTTGGCAATCAAATTCACTTTTCCATAGATGTTTTTCTCCATCTCCATTCATTTTCTTTCATCCACTCTTCAACCCTTGAGAGAAAGGAATCTTACTATGCAGAACCTCTCCTCGGTGTCCTTCCAGCAGCTGAAAATCTGCCCTGGATATTGAACAGACCATCGCCTCCTTAAAATGCCAGGAACACAGTGGTCTAAAAGGCTGGAGCCCTTACTCACCAGGAGCAAAGATCACTGTGGACGTTGGCTTACCCTTCACTGATTACAAGTGGTTTTCAAGATGACTCTCTCTGCTGCCTCTCCTCTTTTTACCCAAGTTCCTGGATAAAATAACATTTTTTTTTCCTGTCCTGATTAGCAAGTGTGCCTTTTATTGCATGACCATTTTTACTTCTTTTTCTTAGACTTGTGGTCCAGTTTAATTGGACAGTGTTGACATGGCCATATTTAAAATTATCTGCAAATTTTACAACGGTAACAGGACTATGCATCTCCAAGGATCCATTTGGGGGGTGGAGGGGTAGGAGAACATTACTTTGGAAGCAATCTACAGGCTCTGGAGGTCTTGTGTCCTATGCTGTTTTGGATCATGACATTCTAAATCAGCACACTCACGGAAAGCCTTTATTCACAGAATTGTGATGTCTTTTTTTTTACACTAAGAAGTGAGTGCTGATGAACTGACAAATTACATACGTTGTGCTCTCTGTGTTTTGCAGGACTTGAGAGGGACAAGTTTGATAATAAAACGGTTTCATTTGAGGAGCACATCAAGTCAGAACACAATATGTGGCATTATTTGTACTTCCTCGTCCTGGTGAAGGTTAAAGACCCAACTGAATACACTGGACCTGAAAGTTACGTGGCTCAGATGATCGTGGTAAGTGATGAGAGTGTTTGAACCTATGACTACGTTGCCTGTGTGTGCTCTCCCCTTCTCTACCCTGCCCTTCTCCCAAAACATAGACGTTCTCCCAGTCATTTTGTTAACGTCTAAACAGGACTGTCAGTCACTGAAGAATCTTCATGCTGCCTAAATCACTGGACTTCTTGGTTACAGACAGTAAATTGAAGTCTTAAGTGCACAGAGGATATTTACTGAAAAATTCCCTGGTACCATCTCAGTTCCGACTGTCATCTTCTGACCTTGTGTCATTGCTCGTGTCTCAGTTTTCCAAATCTAGAACTTTCCCATTGTCAAATGGGAACAGAAGAGTCATACTCTAAGAAATTCCTTGTATTTCAGAAATCAGGAGTTTAAGAATAGTGTTTGGTCTCAGTGGGAGAACACTGGCGTTCTGTCTACATACAGTTTGGGTTGTTGCTGACGATTGGCACTGATTCTGCCATACCTACTTGCTTCTAACTCCTTAGTAAGATCGGTTGCAGAGGCTATGGTTGTCCATAATTTGGCCTTTCTTCTGTTTTACAGAAGAAAGGCCAAATTATGTATATTAAAATTATGTATATTAAAATTAAGTGGCTTAAAGAGAAGTCAGAGTTACATTAGTGTCATAATGCACATTTAGTATCAATGCATCTGAATTCAATGCCTATATTCTTATAATAAGCACGCTGTATGTTGGACTTTCTTTCTCAAAACCATTCTTACAAAACTATTTGAGAGTGAAGCTTTAGAAGAGGCAAGCTCCTCCTTGCATCCTGGTCCCAGGGTAACATGTAGTCAGCACCAAGTGCTGAAGCTGTGGGAGAGCCAGATGACGGTAGCTCTGAATCCTTCCTTCTGGAAGCTGGACATGCCTGTAGGAAGACATAAACTATAGAGGGAGCAACCAAAGACTATGTTTGGCAGGTAACATATTAGTAAGAGCAAGTTAACATTGCAGTAATGTATCTCATCTGACAATATTTATGTGTCACAGGAGAGCTACATGTAAATTGAATTTTTATTGCTAAGAATTTTTCATGTTATTTTTCTTTTTGACTTGTGTCCACTGTAAGTTGTTCTTTTTTTTTTTTTTTCCTTTTTTAAGATTTTATTTATTTATTTATTTGACAGAGAGAGAAAGATCACAAGTAGGCAGAGAGGCAGGCAGAGAAAGAGGGGAAGCAGACTCTCTGCTGAGCAGAGAGCCCGATGCGGGGCTTGATTCCCTGACCCCAAGAACATGACCTGAGCCAAAGGCAGAGGATTAACGCACTGAGCCACCCAGGCGCCCTTATAAGTTGTTCTGTGTGTACGGAAGTTTGCATCCTGCCATGAAGTTGTCATTATTTATGGGACAGTGGGCAGAACTTAATATTGTTTCTTTTTTTTTTCCCCATGTTTCCTTTTCTGCCCTCTCTCCCATCTACATTAGGGAAAAAGGTAATCATTTTGAAGATAGGGATTCATAGCCATTATTTAGACATTCTTGATCTCAAGATGCCCAAGGACCATCTTTGTGAAATAGTTTGCATCTGCTTGCTGGGGAAAAACACATAGAATGTTATGTTTAAAATGTAACTTCACATTGCTGTATTTTATCAAAGTTTGAGTCAATTGAATGAATACATATTTACTGGGCATCTGTTGCATCCCTTGGACTGAAAGATTTTGGGGAAAACTGAGGAGTCCGACACCTTCCCTCTCTGCCAAGGAATCTGGAGTTTAATAAGAGGGAGAGGAGAAAAACAAGCCAAAAGTAGAATAGGCGAAATTCCGCAAGAGTGGACAAATGAAAATCTGCGAAGGCTTAAGGATACAGAGTGACATCCAGCTGAGAGGTGGTGGAAGGGAAATGTTGGGGGGGGTGTTGGGGGCAGGGTAGGATTTGTGTAGATTTGTGTAGATTGGGGCTGTCTGTGGGATTAAGACTGATTACCAGTAAGAGGGAGCAGCCCAAACAAAGACATAGAGATGGAACACTCAGACACCCAGGGGGCATTGGCCCAGTTTCGCTGATATATAGTCCACTTGTAAAGAAGCTCTGAGACATAGGATAGAGAAAGTAGGTTGGAGTTTTGGTGGTAAGTGTCAGTTTGGGTTATCATTTCATCAGGAATGGGAAGCCACTGAACGGTTTCACTGTGGGAATGATGTGGCATAGGACAGTAGTCAGGCCATGGTATGTAGGCTGGTTGGGAGAGGGGAAAGATGAAATCAGAGGTGGTATTTGGCCGTTGATGAGATTAGGAGTAGGGAGGATCAGGAGAGGCAGTAGACTACAAGATGAGGCCAAGACACCTGACGTTGTGAGCCTGGTCATTGGGAGAAAGGTGTTGTATCAGTTACAGAAGGTCTTCTGAAAGAGGAAAGGCTGGTCAGAGAAGAACACTTGTTGATTTCGAAATGAGTCTAGAAGCTGAGTCATAAATCAGGAGGGTCAGGGTAGTGACAACACCACAAGCCTTTGAGCCAGGAAGATCTGGGCTCAGATCTTAGCTCTGTCACTTACTTGCTGTGTGGTCTGGGATATCTTGGATCAGTCTTTGAACCTATTAGGGCCTCTGCCTCCTCATCCAAAGGGAAGATTGGTGTGAGATAAGTGAGATGATCCTTTTAACGTGGATAGCACAGTGGAGGTACTTGGGAACTGACAGTTTTCACTGTGACTGTCTACATGAAGTGACAGGTGAAG
Source organism: Mustela lutreola (assembly GCF_030435805.1). NCBI lineage: Eukaryota > Metazoa > Chordata > Mammalia > Carnivora > Mustelidae > Mustela > Mustela lutreola. The sequence continues at coordinate 82,552,952 of NC_081297.1, read as the reverse complement.
CCATCAGATTAGGAAGAGAGGGGAGAAGAGAACATGTGTAAAAAAGAAAGGAAGAGAAAGCCCAAGACAGAACCTGGGGGATCCCCCGCTCAGGAAAAAGAAGAAAGACAAGTAAAAGAAGTAGAAAGGAAGACATTAAAAGAGGCAAAAGGGGAACCAGGATGTGGAGTGTGTCAAAAGCCAAGAGATGAGCCTCGCAATGTCAGAGTTTCAACAGCATTAATTGCTGCAGGGAGGGCATGAAGAAGAGGCTGGTCAAACAGAGCCTTTGGGTTTTGTAATAAGGAAATCACCAGGTGGCTTTTACCACAAGACACATCTTTCACCTTAGCATGAAAACCAGCCTTTGGCCGAGCACCTGTGCTTGAATTTTTAAGGATCCATGTCATTCCATGTTTCTCCCCTTCCTATGCCGTCAGCTCTCTCCAGAACCGTGACGGGAGGGAGGAGCCCTCCCCAGCTTATTCCAATATAAACTGTCTCATTGTCATCCAAGCAGGCCATGGCCAAGACAGCAGGCACCGTTTCTGAATTTCAATGGCCAGGAGAAGGAAGAGTGAAATTATTAAGCTCAGGACGGATGGAAACAAAAAGTCATTTACACAGAAGAGTGCTCACTTACTGGAAGAGCCTTTTTGGGAACATTTCAAAAAGTCTGTAGCTAATGAATCCAAATTAGAAAATCTGTTACTCCAAGCTCTGTGGAGATTATGGCCTTAAGTCCTGATCCTCTGAGAGGAAGAGAGAGAGAGGAGGAGAGAGAGGGATTGGGATTTTAAAGCACAGAGCAAGTTGAAGCAAGTCAGTTCAAAGACTATATATTTTCTCTCTCCAGCCCAGAGGCAACTACTCTCAACAGTTTGGAAAGAAACCTTACACACATTTCCTTACCACTTTTATTTTTGCTCCTTAAAAATAGCTTCATTTACCAAGTTGATTTAAGTGCTTGTTTATCAGTAGAGCTTTGAAAGCAGCTTTAAATTCCTCATAATTGATGTACCTTTTAGCCTAAAGGATTTATGCAAAAGAAAATGAGGAAGTTCCTCATATTCATGAAACAACTCATCTGAATTCCACTACCCTGTTTAAGTGCAGCTGATTTGTACTTCAGACCCTTAGGAAGGGCTTCCTGCCTTATGCTGGCATGAGGAAAAGGAGAACATAACAAGTTTGGGGCATGTTTCTCCCCTCGGTGTGTTTTTCCACCTCTAGTGCTTCACTTGATTACTAGGTCAATAAGGAGTATTTATATCGATATGCATGGAATCATACATTGTAAATAAATTGATTTCTAGAGGTTAGAATCTAAGGAAATATACTCGTGCCTCCATATCCATTCAGTAATAGGATCAAGACTCTGAAATGTGAAGAGAAATTGAAATCTTTTTTCCCGGGCCTTCAGAAGCTCAGCTAAGCTGGTTGAGTATCAGCCACTGTCCAGGTACCTGAATGAATACAAAGCTACTTCTGGGATATTGTTAGGGGAGATGTGAGTTGATCAAGGCGTTTGGGAAACATATTTTCCCCTGGCAAGCGGACCCTCATCTTTGATAAGAGAATTGATATTTTGAGCTTGTATTTATTGGGAACAGAAAATGAGAGAGGAAAAGGAAGGCCCATGCTGGAAAGGAAAAACCATGAGAGGGAATCCAATAAACCGGAAGAAAGGGTATAAAAGGATAAATCTTCTAGCCTGTACTAGTAATGGCCTTTGAGCATCACTAAGCCCTTTTGCTTCTCCCATTACCCAAAGGATGATGACTGGGGAGGAAAAAACAAAATTGAGATCATTAGAAAAAAATGCCCAAGGCTTTTAGATGTTTCTCTAACATTTTGAGGACATTTTCCGATTTTCAGTGTTCATTTGCTATGATAGGGTTGGGGCCATCACGGATATTTATGACTTAATTTGGCGAACAGTAGGATCAAAACAAAAGGTGCCCATAAGACAGGTATTGTGCCCGTTCAAAGACCTGCTACCTTATACCTGTGTGCTCCGCTGTGCTAGGCTGTCACCGAGACTCTGGCTGGCCATGCCACCTCCCCCCCACCCCCACCCACCGCCAGGACCATCGGTTTCTGAGGATCACTTCCTCGTTTTAGTACAGGGTTCTTTTAAGCTCTTCTATTTACCCGACTCCTGTCCGGTGTCCCGCTATCATGGTGATGTCTGCTAGGACAATTTAACTCATGGTTTGGTTAACATAATAATCATCTTGACATAAAAAAGAGTTGTGAGTTTCTTGAAGGCCATAACCAGGAACAGCACAGCCCTTTGTTCTCTGTAATAGGAGAGCAGGTAATATCTGTAATATGCCTTAAAAGCAATTTGATAAACAGTGAGTGCTTCCTGTCTCCTAGCAGCTGTTTATGGGTTTGATACAGAAGGCTAAGTAAGAAATAGTCTCTTTCCCCCAGGAAGTTCGACACATTTATTGAATGAATAATAAAATAACTAGAAATTAACAAATGAATTTTTTTTCTTAGCCCTCTGGTAATTGGAGATAATTTACAGAAAGATATGTGACAATAGCTGCAGGAGTTTAGAACATGAATTTCTCATTAGTCCAATGTCATCTTTTCCCCTCTTTTTAAAATTGGAAGATAAAGATGCAGCAGGAAGGGGTAGGCCACCTGAACCAAATAGAAGGAATGCGGTATTAGAAATCACGTGGCTGATTTGAGAGCCACTTTCATCCCCTCTTGCCGTCTTTCTCAAGCCCAATCCCCCCACATTCATGCCTACATCCCAGGAGAGGGCCTGAGCCTGCTCCTGGCCAGGGGCACACATGTGCAGTGGAGGGTTTTTACAGTGGAATTCACCCTAAAGAATAAATTCTTTCTTGCAATCATCTGTTGAGATGTCTGAAAGAGAGGGATGGTCCTTTCAATGAGATAGAAATCTAGTCACCAAAAAAAAAAAAAAAAAAAGAAATCTAGTCACCCCTTATTTCAGCTCCAGAAGGGAGGAAAAGAACTAACAATTTTCCAGATTTTCTCTGTGTCTAGAACCCCCAATCAGCCTTGTTTATAGTTAACCCAGGTTTCGAGCAGGAACTGTTGGATGGGGAGATGTTTGGGCTCCTGAAAGACATCGAGTCTTCAAGGATTTGTACGCGCCCCTCCTCTGTTAATTTGCCGACTTAATTTCTGTATTATTGTTATGTGTCATAACTATGAAATTATATGTCCTGATTCTATTGTTTCTAATTTATGCTAATTGTGTAATTGGATCTAATTAAGCCAATTATGTAACTGCTCAATCTTTAAAACCTAAAACTTCAGAACTTCGTAAGACACTGTTAAAATTGTTTACATTTCAAGACAAACCAAGGGGGTCTTTGCAGCTCGGAATGCACAATTAAGAAGTAAAAGTATATACTGAAGGAGATACCACCTTTCTTTCCATATTTTTAGTCCAGACATGTGTCTTCAATTGAAGAGGGATCCTTTTCGTTTCCCAGCCCTGGATTTCATTGTCACTGTGAGGTCTTTCTACATTATTCTAATTTCTTATTCCATATGCATATATAATATTTATGAATTACCACATTTAACCTGATTCTCCTCTTCTTTTTAGTTTGTAAAAACAGAGATAGAAATGGTAAGTACTTCCCAGGGGGGGCTGTACACAGAGGGTAAAGGACTGGGGCCAAATCGTGTTTGAATGAGCTTTGTGGAGGGGAGTGCGACTGGGAACAGAGACGAGAGCCTGAACTCTTCAGACAGGGAATCTGCTGGCAGCCAGGGGATAGTTCTCCAGGCTCAAAAAGCCAAAACCTGGCTTTTGTTAGTGTTTCTAGTCAGTGCTGAACCGAAGGAGTAAGCTGAGGTAATCGATTCTGAAGTTTAACTTCTTAGGATTTCCGTTGACACGATGGGTGACTTCTCCCCTCTGCACTTCGCTTTACCCATCCATGAAGCAAGTACGACCAGCCAATCCACACTAAGAACAGAACTGACTGAATGTGGCTGGTCCCGGGAGGCCTCCTGCTGTCCGGGACCCTGTCCCTGTGGTTGCTGGACTGAGGGTGAGGGAGGGGAGGGTTCCAGGGTCCCAAGGAAAACACCTGAGCAGAGAAGGCTGCAGGGTTCTAAGGAGAGAGGAGCATTTGGAGGGCTGGGACAGTGGCTCATTCAGCAGCTAAGAAATATTGTAGTAGTCTTAGCAACTAGTACAGTCATATCTATGTGTCCCAGCTGAGTGTTGGCCGAGGACATAAGAAGACTTTCCTTGCAGAGTTGCTATGAGGACCAAAGGAACTCACGAGCACTAACCACCCTACCACTGATATAACTGATGTTTGATGAGTGCTGACTCTGTGCCAGGTGCTGTGCTAAGTGTCTGATGTGTGTCCTCTCTTTTATGGCCCTGGGAGGCACTCTGCTAAGACTGTGGCCATCCCGCCCATGAGGAAGCAGGCTTAGAGAGGACTGATGACTTGCCCAAAGTTGCACAGCCAGTGGAAAGGCACGCCGTGTCTGTAATGTGCCCGGCACATGCAAATGGTCACTAAGTGCTCTGTTTTTATCTGATGCCATGTGGTGTCCAAAGCTAGAAGCCATGCTTCCTTTGAGAGCAGGCCAGGCCGGCTGCGCAGCGGGCCTGGTGCTCTGCAGACAGTGGGAGGTGGAGGGGGAACTATACACATTCCGTCCAGTGCAGGGAGTGGACCTGGGCGGGAGACAGGAAGTCAGCTGACGGCCCTACAGTTGCAGGAAGGCCTGAGAGGAATTCAAATAGGAAAAATGTGCTCATTCAGAGCTGGGTGGCAGCTGCAAGCTTCTTACAGTGATTTGAAGGATTGCAATTATAATTACTACAATTGCAAGCAAGAAAGACAGAGGCCGCAGGATATTTCAATTTAATTTGGCAAGAATTTGCCAGGGAGCGCTGTGCACAAGGCACCGATCAAAACAAGAGTAAAACTTGGTCACTGGCCTCACAGAACCACAATTTGATAGAAAAGACAGCTACTGTCGCTGGAAACAATAGCGTACATCAGAACTCTGGTGAGAGGTCAAGTAGACGTACCCACACACAGCATCTGGAGAAATCTCAAACGGTGCTGTTCTGCCCCTGCCTGAAACCCTTCCAGTGGTACTTGGAACAAGAGCCACACTCTTTCGCGTGGCCCCTTATGCCATCTGGCCCAGCCTACTTCACCAGTCTTGCCTCATTCCACCTTCTTTAGCCAACTACAGTTCAACGACGTTGGCTCTTTTCTGGGAAATTCGCACATCTTCCCTGGCCAGAGCCTTGGCACAGAGCTGCCTGCTCTTTGCAGTTTCTGTTCCTAACTCTTTCCATGCCTGGCACCTTCCCCGACACCCTCATTCCAGTTACTTCTCTCCTGTCACCCTTTCGAGCACCTAAATTAATCTGACCCTAATATTGTTTTTATATGTATTGATGTGTTTATTCCTCTCTACAATGACATCAGTATTTACACACCTGGTTTGATCATCACAGTATTTCCAGCACCTAAATTCACGCCCAGCATGCTGAGTGTAGATTTGTTGGGCAGAATGAATAAGATGTGGAACCGCTGGGGCACAGATGTCACAACAAGTCTTTGTGGCTGAAGAGACTGGGGGCAGTGACATGGAGAAGATGATGAGGAGAGTTGGACCTTGAAGAGGATTTTGACAGAAGGGATAGAAGGGAATATATTCCAGACAAAGTGTTTATCTTAAAGGGAAAGCATGCACAGCCAAGAAGACAGGAAACAAAATTTATGATATGTGCCAGCAGCTTTGCATGTTATTTAATTACACCCATTTTATGGAAACTGAGGCTCAGAGAAGTTCATTACTTATCCAAGGTGCTTGACAAATAAGTGCTTGAACCAGGACCCAGCTACAAATTGTTGGGGGGCCAATAGCTATGATTTTTACCTTTATGCTATGTTTCATCTACTGAAGAATCAGGCAAAACTTGACTAAGATCAATTATTATGTGAAACAAGTGTTGGAGAAAAGGTAGGGGGAAAAGACCAAAATCAAAAGACCTCTTTGAAAGAAGGAAAGGATGTCTCTGATATTTTAAGGAATTAGAATTCTTACACTCTCAGTTGAGATATGAAGTAAGATGCCTTAAAAATGCAGCCAATAAATTACTTCCCATTGGTGAAAAGTTTGCTGGTCAAACAAACACAGGCACTGGGCTGCCTAGGGTTGAAGGCTGAGCTTCCTTCAGAAGCTTTGGTGAAACCTGCAACAAAGGAGAGATGATGGCTTAGTGCAGTGGCAAAACACACCAGGGAGCGGACAGCCTGGGAAGGAAGGCTTCCTAAGGCAGTTGGGCCTGTGTAGAGAAAGAGTGGGGCTAAGCAAGGGGACAGGAGGTAAAGGAGCCACCAGATCCAGATCACAAGGGCCTCTTGCTTGGGAGTCTTTACTCTATCCTGAAAGCTAATCCTTCAGAAATCTTAAACCAAAGAGACAAGGTCAGGCGTGGATATTTAGAAAGCATGTTCCATGGGAGTGAGAAATGGATACGAGGGGACCATCGAAGAGCAAGAAAATGAGCAGGTAGAATGAGTTCATTACCCAGGAGCCATGAGGAGGACTGATGTGAAATGCCACTGGAGACTGGGAAGAAATGGCGGATGTGAAGGCGTGTAGGCAGAGGATTTACTGAAGGCAAGGGGGAGGTGGTGGTTCAACCTAAATCGTGGGGGTTCCACAGGAGTAAGCCGGAGAAAGGTGATAATTTCAGCATGCCTCATAGTGTCCAAGTGCCTAGGTCCAATTTGGGTTTCCAAGTGCATATGACCAATAAGAAACTGAATACGTGGTTCTGGAATTCTGGCGAGAAGTCTAAAATGGACAGACCACTGGAAAAGATAAACTATCACAAATATAAGATTTCAGTCTTCTTTGATCACTAGGATGCCCCAGGAGCATCAAACAGTGCCTGGTATATAGTAGATGCTCAATAAAAATTTATTAAATGAGTATAAATATTTATTAAGTCACTAGAGAACACAGGATACATGACATTACTGATTAGGACAAGGCTAATTAAGGGATACTACGTAGAGTGAGTAAGTCAGAAAAAGCATGCCCTTAGCCTAAAAGATAAAGAGGTATAACTATTAATTAACATGAATAATTACCAATGATGATGATGATGATGATATCAAGAGTCTTCCACACAGATTTTACTTAACAAAAAGTAGAAACTCCAGAAAGGAGAAAACAGTTTTCATAGGACTCTAAAGGAAGATTTTAACTTCTCATCAGCAGGTGAACCTAGAAGTGCTTTGGTCAGCTTTTGGAGCTCCTAACATTGATTAAGATGCTTTAGTATGGAATTATGTTGCAAACCCAAATGTTTACAGCAAAATGATTTGGATTTTGTTCAACATCCAGAAGCCTCTTTGAAATGGTGACCCATCCTAAGTTATTTATTTTGAACTTACAAAGGGGTGCTCCCATCTCCGATTCTCATAAACTTAATAAAAGGATTTCTTCCCACTGTGCTGAAGAAAATTCTTGTTTCCCAGTCCTACTCATTACTGTAAGATCTTGTTCAATTCTCAGTTGGCTTTCTGGAATAATCATGTGCACATTGTTAGGACTGATACATTTTATTCAGAAATACTGGCTTTCTTCCAGAGAGCAACAGATACCATCAAAATGTAAGTTGTGGGAATGAGAACTATATACCGTAAAGCCACGTGACTTCTGTCTAGTGGATTTTAATAGACTAGCCATTGCCCAGGCCATGTCATGAGTCATTAGCGGAGATGGTAATTAAGCTCTTGTGTTAGGTAAGGTTATCAGGCAAGCCAATTGCCATGGGGTCTTGGACTAGTTTTAGCTAAGGGAACTCCTGAAAAATAAGTGCTGAGCTTTACAAAAGTGATTCAGCTCTTGTATGACTTGTCATTAATGTCATGTTAGTGGAGTCTATTGCCTTTTGGGGGATTTAGAGATCAAGGGGTTTTGACGCAAGAATGGTGGCTGAGGTAGGTTACCTCAGCTCTCTGAGTCTGTTTCCTCATCTGTAAAAGGATGTAGTATTCTTTAGTAAGATTCTTGTATGGTTTAAACAAAATCCTATATATCCTAGTGCCTAACATGATGTCTGGCTCAGGGTTATTGCTCAGTAAGTTTTTGGTCTTTCAACTTCTACTTAAAATATTTAGCTACTTAATAACAGTTCAATTAAATGCAACTTTGCAGATTCAGAGCATTCTTAAGCCTTTTAATGTTCAAATCACATTACTGATTCTGTATAGTGGTCCTCTTAGGGGTTAGGCAATGGCCAACTTGCATTCATTCATTGAACACTTACTACCTGCTGTGTCCCAGACACTATGCTAGCCCCTGGAAAGGGGGACAGAGGACATCAAGACAGGCATGGCCTGTCACAGAGCTTCCTGTTCAGAGCAGAAGGCAGATCCTAAAAAGCCCCCACTGTTGTTACATAGTCAAGTAAGTGTCACCACTAGGACAGATGGTGCAGAGGAACCTTCCTCTCTTGTGGCCTGACTCAAACTCCAGCCCATTTGCCACCTGTTTCTTTGTTAACCCAGAAGTCAAGAGCTCACTTAACCTATTTCAATTGCTTGAACCACTGATGAATCCATCTGAGCTTTACAAGTGATGTTAGGACAGATCTTCCCGCAGAGTATGGTGAGATAGTGCCAGGAGTGTCACCAAGAGCACATGGGGACATTGTGAAGGGAAGCTGTAGGAGTTGCCATTGAGTCAGAACAGAGATTGTATAAGAACAGATTTTACCTCCCTTACTTAATATGCTCACCCCAGGGGATGGGAAGGACACGCTTTGCCTTTTTCTTGGCTCTGTGATGGGAACAACAAAGGAAGTCAATTTCATTTTCCAAAGAGTGTCTTCGAGCTCCTTCAGGTGAAGAACTTGCTGCACATTTCAGTCATTCAATCACCTTTTCTGTCTCTTTCAGCATTGGAAAAAGTCCCTGTGAAAGCACACACATTTTGTTTTAGATAAAATATTCTAGCTCTCTAAGTTTCCTTCTGCACTGGTGTACTGCTGTCATGATGAACTCTCAAGAAAGGTTTCAAAATGTTTCTGTTGCTCTGAGATTATTGATTAGCATCTCAAATGCAGCTGACATTAAAAACACCAGTTCACCAGAATCTGAAGTTCAAAAATAGCCAAGCTCAAGGGTGGTTTATTTGCATAGGTGCCTGTAACTTTACAAAGAGATAATCGTCCAGGGTTTTCTTCTAGCTCTCTGGGTGCAAGTTGTGCTATCAAGGCCCTTGGCCATGGTTCTGTCTGTGACTTAGAAGAGGTTTGACTTCCATGCACATGAAGTCCTCACTCATGTGAGAATCTGAGGGGTTTCCAGTCTCTTCTGTCCCAGTTCTAAAATTCTGACAACTCTAATATCTACAATATTTTTATATCAAATTCTGAGTATGTTACTCTTAGTTTTATATTACAAATGGGAAGCTGTCGTGGCAGGAGTTCTGGAGTGGTCAGCATTGAACTATTTCCATTGTCTTCACTGGGAGGGCATATATGAACTGCCCCTTCCACCAACCCCAGCTGGAGTCTGGCTGTTAAATCCCCAAGGTCTCCTGCTAATATGATTACACCTCTGTGCTGCTGGCCATCTCTGTAGGACGACACTGATTAGGGACCAGATCATGAATTTTCCTGTAAGACCTGAAGCCTAAAGCCCTTAGAAAATTCAACTGTGATTCTGGCAGGGGTCAGGAAATTTCTGCTGTGTAAGGCTGCACCTATGCCGTGGGGTATCAGAATTTCTGTTTCCTGAGCTAAGGGCCTGGTACTATGTGGAAGCCCTGAATCCAGTTTGAAAGTATCATTAGAAGACAAGGACTTACCACTGACAGATAAGTAAAAAGATGATTCCACTTATTGGGGATTGTAGAATTGATTCTTACTTGAGAGCAGCATGTTTGCCTCACTTTGTTTTCTAGCTTGTAACTCACTTGTTATGGCCCAAGTAACCAAGAATAATGTAAGAGTCTGGTGTGTTGAAAGAGAGTTGGGATAGGGGTGTTGTGTGTGTAAGAGAGACACAGCGTGGCCTAGTGCTTTCAACATGGACTGAGGGCTTCCAGAGCCTTGGGCAGGTAACTTAACCTTCCTATGTCTCAGTGTCTTCATCTGTAAAATGGGTAAACACCTCTGCCTAGAGGGTTTTTTTTTTGAAGATTAGGCAAGTTGATATTTTTTATGAAGATTAGGCAAGTTGATATTTATAGAATATTTGATACATGGTCAATGTTACATTCAATTTTAAAATATATATAAGATAGGATCAGAATAGCACTTCAGGGCTCGAAAGATTATTTTTTACTCAACAACTTTAATTTAGTGCCTACCATGTCTATAGCAGTGGGTTAGATATGGTAGGGGAGGACAAATGAGAGACAAGTAAATTTCCTGCTTAAAGAATCTAGGGCCTAATAGGAAGAGCATGATATGTTGTCCTGACGGTTGGATGGTGATACCAGGCAGTGCCATTTTGATGAGTTACAGATGAGGAGATGTCAAGCAGGCTAAGAAGAAGAGGCTGTGTATAAAAGAAAGCCACAGATTTGAGTAATATCAAAACACACACGGGCCCACCCACCTGGATTAGGTTGGGGCTAACTGGTGGCAGTAATTAATTGCTCAAGGTAAGAAGTTTCTGCTTGATCCCACAAACAAAGGAGAGACATTGATGACTTTTAAGTAGAGGAATTACATGATTTTTTTAATAAAGCCTCCAACAGTTCATAGTAGGATATAGTAAAGGGGCAAGAGGCTGGAAGAAAGAATGACCAACACACTAATGTAAAATGTGATGGAAGGAACCTATAATAGAAAGCAAAAGATGGGTGTGGTGGATAGACTTGACCAAGAGTGACAATGGGCTGTTCTCTTTCCACCACCCATGAACCAGGTGGGACCACACTCCTCCCAGGGCCCAGCCTTCCCGGCTTTCTTTCTAAGGTTTCCAGTTCTGCCAACCTTGTCTCCTGCTCTTCCCGTCACCTGGAATGCTTATCTTTAGAAATTAAAATCCTCCTCTCCTGGCCAACCCAGCTAAAGACCCAGGGCTTCCTTGTCATCTCTTACCCAAGGCCTGCACCCCTATCTGAAATGATTTCCCTGTCATTTCATTTAACTATTTTTAAAAATTATTTGTTTTCCTGGACACTGGGCCCTTGATGGTCTTTATCACTGTTTCCCCAGTACCTCGAACAGCTTCTGGAATAAAAAGGCTCTTAAAAAACATTTGTTGAACAAAGTCATGAAATAACTGATCCCCGAGGTTCATCCACACCAACTTTTAACTCCCTAATTACAGGTGCAAGATAAAGTAAGAAAAATGTTTGCAGAAAATGCATTTAGGAGAAGGGAAAAGAAGTCTAAAGCTTTGAGTTTGGGTGATAAGAAGAATCCTTTTATTGACTGAAGTATCAGTAGTTATTCCTTCCCCCAAAACATTTGGGGAGACAGTGATTTGGGTTGCCAGTCCATTCCATGTATTGGTACTCTCACCAATGATTCCATTGGTTCTTAGAAATAACAAAACTGGAGTTAGGAGGGTAGACTGCCCAAAACTGAAGATGGAGTTTTGAAATCTTTGCTAACTGATAATAACAAATTTGTTTCAAAGTATTAGTAGAGCTATTGATATTTGGATGAAAATTCCACATAGGGGAAACACTAACGGAAAGTGGTAAGAGACTTTAGCACAGTAAATCAATGTTAACATGTAATATTTACATGGATTTGCTCATTGTTTAGGACAGCAGGGTGGCGGGACTATTACAGCTTGGCTATGGGTAGATCACTCTGCCCAGGTCCATTCTGTCTTGTACAGTGGCAGTGACCGGGAATGCTCTTCTGACCCACAGAGGTGTAGTATAAACCATCCTGGCATGAGTAGGACCGCCCCCATTACGAGTTCATTGGACAGTCACGGAACCACAGAAAAAAGATGGTTTGCAGTACCATTCTGATGCTAACCACCCAGAGTTAGCTCAGACCCCGCAAGTTAGAGGGCATGGTCCCCAATAAGACTGCTCTGACTTCAGGTGCCAACTGCACTTTGGGTGTCCCTGGACCCCTGCCCATCTGAAAAACTGGCTTCACATTCAGAGTTTTCCATGGCTCCTTCGGGTTTGTTAACTCACTAGACTGACATACAAAACTCAAAGAAGCACTATACTTCCAAATTACAGTTTTATTATAAAGAATGTAGATCAGGGATAGTCAAATGAAGAGACATATGGGGCAAGATGTGGGTGGGTTTCAAACAGTGCTTCTGTGCCCTTTTTCTGGAACAGGGCACATCACCGTCCAGCACAACAAGGTGTTCACCAACCAGGAAGCTCCATTGAGTTTCAATGCCCAGAGTCTTCACTGGGGTTTTATTATATAGGCATGGCTGACTTAATCATTTGCCATAATACTGAACTCAGACTCCTGCCCCCTTCCTCTTTCTGGAGGCTGGGCTAATTCAAAGCCCCAACCCTCTAATCCCACAGGTGTTCTTACCAGTGACCAGCCCCCACCCAGAGTGGTCCCAACTATTAACATAAACTCCAGTGTGATCCAGGGGGGCTTATGAATAACAAAGACGCTTCTATCCGTAGGGAAATTCCAAGGCTTTTAGAACCTTCCTTTCTAGAATCAGGGACAAATACTAGTCACAGGCTTTATTAGACAGCAGATGTATTCCCTGTTTTCTGAACATGCATTGGTTGTTTGTTTGGTTTTTTTGTTTGTTTGTTTGGTTGGTTTTTTGTGTTTTTGAGCACATACTTGGAAAGGAGTTTTAAACCTTTGCAGGAGGTTAGGACTCCTCATTCTTCTCTCTCTTATATACAACATACACTTAATCAAAATATCTCATCTACCTCCACAATCCAATGGAACAGATGTGAATCTGCTGCTCCCTGAGACCTCTAGTCCAAATGACCTTCAATTCTCACCTAAACTGTTGCAGATGCTCCTAAACTGGTCTTTCTGCTACTGTGCTTGCCCCTACTGATTATTCCTCAGAGAGCAAAGTGATCATTTTAAAACTGTAAGTCAGAATATGTTGACTGACTTCCTAACATGTAGATTAAATTCAGACTTCTTGTCCAGGTCTCTACACTCGGACACCTGCCATCCTCTGCCCCTCCCTCATTCACTGGCTCCAGCCATATTGGCCTTGCTTTTTCTGTCACAACCAGGCTTGTTTCTACCTGAGGAACTTTGCATTTATTCTTCTCTCAGCCTGCAGCATTCTGCTTATCTTTCATATTCTGCAAGTCTCTGCTTAAATGTTACTATCTCAGAGACGCTTTCTCTGGTCACCTTTTCAAAAAGGGTCCCTTCTCCACAGTATATCTTTTTTTTTTTTAAGTTTTTTGTTGTTGTTGCTTTTTTTTTTTTTTTTTTTTTGAGAAAGGAGCGGAGGAGCAGAGGGAGAGAGAACCTTAGGCAGACTCCGCACTGAGTATAGAGCCTAACGGGGACCGATGCCACAGGCACGATCCCAGGACACTTAGATCATGACCAAGCTAACACCAAGAGTCAGACGTTTAACTCACTGTGCCACCCAGTGCCCCCCAACACCACTCCATCATTCTTAATCCTCTTAGCATGCTTTCTTACTTTCCCAAAACACTTATTACAATCTGTGTATTTTTTATTGTGTGCCTCCCTCAAAATAAATATAATCTGTGTTAGAGCAACAACTTCGTTTTGTTCATTGCTATATTATCAGGACTTAGAGAAGTGGCTGGCACTTACTAGATGCTCAGTAAATATTTACTGATTGAATGGACGGCTGAATGAACAAACAAATGAGTAAGAAATAAGTAATGATATCTCTTCAGTGATTTACCTTAGCTTCCTAATAATGCAGATGATGACTAGAAAGCAAAACTTTGTTTAAGAAAAGCACAGATATTTGACTGAGTTTACATCCCAGGCTGGATACTTCCAAGCTGTGGGACGTTGGACAATTTGCTTAACCTCTCTGCCTCAATGTCTTCATCCATTAAAAAAGAAGACAGTATTATCTATTTTAACTCTTAAAACTGTTTGAAGCCCTCCAATAATGAAGAGCTTCCTCTCATTCTCTATAACTCTTCAGTCTACACACATTCAGGTGGAACCTCTGATCAGAGGCTCTAAAGCGATCTAAAATCAACCTCTTTTACCTAGAAGACTGAGTTAGAAGTTTAGAGACACAAGAGAGCTTACCCAGGTTATTTAACCTCCTCCTGCTTTCTTTTAATGAAAAACAAAGGGGCTGAATTCAATCTATCAAATCTATCAAAAGACCCTTCAAACTCTGCTATTCTGTGGTTTTATAATCAAAATCACAAGTCTGGATGGACTTGGAAGCCAAAGGATGCTAGGAGGATCATGTATCCACCTTAAAAGATTCTGCTTATTCCAGTGTCCACCAGGTAGTCCTATAGTGTCAACTTAATATAATTCACAGGACATAACTTGCCACTGTGTAAACATGGGTTGGCTGTGATTAGGTGGCTGGCTCTGGTCTACTCAGGGAAATGACAAAGAAAAAAGAGCCAAAGCTGGAGTCAGATTTGGAACAGCAACTTATGTCAGCCATCTCTTTTCTGTCTTACTCTTTGTCTAATCAATTACTACCTAAGAAGAAATAGAAATTAGTTTATAGCATTTGGGTAAGATAGGACGCTAGGATGAATTAGGTAGAAATGTGGGTAGAATACCAGTGAATGCAATTTTTCCATCTGGAAACATGCAGATTTTTTTATCTGTTCAAATCAGAGTAACAGAGTGAGTCTCCCCAGAATAAATAATTTGTTCTGACTCCTCGGTTTCTCATTCTGAGTTTGTCCAAGTATGTATCTTAATTTATTTCTATTCCCAGATTTCATTTCTTCATATAAAGTCGTTGTTTCATTAATCTTGCATATCAGCTTTATGAGTCTTTGTCAGATTTTTATACTTGGTTGCAAATCTGCCTTGTGAATCTTATCCTTTCCTATCTTCAGCTTTTCATCTCTCTCTTGTCCTCAGTAGTTTGGTGTATATGAATGTGATAGAAGCTAAGATTGCATCACCTTTAATAAAGGAGAAAATAGCGAGTATGTAGAAATCAGGTGAAGTTATAGAGAAAGAAATCAATCAGGTTGGCAGATTGCATCTATGGGACAAAGTGCAAAATGCATGTTTCATGGAGTACTTTTTGAGCAAGTTTGTGGAAAAGGTGGTTAAAATGTATATGGAAAGTAAGGAACCATTTTGTTCAATTTAAATGACATAGATGTATTTTTACATCATGAAATCCTTCCATGTTTCCAACCATCCTTGATGTAGTATTTTACGAAATTGTCTCAAAGGGCTTTCAGAGATAAAAGTATATATCAGTATATATCTAACATTGTAAATTGGTTTCCAATCTATATATAATAGAAGCCTCCAGAGTGACTCCACAAAATTCAATAGGTCAAGAATTGCATGATAGGAAATTTGGAGGAAGTTGAGGTTTTGAATAACTCTCAAAGACCATAGTTAATTGTTTTTCCTTTTAATCAAGCTCAGTTCAAATGGCATATGGCTGATTTTCTGTAGGACCATGAGTCATGTTATACTTTTTTTGTTCACTATGGAAAAGAAGTCATAATATTGGTTTTATAGAGCCAAAAAATTAGCCAAAGAGACAAAATGACTTTTCTTTCCTTATGGTTATTGGAACTACCAATATAGCTATCCTTTCTAGAAGTGACTGCTCAATAGATTTTTTTTTTAAAGATTTATTTATTTTTTAAAGAGAGACAGAGAGGGGCAGGGGCAGAAGGAGAGGGAGAGAACATCCCAAGCAGACTCTGTGCTGAGCATGGAACCCAATGCGGGGCTCGATCTCATGCCCCAATAGATTGTTTTTATTGCTATTTAAAGCAAACATTCCGGCAAAGTACACCTTCCCAGATCAAGTGGGTGCATTCCTCCTATGACGGCTGTAAGTAAGGGTATACAACAGGAGGAGTGATGTTCTTATAAAAGCTGGCATTCTCTTTCATCTTTTTATCCTAAAAGAAATCCTAAAACAGGGCGCCTGGGTGGCTCAGTGGGTTAAGCGGCTGCCTTCGGCTCAGGTCATGATCTCAGGGTCCTGGGATCTAGCCCCACATCGGGCTCTCTGCTCAGCAGGGGGCCTGCTTCCCTTCCTCTCTATCTGCCTGCTTCTCTGCCTACTTGTGATCTCCGTCTGTCAAATAAATAAATAAAATCTTTAAAAAAAAAAAAAAAAGAAATCCTAAAACAATAGTGGAGAAGATCATGGTAGATTGTATTTGAGCTATTCCAACAATAGAAGAATGTGTTTGTTTTGAACATAGAGCAAAGATGAGACTGGAGTTGGGGGACTCCCGATCAAGACATCTCTGCTAATGAAAACCATAAACATAACCCAAAGCTACTTTCTGTAAAACAGATCTCGAGTAAACATCAAAATATCAGACTAAAATTAGCAGAATGAATTGTCGGCAAAGGCTTTATTAAAAAACAGTTGCAACAGGGTGTGAAATTGTAGTTAAAGCTCACATAGCCCTTCATTACTTATTTGCAATTTTAGTTGGATTTTCTTATTTCCCCTTCCTGTGGCTGTAATTAGCCATTAAGCTAGGAGAAACTACATTTTCTGCATCACACAGGAGATGCCTTGAAAGTTTGCAAAGAGAAGGAGAGCAAACAAAACAGTTTCATGGTTTCATAAAGAGACCAACTAATGTAGAACAGAAGAATATTCGTTGCATAATCCCTGAAAACTTGTCAGCAAGTGGAAGATACTTAACTGGTATTTAATTTAAAATAGATCTCTCTTGTATCCTTCTAAAGACATGCTATACGTTATTTTTATTTTCCATTTTAAAATAATGGATAGTTTTCATGGTAAATTGGACAATGTGCAAGAATAATGTTATATTACCTAAAAATGCTCAGGTCAGAAATGATTTCTGTGTGGGCAGCAGCTGTGGGAGTGTTGGGGCAAGGGTTCCCCCTCACACGCTCACTGGTTCTTGTGGCTGGAACGCCTCAGCTGATCTCATCATATAACACTGTCTTTTTTTTTTTTTTTTTTTAAGATTTATTTATTTATTTATTTATTTGACATACAGAGATCACAAGTAGGCAGAGAGGCAGGCAGAGAGAGAAGGAAACAGGCTCCCTGCTGAGTAGAAATCCTGATGCGGGGCTCAATCCCAGGACTCTGGTATCATAACCTGAGCTGAAGGCAGAGGCTTTAACCCATTGAGCCCCCCAGGCACCCCATGTGACACTGTCTTAAGCGGAGACAGTTGTTTTTAAGAAGCATCCTGCTTAAACTCTTTCAATGTTAGGTTTTTTTAAATTCAAACATTGTATTTTTAAAAATAGTATGCAAATATTTTCCACAGTTTCTTTCCTATAGAGAACATTTTCTTTTCTGCTCCTTACCTTCTAGAATAATGCACAGATGGACAAATTTATTTTAAGATTTAAAACTCTAAATTCATGTATATCACAATAAACAAGCACGAACAATTTAAAGTTTCAAGGGTGTCATGTGAACTTGATGAAAATTCTGATCCATGACTTTGAACTCCTGTGTCTTGAGTCTGGGAATACAATATGTCAAGGAAAAAAGAAAAAAAATAAGTTTGCCCCTGAAAAGATTCGTGTAATTAAGGTTACAGGCGTCATTTCTGGAACCCTGGCATGTTTGGGGAATGTACAATGCCCTACTCTGATATTAAGAATATTGTTAGGTAGGCAGGCTACAGGAATTACCAAACTTTAGATTTAATTTTCATTCTATCTAGCTGCATCGTTCATTTTCCTTTCTTCGAGTTCTCCGAGTGCAGGCACGAAAACTGTCTGAGTTGCTTGGGGTTTCCAGTTGAACCTTGCTGGTAAAACCTGAAATAAAACTATGGCTTCCTTCTGTCCTCTGGCTGAGCCAGCATGATACCAATGAGCTTCATTTCACAATTCATGTTCATCGCTGTCCTTCCCAAATTATGCCAGATAACTGCAGTCAGAGTAGTACTCTGCTAAAAATGCTTTCTCCTGGGTCAGACTGGAATACAGCGATACGGGGCTGCCTCCTGGGGAGGCTGACTCACTGCAGGTCACCAGGTGGTTTTCCAGAGATGGCATTCCTGACAGGCCCTAGGTGATAAAGTTCTAGATCCAGTGCTTAACTTTGCAATCTCAGACACTTGATACCGTCAGAGGACACAGAATGAACTGAGCTGGGAGCACACTCATCAGAGTCAAGAGGCAGAAATGTGGAAAAATCAGAATGCCTGTGGATTGATTTAACAAGATAAAGTGTAATTTCCAAGCAGACCTGACATGCGTGATGGCTGGTCAGTGTTTTTTTTTTTTTTTTCTTCCTGAGAAGCCAGATTATAATCAGAAGGTTGCTTAATGAGCAGAGGTTTGGAGCAAAGGGAGTTAGCTGGCTGCATGATTTGAATGTTTAGTGGGTCAGATGAAAATGAGCTGATGCAACCTCATTACGGTGCACGGCTGCAGACTACAGTGTAACACAGAGTCCCTCCTGCATGTGAGCTCTGGCTCTACCAGCGACCAGCTCTGTGACCTTGGGAAACAATCCCTCTGCATTTCGATCTGCTTCTGTGTAAAATGAGCTTGGACTAGCACCTACCTTAGGGTTATTGTGAACTTTCATTCTTTCATTGTGCCTTTCTGACTATTTATGAAACACCAGGCACCGGGAATTACTTTAGGCACCGAGGAACAGCAGTCAACAAAACTGACAGAAACCCCTACCCTCATGAAGTTTATGTTCTAATAGCAGGCAGTCAAAAAGTCAGTAACAGGGGCGCCTGGATGGCTCGGTGGGTTGAGGCCTCTGCCTTCGGCTCAGGTCATGATCCCGGGGTCCTGGGATCGAGCCCCGCATCGGGCTCTCTGCTCAGCGGGGAGCCTGTTTCCCCCTTTCTCTCTGCCTGCCTCTCTGCCTACTTGGGATCTCTCTCTCTGTGTCAAATAAGTAAATAAAATCTTTAAAAAAAAAAAAAAGTCAGTAACAGCCTGCTCGATCACATTTGGTTGCTACAGAGAAAAATAAAGCAGGGAAGGGAAAACAGCCATGGTGGGGGAGTTCCTTTAAATACAGTGAAATAATAGATAGAGAGATGGCAGCACCTGGACCATCATCGTTTTTATTCTAATTCATGATTATTACTACCACTTGCATTTTTTCTTCCACGAGGAGCATGAAGAGTTTAGCCAAATATCCCCAGGAGAGTGCTAGGCACACAAACCAGTTCTGCTGCCTTCTGTCCCCTGTGTTCCCAGCTAACTGCCTGCCTTCTTGCTGAGAGAGTTGCTTTTAGATGTGTTAGTTCCATTGATTAATTCAGAGTGGGGGTTGTCTTTGTTCTGGAAGACGTCTTATCCTCAAGGTATACACATTCCGTTGATCACAAGTTGAGTTTTTAAGTCTAACTTCAAGCATTTTAGAAGTGTCTATACTTAGAGCATTATGTAGGACCCTTTTCTAAGATATGACTGTGAAAAAGATTCTGATACTTTACAAGCTCAAGAAAGGGTCTGGGGCAGGGGATTGGGGGTGGGGGCGCCTGGATGGCTCAGTTGGTTAAGCATCTGCCTTCGCCTCAGATCATGACCCCAGGGTCCTGGATTGAGCCCCACATCAGGCTCCCTGCTTGGCTGGAAGCCTGCTTTTCCTTTCCTAGTCCCCCTGCTTCTGTTCCCTCTCTTACTGCATCTCTCTTTGTCAAATAAATAAATAAAACTTAAAAAAAAAAAAAAAAAAAAAAAAAAGGAGAGGGACGCCTGGGTGGCTCAGTGGGTTAAAACCTCTGCCTTTGGCTCGGGTCATGATCTCAGGGTCCTGGGATCGAGTCCTCCATCAGGCTCTGTGCTCAACGGGGAGCCTGCTTCCTCCTCTCTCTCTGCCTGCCTCTCTGCCTACTTGTGATCTCTGTCTGTCAAATAAATAAACTCTTTAAAAAAAGAAAGAATGAATGAAAGAAAGGGACTTGGGAACTGGAAACCAGAAGCCTTTATTCTAGCTCTGACTTTCTCATTATCTCAGTGACATTGGTGAAGCAATGGCAGCTGTACCTTAATTTTCTTCTCTTGTGTCTTGGGGACACCTTGGGCTGCCCTTCACAGGCTTTATGAGAGAATAGAATGAAATAATAAATATGAAAGACTAATGAACTATTTAAGGCATTATGTGATTTAAGTAATACCAATTTTAATGTTATTAATTATTTCTCCTCTACTTTTCCTTTCATATCCATCCTGACTTTTTTGCTCACAAACAGAAGAGGAGTTGAGATCATAAAGCCTGAGCTTTAGGGGATCTCAGGGTTGTGAAGAACTAGTCCAACCTCCCAGTCCAGCTCAGGAATCCCTCTCCTAAGGGGAGATCAGAGAACAAAAGTGACTCACCCAAGATCAGATGCCAGGACTCCCTATCTTTTGCCCTCCCTATTATGCATTCTTCATGCGTTACAAGAAGCGATGAGGGAGGGTGAGGTGCTGAGCAGGATACAAGGGAAGGTAAGCTGTCGATGAGGTGGGTTGGCTACATACTGGTTGGCCTTTGATATTGCACCAAGAGACTAAACAGTTTAGATTTGATCAGTTAGGAAGTGGTGGTGATTGAGCAGAAGAGCAGCCCATGGTGATGGTTTTGTTGTTTTGTGGGTGGTTTTTTGTTTGTTTGTTTGTTTGTTTGTTTTAAGATTGATTTATTTGAGAGAGAGAGAGCGAGCACAAGCAGGATGGGCAGAAGGAGAGGGACAGAGAGACTCACTCCCCACTGAGGGTAGAACGCAATGATTGGCTCGATCTCACGACCCTGAGACCCTGACCTGAACCAAAACCAAGAGTCCCGATGTTTAACCCATGGAGCCATCCAGGTGCCCCCGTGATGATGGTTCCAAGGACCGTGGCAGCACTATGGTAGAGGAAAAGGGTATGATAGTGATAGGAAACAACTGTAAGTAAGCAGTGACTAACCAGAAGGAGCAGGTCGGGGAGTGATGATGGTAAAAGTCTATCCATGTTCTCGCCTGTGTCCATCATCATCCCCAGATGTCTGAGAGCTTGCAGGGCTGAGTGTGCACAGGCAATAAGCGGGAAGAAATCCGAGTGGCCTTTATGTATGGTCTTTATCCTGCATGGGACAGCAGGGAGACCAGGAAAGATACGTTTTCTAAAATGTCAGGTTGGCTTTTCAGTGTCAGAAGCACTCCGTGAATCATTTTCTTTTAGATAAAGAAGACATCCTTGTGAGCCCTGGGTTTGCTCTTCAGCCTAGGCTGGAGATAAAGTGCCAGTGACCAGCTCTGGTGGGGAGTCCGTGCAGGGCTGTGGACAAACTAGGTCATCTGGTGACATGTGGCTGCAAGCAATGGCAGCCTCTTTAAAGGAGCTGTAGCCCTTTGACCCCAGCTGGTAGCCTGGGAATGCCGTGCCCTCCAGCCCCCGCTTTGGGGCACGTTAGAAACATCTCATCGCCTTGCTCTAGCTCCAGTTGCCCTAAGTGTATTTGCTCCAGTGGAATTCTATGCAGTCAGGCAGTGATAACGTGACTCAGGGAAGGAGCACGGGAGACGCTGGATTAAAAGCAGGATTTGGCTGATAGAACGTTTACACTACACATCGCATCTGCTACTTTCGTCCTATAAAATTTGACTTTGCAATAAAATGGTTGTCAGTACAAATAAGATCTTTCTAAATTAGCTGCCTAACCTGATAGAACACATCAAAATAATCTCTCCCTCGCTTTTTGCAGTAGGCATGTCTTTGGAATGTTGCATATAAATGTATTTTGTATTGAAAATTGAATCATGCTTCGAATGCATCGGGGGAAATTGTTACTTAAAGAAATTTTGTGGTTATTCCTTGAGGAAAGAAGCCTTTTGAAATGAGTAGTAAATAATGTATTGTGGGTTCTTTTATATATCACATTAGCCTAAAGGCACCTGTAACTTAAGTTAAAATAATTAGATAAACTTTTTCCAGAAGTAGTTGGTCATTGTGCAGAATCTAAACCAATACAATTGACATTACGTAAGAGTATTGTCACATCATTCCCCACATTTTTCAGCAAATTAAAAAAGAGTTATGAAGCAATGGGGTGGGGGGAGGCAGATTACTCTGAAGAAAAAAATGTGGGGAAATTATGTTAAATCTTATGTGATACATAAACCATGACCAGGGATGTAAACCAAAGCCAAATACCTTAAGTAATGTTGAATAGATGTTGCTATAATTCCAATAGTTAGCGTCATTCCCAACCCAACCCAACACAATGAAATGTGAGGCTATTGATAACATTCTTTTAAATTCTAAACAACTACCCCAGATTCCAAAAAAATGATTAAACTTTGGGGTAAACAACTATAATATCTTTTAAAAAAATATTCATGACTGGCACATAAGGATGTAATCAAATTACACTAAAATCTTAATAGAAAGAAAAATATATATTCACATCTGCCTGGTGACATTTATAGGATGTAACAAAATATCTCTTGGAGAGCTAAGGATAAATTGGAGTTCAAGAGGACCTTGGAAGTCTTGGCTACTAACACTGGCAAAACCATCAATTTTCCATTCCTGGTGATAAATTTTACATCCAAATAAATCTGTTAGGCCATTAAAAAGCCTTGTGAGCTCCAAATTTAAGTAGGCACACATTCCCTGGTGGTGAATTGAAGCCACAAACTGGGCCCAAGTGCAGACATCTCCTGTAATCTAATTTTCAAGCACAAAGTTATGGCGAAGCCAAAAATGGATTCAAGGGCAGGTCTTCCTTAACACGATTCATAGCACACCCGTGCACTTTGGGGCCAGGCAAAACTAAAGGTCAACATCATTTCTCCAAAATAGTAGGCCCTGAAGTGAGGTGACAAAGAGGCCAGAACAGGAGAGGGAAGAGAGACACTTGATGTACGGAGATCGTTCTCTGAGTCCCGTTGGGTAAGATAAGTAAAAGAGGATTAATAGTGTATTTAGTAAAATATGGAAGGACTAAAACACCCTGGTGGGGGGTGGGGAGGAAGCCTCATAGCTTTCTCTCAGAGCAACTGTCCAGATACACAGATGGGGTCAGCTCTGTCTGTGTGGGCCTAGGAAGCCTGACCACAGGCTGCTCTTACAAAGGAAGTAAGGCAAAAATAGAATTTTCCCATTCTGGGGTGGTGTGCCAATGATTTTCAGACAGTCGATTTTGAAAAGCCGTGGTGACTTGAGAAATTGACGTTTTAGAAAGTGGGTATGTGGAGGCCAACGTTGTGTTTGAGGACATGGAACAGATGAATGGGCTCCTTATTCCCATGAGGTCACTAAGCAGTGGGGGGCGGGGGTGGGAGGAGTGTAGGGAAATCCCTCTCAGACTCCCAGATAGCAGCAGGCCTGGGGAAATTGAAAAGGTCACATTGGGGTGACTCCTTGTTCTTGTCTATTGACTTCCGGGATGTCAATAGAGGTCCACGAGGCCAGTTACAGGTGACTCCTTTCACTCTCTGGGTCCCCTTTGCCCCGAGCTGTATGTCCCCACATCCTATGCGCACACCCCCCTGCCCTAACTCCCATTCCATTCTCCGCCAGAAGCGTATCATAAATTCAGCTCTCTTTTTCCCCACAAGGAAAAGACATTGCACTACTTCCTCTACATCCTTTTATCAAGTCCTGACAGAAATCCTGAAAGATAAGCGTTGTTATCCACATTGTCCAAGAAAGAAACTTAAATGATAATCTTCTCGGATCACAGACCTGATGAGAGGCAAAACTGGGATTCAGACAAATACTGAGCTGCCTCCAAAACCCTTTCCTCTTAAATCACAGCTCGCTTTCCTCATTCCCTGCCCATCTAAGCAGCCTCTCATTTGGAAGTCTCTGGAAACTACTTTCCAGAGTGGTTTCACTTTGGTTGGCATTAACATCGAGGAAAGACCCTCCCAGCACCGCACAGGCCACTTCCCCCCTTCCCTGAATATCCCCCACCTCTGGACCTTTGTAAAAATTGCAGCAGCCAGGGCAGAACACTTTTCTTGCTCTGTATTCTCCATTTTGACCCCTGCATTTATTCCGCCATCATTTATTGAAAGCCTACAATGTGCCGGACACTGTTCTAGGCTCAAAGAACACGGGGACAGATCCCTGCCCTCCTGGAGCCCATGCTCTATTATTGGGAACAGACAAATAACTGTTTCAGGTCAGGCATGTCAGGAAATGAGGAAGAAGAACAAAGCAAGGTAAAGGAATAAACAGGGACAGGGGTCTGTTACATTGGACTGTTAAATTAACAGCCTCTCTGGGGAGGTACTTAGAGCAGAAACCTCAAGGAAGGAAGTGAGCAAGCCATGGAAAGATTTAGAACTAACAAGAGCCAGTCTCTGGCAGGAACACAAGGAAGGACCATCAGGACGGCCCACACGGCTTGATCTAGTTAAGAAGACAAATGGAGAGCAAGGATGTGGGATGGGAGAGGGATAGACTGGATCATGCCAGGGCCCTCTGGGTTAGGAAAGGAGCTTAGACTTTATGCTAGGGAAATTTATTCTAACAAAATATATCATTGCTTTCACTTTTGGGTGCAATGTCCATTATTTGTAGTACACAAAATTCACTCCTGGCAAGAAAATGGGCAGAACATACTAGAGTAGACAGTTCAGTCCACAGAACATTCACAGGCTGGTAGATTTTAAATAGTTCCTGGCCCCAAAGGCAGGATGAGTAGTGGGTAAAAGAGAACTTATTTAAGATTGCAACCCAATAGCATCCTTTACAATTTATTCTTCCATAAACACTCCCTGCACCAATCCTGCCTTGTGTGATTGTATCTGTATAGAGAGCTGTACGTCTCTGGGTATGTTCTGTTTTCTGTAGCTCTTGTTAAAAAAATACAGTGGAATATTGACTTGTTTATAGGTTTCAGAGCAGCAGCGATTAGCGAGAGCAGATGTGCATCTAGCCCAGTTACCTGGACTGCTTGTCCTATGGCATCTTCATGGTTGCAGAGCTGATTCCCCTTCTAACACCTACCTACTTGCTTTTAGGCCTGGCCAGGAGTACCCCAGTTCAGCTCCGGCACTACCCACTGAGAGCTAGCACAGATCCCATAAGTTAGCAGGTGTCATCCCCAGTAAGACTGCCCTGACTTCAGATGCCAACCACACTTTGGGGGTTCCCAGGCCCCCTGCATTTCTGACAGACTGGATATAAATTCAGTGATTCCCACGACCCTTTCAGGCTCAGTGATTCACTAGACCGACTCCCGAAACTCAGGGAAGCACTATACGCATAATTGCAGTGCTATTATAAAGGATACAAACCAGGAGGGCCAGCCAAATGGAGAGATGGATGAGACGAGGTCTTGGGAGCATGGGGGGGACACAGAGCTCCCAGGCCCTCTCCTCACAGAATCCGGGCGTGCCACTCTTCCCGCACATCAGTGTGTTTACCGACCAGGAAATTCCACCGAACCTCAGTGTTTAGGGTTTTTATTAGGTGTTTATTACCTAAACCTGAATTGTTGAATCATGGACAACATGACTGAACTCAATGTTCAGCCTCCCTCCCCTCCCCAGAGGTGAGCTGAACTCAAAATCCCAACCCTTTAATCATGCGTGCTTGGTCTTTGCAGTGACTCTCCCCCATCCCGAAGCTGGTCAGGTGTGATCCAAGGGGCTGGTGAAGGATAAAGACATTTCTATCATTTGGGAAACTCCAAGGACTTAGAGTCCAGGGACAAAGACCAGCCTGAGACTTTATTGTACAATAGTGCCCCAGCCAGGGACACTGATTCTGGGAGCCTCGAATCAGCAGCTGGAGGGCAGTGGAGGAAGAAGCAAGCTAGAGGAGAAATACAAGACTTAGAAGAGCTTGTGTCGCTATGGGAGCTGTGAACATTTATATATATATATATGGTTTCAGCTCTCAAGATGTGTACCATCTAACTGAGGAGTCAAGATATATTCTTATTGCAGGAAGGCTTTGAAAAGTCAGTCAATGTGTGCTGTAAAATGTCTCAGGGCAGCATCTGAGTCTTCATCAGCACCGAGCCCCTGCGTACAACAGCCAGTCATAACCCGCCATTACATTGTCTCATCGGACCGGCTCCATCATGTGTCAGAGAAACAAGTTCCGCATGTACCCATCACTCTAGTAATTCTTTGAATTTTTTCATCTTCTCTCAGATTGATATTCTATAAAAAGCAAATAATCAGGGAAGTGCTTCAGAAATGGAAAAATGGATAAAAAAACGTAAAACCCAAATAGCCACTTCTTAAAAATGGAGGAATATATTGGTGAAAATGCCCCAAAGCTAGGAAGGCAGCAGCTACCATGGGATCAACAATTGCTTCTGTGTTGCCTTTGTGTAAGCCTGCTTCATGGCTCATGGCTGCAATTCCTATTCACCAAAACTCTGTGCTTTTGGTGACTTGGCATTTCATAATTATAATTAGCCAGGAGCCAGCACTCCGAAAGAACCACCATCCTCTGAAGTTACTGTATATTTGACTCTTCTTGCGGCCTCACTTGTGTCCCGGCAGCCCATACCTCTGCTTCATCATTTGCAAGCCCTCTTGTTCATCCTACCTAAAATGACCTCACTTCTTGTCACCATGTAACAACTGCTTGGCAGAGTTACAGGTCATCACCTATGGCTGATCTTGCTCACTCTGTTCAGTACTACATGGCCCAGCAACCCAGCTAGTCAGCTGCTGGCGCATTGAACACCATGGTGGAATTCTTTTTTCTGCTGGGCGCCGTTCCGTAGGTGGTCCAAATCCTGGAGCCAGCTAGGCAGTGGTTACGGCTGTAGTCTGAAAAGCTATCATCTGGCTGGCAGTTTAGTCCCATTTTGACATCCCACGCACGTGCTCCACTCCCAGAAGAGCATATTGGTTTGGACTCAATTCAGATTTTTTTTTTTTAATTCAGTGTCCCTCAATCCACACAATATCCTATTGGAAGAATCTAGTGAAGGAATTTTGGCTTTTTGACGCTAATGAAGAAGTTTGGCCTGAGTGTAAGATTTCTTTAGTAAACTGGGCCCATCATTTTGTCCAGCTTTAAGTTTTTTTTTTTTTAAAGATTTTATTTATTTATTTGACAGAGAGAGATCACAGTAGACAGAGAGGCAGGCAAAGAGAGAGATAGGGAAGCAGGCTCCCTGCTGAGCAGAGAGCCCGATGCGGGACTCGATCCCAGAACCCTGAGATCATGACCTGAGCCGAAGGCAGCGTCTTAACCCACTGAGCCACCCAGATGCTCCAAGTCCAGCTTTAAGTTTATTGTTAGATCTGTACTGTGCTGACCCAAAAAACCACTCCAGATCTTTCTCCTGACCACTCCCCAGTTCTTTGGTGATAGACTTCAATTCAGAGGCTGGTAGAGAGGCCAATGTTGATAAAGTCCAAGGGAAAAAATTTGGGTTTTCCAGAAGGTCATTAGAATCAAGAAGAAGTCTTGGAGAGTGTTAGGGTATATCCATTTTATAAGAGAGATGGGAAATAATGAAATGAGCATGGCAAATATGGACTACTCCCACGAGAAATATGTCAGAACCCATATTTATGGGCAATTTACAAATGACCAAAATACTTATGACTTCCTAGTTGATAGCATCTCAAAACGGTCCTCTCAGCCATTTACATACGTAAATGAAATTTTCTATCTACAGAGACCACTCAGGTACTGTTATGGAATTCTGTCACTCTCCTGAAGCATTGGTCCCAATACTGTAAGTGATAGCCCAGGTTTTAATGGAACCTAGAGAGACTGTAGTTTGGACTATAAGAGTTAAGATTATGCCCCTGTCTCTGCATTATTTTTTTTTTAAAGATTTTATTTATTTGTTAGAGAGAGAGAGATAGAGATAGCAT
Source organism: Mustela lutreola (assembly GCF_030435805.1). Taxonomy (NCBI): domain Eukaryota; kingdom Metazoa; phylum Chordata; class Mammalia; order Carnivora; family Mustelidae; genus Mustela; species Mustela lutreola. The sequence continues at coordinate 82,525,052 of NC_081297.1, read as the reverse complement.
GCAAGCAGAGGGAGCGGCAGGCAGAGGGAGAAGCAGGCTCCCTGCTGAGGAAGGAGCCCAATGTGGGACTTGATCTCATTGGGATCATGACCTGAGCCAAAGGTAGATGCTTAACTGACTGAGCCACCCAGGTGCCCTCTGCATTATTTTTAATAGCATTCTTTTCATGCTCAGATGTGTCCCTATTTACCCAACAAATTGTGTGATTATTCCATCAGTGTATAAGATGAGTACAGGTAAGGATTTTCGTTAAGTTTCATCCAATGATTAGTGGTGTTAAGGTATCATTGGTTAGGTTTTAAAATACCTGGGGTATTTTAAATACCTAAGTTGGTTGCTACCAACTTCAGGTCAGAATCACCCAGTGATCAGCATTACCCAGAGTGCTATTAAAACACAGATCCCTGAGCCCCAACCTTAGAGTTTCTGATTCTGCAGTTCTGGGGTAAGGACTAGGAACTCACATTCCTATCCATTGCCCGGTTGGTACTAATGCTGCTAGCCCAGAGGAGACCACCAGCTCTTTTCCTCTGTTTGGGTAAAGACAAAGGGGAAGACTTCAAGGTAGCCCATAAGTTAAAAGAAACATTTGAGGAAATATCTTAATATGAGGGACTAATGAAAGAACATCAGCTGCCGAGCTGGCCAGCTACAAACTCATTATAATCGGATTACAGTGGTTAAAGCTCTGTGGGGACAAGAGCGACACAGCAGACTCAGCACTGAGCTGTGCTGGGTGATTTTGACATTTGGTGACCATTCCTTAGCATGTTCTCAAGGAAAAAAAAAGAACACTCATTATTATCATTATTATTATTGTTATGATTATCCCAAAGGAGGAATTTTAGTATTTTAGAAGATTTACCCATGGACACATGTGAGGAAAAAAGGCAGTGAAATTCAAATGGTAGTAGATGCAGTTACTACAACAGATTTTTTAAAAAAGATTTATTTATTGGGGCGCCTGGGTGGCTCAGTGGATTAAAGCCTCTGCCTTCGGCTCAGGTCATGATCTCAAGGGTCCTGGGATCAAGTCCTGCATCGAGCTCTCTGCTCATCGGGGAGCCTGCTTCCCCCTCTCTCTCTGCCTGCCTCTCTGCCTACTTGTGATCTCTGTCTGCCAAATAAATAAATAAAATCTTTTATTTTTTAAAATAAAAAATATTTGAGAGAGAGCGAGAGAGCACGCACCTGGTTGTGCACATGAGGGGAATGGGCAGAGACAAAGAGACAGAATCTTGAGCAGACTCCCCAGTGAGTGCAGAGCCCGATGTGGGGCCCAGCCCCACAAACCTGAGAGCATGACCGGAGCCAAAATCAAGAGTCAGATGCTTAACCAACTAAGTCACCCAGGTGCCCCACCACAACAAATTTTAATTGCATTTGTTATTGCCTTTGATTCTGGTGCTAAAAATTTGAGGAAATGTTTTTTTCTCTAGATAGAGCATTTTCTGTAGAGATATTCTGTAAGGACTATATAGACATTCTTAGAGACTCTGTATAGAAAATTATAGACATATCTTCTCTGAACTCCATATATAAATCTATTATTATTAATTCTCCTAATAAAAATAGAGATGAATATGATTATTATATTTGAGAGAAATATCAGGAGAGTCCTGTCAAAATATCTGATACGATTACAGAAAAGCTGTTTTGATTTGCCTTTTAAAGGGAAATATACCAATTTGTACGTTAACTGAGACATGCATTGAGCTGAATTATTATTTTTATGATTAAAGCACAAAATGGAACATATTTGAAGCTCAACATGGTTTGAAAATCCAAAACACTCTCTTTAGATTGCTTCTAGAAGATGAGTGCATGAGGATATCCAGACAGACTCTTTTATAAAGTTTGGACAGACCCCGCTGTAAGAGTGTAGCCCCCAAAATGCTCGGATGTATCTTTCTCTAGGCCGCTGTGAGTTTGCTGCCACAATGACTATCCATCATTTTCCCAATCATATTTGAAATACAAACATACTTTTTGTTTCTATTGTTGACATTTTTTTATTTTATAAACAGGATGATCTTGATGTAAATATGCTTTTCATCATCATAATGCAGGAGAGTGGTATCCAAAGTACATATGTAAATATAAATAAAAAGATTCAGAAAAGAGATTATTAAACCATGAATCCAGTAAACTAAAAATAAATTCAGATCATGGTACATTCTAAGGTCAAGAGACTTTAAGTTTTTAATTTTAATTCCAATATAGTTAACATATAGCATTCTATTAATTGCAGGTGCACAATATAGTAATTCAACAGTTCTGTACATTACTCACTGCTCATCATGATAATTATACTCTTTTTCTTTTTTGGGGATACTTAAACTTTATTTTATTTTTTCAGTTTTCCGAATTCATTGTTTATGTTTCACACCCAGTACTATTTAACAGAAGATGTGTCTTGGGGCACCTGGGTGGCCCAGTTAAGTGTCTGACTCTTGGTTTTTACTCAAGTTAGGATCTCATGGGTCATGAGATTGAGCCCTTAGTTGGTCTCCATGTTTGGTGGGGAGTCTGCCTGAAGAGTCTCTACCCTCCCCCCCCACTCCAAGTATGCACTCTCTCTCTCTCTCTCAAATAAATAAATTTTTGGAAGGAAGGAAGGGAGAAAAGGAAGGAAGGGAGGAAAGAGAGAAAGGAAAAGAAGGGAGGGAGGGAGGAAGGGAGTGTCTTTGGTGTATTTGGAGATTTCCACCATCATCCTGGTTCTGCCATGATCCTCCAGTATGTGACTTTGGGTCAGTAGTTTAATTTAAACTATCTTTAAGGATCTCCTCATCTCTATTAGTAAAGGAAATTCTCCAGTGTGTTTGTTAATGTGTAACACCCAGTCCTGTTTTCCATTGTGTAAATCCTCCCACCGGGGCTGATTTTAGGCTACCAGCTTGGGGTTACTGAATGCAGATGTTGAAACACAATGGTACGACCCAGTTCTCTTCTCTGGGGGAACAGCCATGTGGTTCTGCCCTAATAAATCATTTAGAGGCTGAATTATCCAGTCTGTTTGCTTACATTAATCATGCTAATGAGATATTTTGATCTCTGAATATAATCTTATCCTACAAGAAATACTGCTGTCAAGTATCCATTCTCAAACACTCATTTACTGACTTCAAAGCCCCCTTGGCTGACATCATTTTGGTAGCCTACTCCTACCACTCTTGCCAAAGCCACCATCAATGCCCAACCGGAGACAGTGGTCTCCCAGTAAGAATCTCTACCATGTCCATTCTCCATGCAGCAGCCAGAATGTCCTGTTTTATTTTATTTGTGTATGTGTACATACGTATGTGTATGTATTTTTGCTATAAACCAGGAATTGCCAATCGTCTGTTGGAAGCCAGAACCTTCCTATAGCTCCCTCTGTATACCAGGCTGTCTATAACTCATGCCTGTTCATGTCTGGTTCTTGACCTCCTCCAATGCCCCATCTTTCAGGTGGTACCTCACTCTGATCTTCTTTCTGTCCTTCAAATACATCAGCATCGTTTTCAGCATTTGGACATTCACATTATTTCCCCTGCCTGAAACTCTGTCCCCTCATTTCCGTGCAAAGTTATCTCCTTTTTGTCAGTCAGACATCACTCCCCAATAGCCACCTTCATGGCCTACCCAGTCTACAATAACACCCTCTTCCCTTAAGATAATTTCCCTTAAGATAATTTTCAGACCATCATTTTCTTCATAGTGCTTACCCTTACCTGAAATTATTTCATTTACATTTATTTATCCTCACCTCCACCCCCTTTCATTATTCATCTTCCATTAAAATATTAAGCTCCAAAAGAGCAAGGACTCTTTCTGAGCTGTTTACTGTTTTATCCAGTACCTGGAAGAGTCTTTGCTACTTAGTAGGTGCTCATGAAGTATATGGTGAAGAAAAAGGGAAAGGAAGGATTTTGGTTTTGGATTAGTAAAGAAAAAACAAAAAGAAAAGTAGTTTGTCCTAATAATTTAATCTTATAATCTAATAATTTATCTTACCAAAAAAATAGGTTGCCCAGCTTACCAATGCTCATTACTACCACAGGCAACAACTAATCAGCTATCCAGTTTACCAATAACACGTGGCAGGTGCCCATGTCGTGCAGGTTCTATCAAGTGGAAGGCAGAAGAAGAAATCAGAAATGGATGCTCAAAAGTTTATAAACTTTGAAATGTGTCCTCTGTGTAAGTGTTGACCCCATTATTAACTAAGGATATCATAAAGGTTATCCAAATGGGACAGGAAGAGTAAAACTATCACTATTTGCAGATGATGTGATATTATATGTAGAAAATCCTGAAGACTCCACCAAAATGAAAACCTGTGAGAGCCAATCAACAAGTCCAAAAAAGTTTCAGGATACAAAATCAGTACATAAAATTCTGTTGTGTTTCTATACACTAAGAATGAACTATCAGAAAGAGAAATTTTTTTTCAATGTCATTTATAATTGCATCAAAAAGTATAAAACACCTATTTAATAGATTTAACCAAGGATATGAAATATTTATATAATGAAAACTATAAGACAATAATGAAAGAAATGGACAAAATCACAAATAAATGAAAAGATACTCCATGCTCACATATTAGAATGAATATTGTTAAAATATCCATCTTGCCCAAAGCAATCTAGAGATTCAGTGCAGTCCCTATCAACATTCCAATGGCGTTTTTCCAAGAAATAGAACAAATAATCTTAAAATTAGTATGGAACCACAGAGAAATCTCAAGTAGCCAAAGCAATCTTGAGAAAAAAGAACAAGGCTTGAGGCATCATGCTCCCTGACATCAAGCAATAGGGATCTAAGGGAATGCTGGTGCAGGTCCTTTGACTCCTTGCTTAATCACATCTGCCTGGACACAGCCTCCTGCTCACTGCATCATCAAGACCCATGACTGGGTTCCAGTCTCTGGGTCTTGTACCGCCATGGTTCTCAGAATGAGCTGGCCAATGGCTCAAAGGAGCCCGGAGTGCTGGACTCCATCCCCTTCTCTCTGGTTGTGGCTCCAGGTTGGCTCTATGCCCTATCCCTCAGAGCCCCCGACTTCTGCCCCTTAGTGTTCCTGCTTCTTGACCAGCAATCCTATGAGTTATTGGCAGCAGCCCTGAGCTACTGCTGGGCCCAGGCCCTCTTGGCCTCCCAGCCAAGGATCACTCTCTTTCTCACATGGCTCTGCCCCTGGGTGCCTGGTTAGTTAGGAGCCGATCAGAACCCTGCCATTGGCAGATGTAGCTGACATGTTGTGTAGACACCTGGTGTTAGCTGTGTCAGGGGTGAGAAGACTTGGGCCAAGAGAACCCACACGTAGTTTTGCTTTTGTGTGTAGCCAATTACTTGCCTCTCATCAGGGAGAGCAGGAAGCTCCTAAGAGGGAGGCTGGGAAGTAGTTCAGGACGAGCAACTGGAATAGGAAACAAGGTGGGTTTTCGGGGGCCATAGTTTCTGCTCACAGTCCAGCCTGCTGTCTGTGGTGGAAGCCGCCACCAGCCACGGTGGGCACAAAGCTAAGCTGAAGGGTCCCATCACATCTGTACCAGCAGCACCTGTTTCTCAGGTCACTATGCAGAGCCCTCCTAGCCAACACGAGTGCGTTTTCAGGTTACCTGGTGTGGGCAGGCTTCGGAGAGCCCAGTTCTCAATGTCCTAGACAGCCAAGGCCTACCAGCTGGCAGGCAACCCCCCCTCCACAGGGAGTCTCTGGTCGGCCTCGTACCTAAGTGCCTCCGCCCATGGCAGGAGGCCACAGCCCTCCTTCCCAGCTACCGTCACCACTTCCTGGCTCCCCCTGCAGTTTGGGAATGTCAGAGGGCAGGTATCTTGACCCGTGAGTCTCCGAAACTCCAGAGCCTAACCCTCTAAGACAGTTTTGCAAAAGTTTGTTCCACTGTTTTGACCCCCTTCTCACCTGAGGAGGCCCACACTCACTTGCTTCACTCTGGCTCGCTAAGCCGAGGAAGCCACGGGGGGGGGGGGGGGCTCTATGCGTCCACCTCTGCCAATCCTCGAGCCTTGGGGCTGCGGGGCAATGAACATCCCTGTCCTGCTGCGCACCACACATGGGCCATGGGTCATGCCCCCTCCCACCTTGGCTGTGCTGCAGAGGAAAGAGGGGGTTGTGGGATTGAACGAGTTTCCAGTCTCTGATTGGTCGCTTTTTGATTCCAAAACTGCAGCCCCACTGAGATAAAGAGCTTTGTTACATTGTTTTGTAACCTTACACCACTCTTACATGGGATCTATTTCTCTCTCTGCCTTCTGAAGCAATGACTACTTCCTGTCAGGCTTCCAGGCTAGCAGCCCCCTTCCCATCCACTCACTGGAGGTGGTGCCGTGGAGGGGGGCCAGATAGGAGCAGAGCAGGGACACCAGCGGTCATTGTCACTGAGCATTGGGTTAGGTGCCTTCCAGAGCTAAAAGGTAGGGGCCCCAACCTCTATACCTCTCGTGTCAGCAGTCCAAGGATACTTTGTGTTTGTGTAGTGATTTGTAATGTTCAAACCACTTTTGCCTACATAATGCAGACTTGATCTCTGAGCATTTAGATTTTTAAAATATTTCAAGGTTTGACAATGCCACTCTAAAGGGATTTTGTTGCTTTACAAAAATCATTCGATACAGATTTGCTTTGGATAACTACCACATTTCAAATTGTTCAAACCGCACAAATTTGGTACTCTACTGCACTTGTGGGAACCCGCCAGTTGCAGAAGAAAGATACAGGAAGATATGAATACAGAATAAACAGAGAGATACAGAAGGAATATACAGTTAATAAGGCTGGCAAAGGAATCTTCCAGTTCTGTAACATGTCATTTTTTTTTTAAACACATAAAACGAGTTACCGAGTTTTTCATTTATTTGTCAATCCTGGAATAGTGTTTTAATTTCAAAGGACACAGCTAGATTCTTTCTGTCCCCTCCAGTCCCTAAAGTTTGTCAGACAAGTGTATATTTTCCAGCTCATCCTTCCCTCCTCATGAATGAACCCAGGGTCTGCATCTGAACCCCCATGAGAACCAGCCCAGATGCCAGTGTTATGGGTGTCCCTTAAGTTTTTGAGGTCATGCCTAACCTGCCATTGAGGTCACCATATTGGTGAGACGGTGGGAAGACCCCATGTCTCTACTCCATTGAGCAGAGACTGGGTTGGGATACATGAAGCATTCCCCCCCTAGCCAAAGTGATTCCTTCACTTCACAAAGAATCCTTGTTGCAGGTTATTTGTGTGGGTCTGAAGTTCCCAGAAAGGAGCAATGGTGCTGCCCCTCAGGGACCTTCCAGTAAGTAGGTAGTATTTGTATTGCTCGTGTTCCTTCAGAGAGCCATTTCTGCTGACATCTTCAAACCAGAAGGCAAAGAGGAATGCAGCGGGTGATACTGAGGCTTTGGGGAAATGGTTATACTTGTCAGCCTAGGAGGGTTTGTAAATGATTTCAGATTGGAAAATGCAGTATAAACAGAAGGCTTAGAAGAGAGATGGTAACCAAGACCTTAGCAAAAATGGTCTTGTGGCAACACATTCTAAGCATGGTCAGGGAGAGTGGAAACAGAGGTGAAGGTCTATATTAAATGGTTTATTGGCATTCCATGACAATACAATACATGGTATGTTCAGTGTGTAGCCCCATTAACAATACTTTAGAGCACTCTGCAAAATTGCCATGAATGTCAAGTGTTGATACATTTACATCAGTGTCTGCATATGGATCTGAGAGACTGCCTAGAGGCTTCGTGTTTCTTGTTTTCAATAAGTAAGCCTCTAGCATACCCCAGAAGTAACTAAGGGGGCTCAAATTATTATATTCTCACTGTGGTCTGCTTTCCTTGGCAAGTTCAAAAGCTAAGCAATGACCCCTCCGTTAGTTGTGGAGTAGTCGTGCAGTGCAGTTAAAGGAGCACAAGATTTCCAGTTGCACAGGGTGGAGGCCAAGGGCTGGCTCAGCCACTTACAACACCTGTGTGACCTTGGGCAAGGAACAAATCCTTTTCCTGCCTCAGTGTTCTCATCTATAAAATGGGGATGGTAATATTCTCCACCTTGTGGAATTGTTGTAGACTTTTGCCAGAGCATAACTAAAGTGCCTAACACTTGCTAGGCAGCCAACAGCTGGGATCAATTACTATGATGAAGAATACAGACCTTGTTTCCTCTTTAGCTTACAAAGAGACAACTTTTAATGGGTACCTAGTAGAGCCTTCACCAAAGCTTGGCTCATCCATCCCCTACTACTACTACTTCCTCTTCTTCTTCTTCTTCATCATGTTTAGTTAGCCAACATATAGTGCATCATTAGTTTTTCATGTAGTGGTCAGATAAAGGGCTGGTATCTGAGATCTATAAAGAACTTATCAAACTCAACATTCACAGAACAAATAATCCAGTCACGAAATGGGCAGAAGACATGAACAGACACTTCTCCAAACATACAAGTGGCTAACAGACATACAAGTGTCTAACAGACTCGTGAGAACCTGTGCAACGTCACTTGCCACCAGGGAAATACATTCCATTACTTCTTAATCTCGCTCTGATGTGGGGAGAAATCCTTATAATCCTGCATGTTCTTGAGCCCATGGCCAGTGACGCATCATCAGGGATAGTTTCCATAAAAACTGTTCCATTATGTAATGTGCATGAACTTGTCCAGAGGTGGAAATCAAGTGCAGGGACATTTGCCACTGTACTTAAGACCTCCAGGAAATCTAAACTTTCTAGGTTTCAGGCTGGGCATTTTTAACAGGCTGATCTTGGCTTATGTGGTTTCAAGGGTCATGTCTAGCCTCAACACTGTTTCTGTTGGCTCCCTCGGGGAGCTCGAGGCTTGTCTCAGCAATTTGATTTGTGGAGCTTGCCTTGAATTTGTGGCTCACAGAAGGATGAGCTGGAGGAGACACAGAGACCACCTGGGTTCATATTCTGGACTTACAGATGAGGAAACCGGGACTCAGAGAGCCAGCCTTCTCTGTTCCCTTAAATCATGTAGCTAGTTTTCAGTTACTCTAAAACCAGAACCCAGGAGTTCTGACCCCTAAGTCCATAATCTTTCCATCAGACCACATTGCCTCTTTGGCACAAATGGGGTATCATGCTGAAGAATTAGACATGAAAACAGCACAGCTAACCTTGAGGGACAACTGACCCCCTAACCATTTTATTGAATAACTGCAAAAGTAGATAAGTCAAATTGATCTATTGAATGTACTATTTGAATGATTTTTTTTCATTTCAGGTCATCTAGAAAGATACATTATTTTTAGAATCTAGGGATAGCTAGAAGGTGCCAGTCAGCATGCTCCAAGAATCCTTTCTCAGAACCATAACTGGTTTATCTCTGAGCTTTGCATTTTAGAACCTTCAAGAAGCTCTGAATTTCCACTCATTGAAGTTAGGTTCTTACACTGTAACCTCAGAGCCTAACAGTTAATCTTGAACTTCTCCGAGTTATGCTACCCTGTGGTTAAATATTTTTATTCCTGGTGGAAGAAGGAAATGATTTCATATTGACTAACAGAAGTCGACATGGGAATCTGCTAGTCATGTGCATGATCACAAGATGTACATAGCCTATATGAGTAACTGGGAAGTAACGGATCAAATCAATCTGCTTTGTTAGATGGCAGACACACTACACATCAATAGGGTAAGGAAGTGGTGTCCTGTTCTGTACGTCCATCTTGCAGTTCTGGCTTGGACAAAAATCCAAGGTCTCACCTGCTCAGTCTGAGCCTTCCATGGAAGCCACTCCTTTGTGCCATAAGAGCAGAAAGAGAAACCTTGGGGCTTTTAATTGGGGGCCACTTTTTTTTTTTTTAAATTTTATTCATTTACTTGACAGAGACAGAGAGATCACAAGTAGTCAGAGGGGCAGGCAGAGAGAGAGAAGGAAGCAGGCTCCCCGCTGAGCAGGGAGCCTGATGCAGGGCTCGATCCCAGGACCCCAAGATCATGACCTGAGCCGAAGGCAGAGGCTTTAACCCACTGAGCCACCCAGGCTGGGGGCCACTTTTGATGAAAAGTATATGCAGCATTTATTCTGAGCACATTATTGCATTTGAGTTAATTTTGGTGAAAAAAAAAAAAACGTACTTCCTGCACTCATTTAAAGAAACATCAGTTGTGAACATTATTTTTAAAGGACTGGCTTTACTTATAAGAAAGAGGACAGAGAGCAATTTTGGTTGGGTTTTTTTTTCCCCCATTTTGGTGAGAGATGTAAAATATTCATGTCAAGTTCCTTAAAAATTAAGGAAAGAATCTACAGAACACTCAATGCTGAAAAGAAGTCTTAATTACACATGGTATGTAGGCTTCAGATTATGGTCTGTTGATGTAGAGGGGAAGGCCTGAATAAAACAAAAGCACAAATGTGGGAGAGAAGAGACTGAAACCAGCGAACAGGCAGAAACAGAGAAAGATAAAAGCAGCAAAAGAAAGAAAGGTGAGGAAAACCAAAACGGGATTAGAAACAAGAACAGCTTTGGGGGACTATGAGAAAGGACCATAGAGCCCACAAGCCCAGGCACATCCTTGCTTTCACCAGCCTTTGGCAGATGTCTTACCCTCCACCTAGTCTGAACTATGCTTAGGTTTGCTGACTGTTCTCCCGGTGCCCAGCACAGATGCGGTAAACCCAGAAAGAAAGAGTAAATGAATGGATGAACACAGGGACAAGTGAAGGTTGAGGGTGTAGGGAGAGTCCTGACCCTGGGACACCTACCATAAGATCTCTTCAAATTTGGTTTCGCAGAGTCTCACCCATGTTCTCTTTGAAGTAGTGATGTCATTGGCTAAGTATCAGAGCAGTGGTTTCCTTCTGCTTCTTTTGGAGACTTTCTGAAAGTTAATGATCTCACTATCCTGACCCTGGGTGTCATCATGTCCATTAGCACCTGCTTACTCCAGACCCAGCTGTCGGAAGCTCTCCAACCCTTCTGGTCCATCAGCGCCCCCTAGAATCCCTATCCTGGTACAAACCACCTCTCCTGCCCCAGAATACTGCCTTCCTAGCTCTCCCAAGACTATCCCTAGTCATTCAGCCCACTTGCTGGCAGCTGCCTATTTCCCTAGCCCTTCCAAACTGAGGGCCCTGCTGACTGGGTTGCTCTGCACTAAGGACTCATCACATCTTCACCCACACGTGAAAATGCCATTTTAAACCCTTTGTCATCACTTCCCCTCTGATACCTCCTGCTCACTCCTGTACATTCCAGCACAGATTTTGGCCCTTGGCCACCCACAGACTCCTTATCCACCCCAACCACTGATGTCCTTCAGGAAGACCTCAGGGACTTTGTACACAATTCACCCAAAGATTAGCCCCTGCAAATGCAGTGATTTTTTTTTTTTAAATTGTAAAGACACATAACAAAAAATTTGCCATTTTTAAGTGTACCATTGTTCAGGATTAAATACAGTCACATTACCATTACTACAACCCATTCCAGAGATTGGGTCTTCCCTAATGGAAACTCCATACTCACTAAATACTAACTCCCCCAATTCCCTGATACTTCAGCAGATTGAAGGCGCTTTCGCCCTAAAATCTCCACTTCCTGAAGTTCTATAAACCACGTGCTAGCCTCAGTTTCTTCATTTGTAAAGCTCCAACCATTGATAATACTGCGAAGAATACAGATACTAGACAGATAAGAGAACCGAGTTAAGTGAGCTTTTGAAAGGAGTACGTGCTTATGGAGCTGGGAGCCCAGCTCCCAGCTCCCAGAACCAACCCAGTTGGTTCTCCATCCCGCCTGCCAGGCTACGGCAGTAGCATGTTAGTGTTAGCGTGTTAGCGTCCCGCACTCCAGCCAGCACTGTGTGGACTCTAGCTTCCCCTCACCGTGTCTTTCTGGTCCCGTCGTTCGTCAGTCCAGCTCTCTGCCTCACCTGCACATTAACCTGGCTGTTGGGAAATCATGGTTTTTGCGGGCGTTATGACAGAGCGTGGTTTCCCACTTTGCTGGGGCACCCATCCTACCCTAGAAGTGTTTCAGGGATCCTTAATTGGCTTCCTCCTCCTACGCGCACCAACAGCTCTTCCAGATCTTTCCCCTTCCGGTCCATCTCCCTACCCTGCTACTACTCCAGCAATTAACATGAATCTCTTTCATCTGCGTAGACCAAAGCTCCGAAACTGGAGTGCATGTAGGATTCATGAACTTCGCCAAACATGTCCTGGTTTGGAAAAAGGGAGTGGGATTGAAATCTACAGTTTTAACAAGCAACCCATGAGGATTTTGATATATACAATGCACAGCCCACTTTTCGTAGAACGCTATCCTAAGCCACAAGCCCCTTGGAGCAGATACCTTATCAGATACCTGATTTTCACCTCTAAATACCAGGCCAAAGATGCTGAAGGGGAGATGGAATGAATGAATTTGGCTGTCACTCTGCTCTTCAAATTAAGTTACCATCCTCCTTTGAAATACTAATTAGCCACAGCTCTTTAAGTGCAGTTTCAAATTCTTTAATATGTTTCCTCTTTAATTCTTTATCTGCCCTTTTTATTGCGTTGGTGGTAGGGAACCATAAAGAACTTGTTGTTTTCTGAGCGGTAACAGTAACTACAGGACACCAGCAACAGCCCCATGGCTGGACAAGATTGAGAAAGAAGGATAGAGATAGGTCCGACCTCAGGGGAGGAAAGTAGGTACTCGTGGGCCCTCATTCTAGTGACTGGCCAGGCAGAAGTCATGGCAACCACCACAGTCAGTGGGATTTTCTGAAGTGGGAGGAATTTTTTTTTTTTTTAGGATGTTATTTATTATTTGACAGAGAGAGACAACAAGAGATGGAACACAAGCAGGGGGAGAGGGAGAGGAGAAGCAGACTTCCCACCAAGCAGGGAGCCAGATGCGGTGCTCAATCCCAGGACCCTGGGATCATGACCCAAGCCAAAGGCAGCCACTTAACGGCGACTGAGCCACCCAGGTGCCCCTGAAGTGGGAGGAATCGTAAGCGGGGAGATCATGCTAGAAATGCTGGGAAAAGGTGACCTAGAGAAATCGGGAGGTAAATAGCAATGCAGGCTGACATCCCCGGTCGGTAATGGAAAGGTTCACCTGGCTTCCAATCCTAGCTCTGCCATTCCCTCGCTTGTCAAATGGGTGTTTAAACTGTTGGGGTGGCTCATTGTCTCATCTGTAAAATGGGAGCAATATGATTTACCTTGTAAGCTCTTTTGAGGATTGAAAAGTTCACTGTAAGTAATGCAGGGTGCTTCTATGATGTTAAGCAATCAGAGTTTTCAAGAGAACCGGGCATCGGGTAAGCTCCTTATTTCTCCAACAATGGAGGGCTACACACACACACACACCCCTACACCCAGTCTGCCTAGAAAAACAGAAGTGGTACCAGCTATTGCCCTCTGGGGAAGTCTAACTCTGAAACCTCATCCTCACTGTAATAAAATGTTTCCAAAGGGAGCAGACAGAGTAACCTAGGGCCATGCCCTCCCACTTCCCTCTTGCCTGAGCGGAGTTCAGAGCCCGTCTTGGGGAAGTAGGTGGTGAACTAGTTTGGCATGGGTGGCCGGAACTGAAACATTTCTTTTACCACCCTCCTATTCTGCTGCCCCTTTCTTTTCTGGGGTGAGGGGGTGGGGATAGGGGAGAAAGAGCTCATGCCTCTACTGTACACACACGTACTTGGATCTGTTCTCCGTAGCCTCCAGACCCGACCTCCTCATTCACCAGGATTCACTGGATCCCCTTTGAGTTCAGTGTGCTCTGCTGAATGATGCCAATATTTAAAATCTTCCTCCAGCTCATGAAAACCAAAGCCTAACCTGCCCTTCATTCCCACCCACAGACCACCCCAGGGCCTGGCCAGAAAGAGTTCCTTTGCTTTGAGTACTAAGAAACTTTGATTTAAACATTTAATACTAATGAGCCTCTATGACCCCTCTTTACAGAACTCCAGACTCCCTTCCAGTACTTATTCCCTTGCTCTTGAACATGTATTTGCTTCTAGGAGAAGAATTTAGACTGGTTTCCTCGGATGCGAGCCATGTCCCTCGTCAGCAATGAAGGTGATGGTGAGCAAAATGAGATTCGGAACCTGCAGGAGAAGTTGGAATCCACCATGAGCTTGGTCAAACAGCTATCGGCACAGCTGGCAGAGCTCAAAGAGCAGGTCAGTGTGCTCGGGGAGTTGGAGCTGCCGCTGGGTGGGGTGAGTCAGGGGAGACCTGAGGCTCCTGGGAGCAGGACTGTTATTCACAGAGAGCTGTAAATTCCAGTAGGGACCCCCGACACTGTGCTGTGAGAACCACATCTCTGCAGGTCACTAGGGTGACTCTTCTCCACCTATGGGAGTAGGGGGGATGAGGGGAGAAGGCACAAAGCACGAAGTACAAGGGCCTCTTTGTACTTTTTGATAGAAAATTATATTTTCTGCCATCCTAGCAATTACTAAACTCATCGGGAAGGCAGATCGTCATCCGGACCTGTCATTTCAATGCTATAATCAGCCCCTTCATCGTGTGAAATTATTAGCAGTAGTAAAAATACTATCAAAAGTAGCTGTGAGATTAAGAGTCACTTATGGTTTCTCTCCCTCCCAATCCCATCTTGTTTCATTTATTCTTCTTCTACCCACTTAAGCCTCCATGTTGCATCACCACTTCCTCATATCAGGGAGATCATATGATAGTTGTCTTTCTCTGCTTGACTTATTTCGCTAAGCATGATACGCTCTAGTTCCATCCATGTTGTTGCAAATGGCAAGATTTCATTTCTTTTGATGGCTGCATAGTATTCCATTGTGTATATATACCACATCTTCTTGATCCATTCATCTGTTGATGGGCATCTAGGTTCTTTCCATAGTTTGGCTATTGTGGACATTGCTGCTACAAACTGAGGGTTGCCGAGGGGAGGGGGTTTGGGAGAAGGGGTTGGGATTATGGACATTGGGGAGGGCATGTGATTTGGTGAGTGCTGTGAAGTGTGTAAACCTGGTGATTCACAGACCTGTACCCCTGGGGATAAAAATATATGTTTATAAAAAATAAAAAAAATTATAAAAAAAAAAAGTAGCTGTGATAACTCTTCAAATGACTACCATGATGGTGATGATTATCTGACAAGTCAGAGCTGCTTGAAAAGAACCACGGTTCCTGTTTTTAAACCACAGAGAGGGATTTGCCTTTTCTCTCTCTCTCTCTCTCTCTCTCGGTGGAAATTCACTTTAAAAAAAAAAAATCCACCCGCCTTTTTTTTTTTTTTTTTTTTGTAACTATATTCTGGAGGATGCCAGACAGACTGTAGGTGCTTGGGAAATATTAACCCCACATTGTGTAGCCCACCAGCACTGTGGAAAAAGGGAGAAAATGAGCTCAACACACTCTCTCTTTCCCTCCAGATGACAGAACAAAGGAAGAATAAGCAGAGACTGGGCTTTCTCGGATCAAACACACCCCATGTGAACCATCACATGCCATCACACTGAGACCATGGTGGGGGAAGCCGTGACTAGCCTTTCATCAGTGTCCTGCCTGATCACTGAATAAAGAACTGAGACGGAGGGGAGTGAACAGTGCCTATTGTTGAAAGTTAAAAACAACCAAGTGCCAAGATGTTGAGTGGTTTAGCTCTGAGAACAATTTATAACTGTGTTTTCATGGTTGAGAAGACCAAACTTAAAAGCTAGAAAGTGCACATCACGCATTCTTAATGTAACGTGAAGTAGCTTGCTTGGAAATGGCAGGGTGCGCGGGGGTGCGGCTGGGACAGACGACCTTTGGCTAAATCAGTAAGAGTCAGTTTTGTCTTAAATACTGACGGCGACCTTCGTCGCGGTCGGTTGGGATTTATTTCTCTTAATTACGGCGAATAGGTTAGTGATACAGGAATTCATATGGGGGCTAAGTTTTCCTAAGGAAAATAACAGTAGAGATTAAAAATGAGAGTTGCAAAGAAAAAATGTTAATTCTTCCAAACTGTAGCTGTCACAGGGCAATTTTCTTATTTATAACGTGCAACACAATGGATTTCCAGCTCTTTGGAGCTCGTGCCCCTCACACTGACAGCACAACTGGAATGTGATTGCTTTCCCCCGGGTGCTGAGGGGCTCTGTCACTGCGGAGCACAAAAGGGGATTTTCAGATAACCCGTTCAAAACATGTTTTAAGTCGTGTAGAGGGGAAGATTTTAAAAGATTTGGGGAAGAAAAAGCTGGCGGTAAGCCCCCGGGAAGAATTTTCTGTGTGTGTGAACATATGTATGCTATTAAAATGTATTGAAAATAATAAATGGAAATGCTTGAAGATAACAGGGAATATTGAGAAACTTATGATAGTCACATTGCCTTTTATAAATATGGAGTAAAAGCTATTTGATTCATGTTTGCTGTGCTTAAGGAACTGAGTGGTTTTATTTATCCTATCTGTGCAGTTAAGGGGGGGGGAATCCAAGAAATTTATTGAGTACTCAAGAAAATGTGGCATTTCAATTGTGGATTTTAAACTGTATCGGTAAGAGCTTTTCAGAATGTAGAGAGATAATCATCTCTTCCTCAAATTGTTTTTATGTTAAATTATGCAACCAGGATTTGTGGAGGGGGAAAATAACCTGCCGTGCTCATAATATTCGTAGACACTAAACACTTAGGATGTTAAAGCAGAATACGGGTAATGGAAAAATGGATGCATGGTGAGGGGACAAGGCTCCTGAACCCAAAGTCTGGGAGATGCTTTGCAAATTGACCTCTGGCCCTTGTCTCCCAAGGAACAATTGCGTCCAGAGTCTTAAAACTCTCAAGTTATTACTGGCAAAGTTTAAGGTCTGGATAGGGTTTCCTATGACCATTTTTAAAGTTTTTTGGATTGCTGCTGTCATTTAGTTTAAAACTATTGGCTCTTCAAATTCTTGAGTCATGGTCTGAGTAAATTAAAAATGGATTCCTGAACCAATCCTTCCACAATGTTGAAATGTAGACTTGGAATGAATGTGTGGAAACCCAGAACAACAGTTACTTAACTGACTCTACTAGTACCTCCCACCTTCCACCCCTCTACCCCTGTACTTCCCCCACATTAAGAATTCTTTACTGTGACACCGTAGTATTTTTCCTTACCAGACGCGGAAGAGCCATGATCCCAAAATACTAAGACATTGAGATATATATCTGACTGCAGCATAAAACTTTGAACCTAGTAGGTGTTCAACAAATGTATGAGAAATTTCACTGTGGTTCAGTGACCCTTAATTCTTTATTAAAACTTTGAATGATATCACATACTTGATTTTTTTAAATGGCTTCAGCAAACCAAAGTCAACCAAGGCAGTCATTGTTTTAATCCAAGACCATCGTTGTTATAACAGTATTAGATTAAAGTAGACTTTAAAGTATTTTAATTAAACAGAGAGTTTGCAGATGGGTAGAAGAAAAGGACATTGGTAAAGATTGACTCTGTTCCAGGGTAAGAACCCATCTCTGTTTTAACATGAAACAAGATATTTTTGGTGTCTGAACGTTAAGAGAAGAGATTAATTTGTCCAGAGGAGAGCAGCCTGCTTTTCACTTGATGGACTATCTATTCTTTCCTGGGACCATGCTGGTTCTTTTTTATAGTGAATAAACCATTGGGTATATAACTGCTATCAACAAATGACCTAACCTCTCCACCCATTGTCAGGCACAGCTCACCATTTTACAGCATATTTTCTCGAATGGGAAGTACCCGAACGAGATTGCAACTGACCTGACTCTTACTTGTTCAAAACGGAAATATTTCTCAATTGTGTTTTTCTTTCCTGCCTAGATACTTAGAGATTACAGAGCAAAATAAACAAAACAAAACAAAAAAGCAAACAAAAAAGTCACTCTCCAGGCTCTTAAAGTCATGATGTCACGAGATGATAATGATGGGGAAATTTGACACTTGATATAAGTTCATGCTTGTTATGTATATGTTTGGTAATGCAACTGGAATATTTGACCTAGGCAAGTGTTGGTTAACATTTTTATATTTATATAGTGATATTAAAATGAGTACAGTAATCTTTGATTTTGATGTTAAGGGAAATGTCTTACTTCTTAGTTATTAAAATACGTTATCAGTTTAAAAGCATCAGTTTCTGCTGCATATAATTTTTAATTTCAAAAAGATTTTATTCTCCTGCATGATACATTCTGAGGCCCAAGAGTTTAATAGAAGCGTGTTTCCTAATTTATAATATCATTTGAGATGAGAGAGTTTTTGTATCAGATAAGACTATAATATTAATAAATAAATTATATACATGTAAAAATTATTTTTTCAACCCCTTGAGAAAGTTCATTGAGAAAGGGCTTATTTTCTCACTTAACTGAAATTTTTCTGTTGATGATGAAGATGCAGCTTCTAGTGGGTTATTGATTATATCAGGAAGATATTCCATTCAAGTCAGAACTAATCATGTGCTTATTTCCATATCTTCAGCTCACAACTCATTGTTTTGGCTGCTCTTTTTAGTTTCTAGTTGTTCCATTACCAAGAGTAATACACCAGGGCTCACCCCTGACCCCCACGTGCCAGGGTTGAGATGAGTGGACAGACTGGCGGTCTGAAGATTTGGGCAGGGAAGGTGAGGACTGGATCTTCATTATGTTAGGGAAAAGGAGTAAATGAGAGAATGTCGGAAGTGGACTAGAGGGTAAGCAGGTAAGTATTGCGTGGGTGTAGTGATGTAACAGATTACAGACTGGAGAGCTAACTTTTTTTTTTTCATTGTTTAAAAATATTTATTGAACATTTACTCTTTTTTTTAAATTTTTTATTTTTTTATAAACATGTATTTTTATCCCCAGGGGTACAGGTCTGTGAATCGCCAGGTTTACACACTTCACAGCACTCACCAAAGTACATACCTTCCCCAATGTCCATAACCCCACCCCCCCTTCTCCCAACCCCCCTCCCCCCAGCAACCCTCAGTTTGTTTTGTGAGATTAAGAGTCACTTATGGTTTGTCTCCCTCCCAATCCCATCTTGTTTCATTGATTCTTCTCCTACCCACTTAAGCCCCCATGTTGCATCACCACTTCCTCATATCAGAGAGCTAACATTTAAACATGCTTTGAGCAGTGCTTTATGCAAGGGCGGCTGTAAGAGGCATATTCCCCCAGCTGTTCTTAAATCAATATGGAATAACCCCCAGACGCATTCCAACATGCTTGACATATGATACCACTCAAAAGAGTGGGGTGACCTCCTTAAACACAAATACACATGTCTCTGGGAGCTAGGCAAGGCACTAAAATGTGTGACATTGTGGAGTGTGTACCATTTGTAGGGATGGGGAAGCTCAGGGAGCCTTCTATTGGCAAAAGTCAACAACTAAGTCCAGGTTTTAGAAAATGCCTGAAACCGATTGAGGCCCTCCAGGCACTCATTGGCTATCTGTGAAATAATCGTTGGTCAAGCTCTGCCATTTAGTAGAAGAAAACACAATACCAAAACCGAGCAGAGGAGCTAACACACATGCAGAAGTGGAGAGATCTGAAAGTAAAATCCAAGTGACATCTCTGACTGGGAGTGTTTCCACAGGCTGGAATCATCTATAAAATTATCAGGCCGCTACTTCTCATATCATCACCAGTAGACTTTTTTCCCCCTGCAGTCGAGTATTACTATATTTGCCTCAAATAATATGATTCCAATAGAATATGTCAAGACCAGATAAGCATAATTTATAAATTATGAATAAAATGGGATTGGTATAACTTTTTTGCGTGTGATACTTTAAGTGCCTTTTTCCTCACTTACCATGTTTCTACATAATCTGTCCATCGGTACGGAAGCCCTTATTATTGCTATTTTACATAGCGAGACATGAAGGACAAAAAAATTGGGTGGCTTGAACCTCATTGCACTAATCCAAACAGAACATTGTGCCCAGCATTTATTGGGAACTGGCTAAATCCCCAATTGTCCAACACTGGCAAATCTATATCCTGTCTGGTGCCCAGCATGGGCTCAGTGGGCACAGGCCTCTTGGTCATCTAGCACTTCCTGGTTCTTAACACGCAGTGCTTCAAGATGGTAGTTCCCCTCCAAAGACAATCAAGCTTGCAACAGCTGAAATCAAAATGAGTGGCATGAATCACATGCAAACCAGGAATAGAATTCTTTGCTCATGTGGGCATTTTCCAGTATGCCACAATTCCTTGAAGCAGTGTGGCAAGAATTGTTTTGTTTTGCTTGGAATCGGAGGAAAGGTTGAGGGAGGGAAATTGGACAATGAGTTCCTCTTCCAGTAAGAATAATTGGCGTGAAGGGCAGGAGTTTTCCTGTGGAGGGGAGCAGGATGGATGTCTGCAAGTCACCCTGCCTTTGACTGGTCAGCAGTGTGTTTTGCAAAATCTCAGGAAAGCCTTTAGCTTCATAGCAAGCCAGAAATCTGTGCACTTGAGCATGTCCCGTGTCTTTCTGCAATAGCAGAGCTGCTAATACCTTCCATGGAGTCGGGCACATACCAAACAGAGAAACACAGAAACCAGACTTGATGCAGGTAGAAGACCTATAAGAACAGATTAGTTGGGGCACCTGGGTGACTCAGTGGGTTAAAGCCTCTGCCTTTGGCTCAGGTCATGGTCCCAGGGTCCTGGGATCGAGCCCCACATCGGGCTCTCTGCTCAGTAGGGAACTGCTTCCTTCTCTCTCTCTCTGACTACCTGTGATCTCTATCTGTTAAATAAATTTTAAAAATCTTAAAAAAAAAAAAAAAGAACAGATTAGTCATTGAACTTATTTGAATCCATTTAACGGAAAATCCTGGTTTTTACACTTCAATGTGAATTTCCCCTAGGTTAGCCCATTCACTTTTAACACTGGTTCTTGGATTAAAAATCACCTCCTCGAAGAATTACCTCCCCACAGCAATGGAAATGTGGATACAGGTGCGGATTTCTTCTGAAATCCCCTGCGACACATCCCTTCAAA
The DNA here is from genome assembly GCF_030435805.1 of Mustela lutreola. Lineage (NCBI taxonomy): Eukaryota > Metazoa > Chordata > Mammalia > Carnivora > Mustelidae > Mustela > Mustela lutreola. Next base: position 82,504,119 of record NC_081297.1, on the reverse strand, counting down.
GTCCCCCTCACCCCTGCTCAGTCACATGTGTTGGCACAGGGAAAGTTTTCTGAGGCTGCTGCCTGTTCTAGTAACTGCTTTTAGTTTTGATGTTACAATTGTCTTCACTTTGGACAATTGTATCTGCTTGTCTGCCTGGCGTAACCTCTACCTTCTTTTTCGACATGGATAAAATGTTTCTTTGTGATCCTGGTCTGCTTGGCAGTAGAGTCAAATAATTTTGTGTGCACAATAGCTTAAAATTAGACTCTGCTCTGTTAAAAAAATAATATTAATGCATTTTATATCAATTAGGTTTTATCAGGAAGCCAAATCATGATGACTTAGATTTATTTTAGGAGTTTGACGTGATATAGTGGTGGTGAAGAGCTCTGTGGAAGGCTGGTGCTTCTGCGTCTGGCTGTGGGTCTGAAGTCACTAAGTCAGGGGGGCTGGCCGTCAGGAAGAAAAGCTGGGTGTGAAGCAGGAAAAAAACAAGGACAGACTGGGACCCATGGGGACACAGAAATTTGCATCTAGCTCTCACCACCGCCAAACTCCGTAGCCCATGTGACTGAAAAATGAAGCTGGCGTTCTTCACCTTGAGGCTGCAGCTGTGTGTGAACCAGGACTCGGAGAAGCTGAAGGAGATCTATGGGCACTGGGGAGTGTGAGCTGGCCGCTGCCCTGCACCCACAAGGTGTGCCAGGAGATCAGGCTGTGAGGCTCCTGGGTGTCTGTTGCCTACTCTATCTGAACTTGAGGGTTGTTGCTTCACTTGCATCTACCACATCTTGTGAAAGTATCTCCTGTGTTCAAAATTAACCGGTAATCCTATGAAGAAGGGGATTCTGGAAAATTATAGCTCCAGCTAAGCTTGATTGACGTAGTACCTAGCCACCCCACTGGAGTAGACCTTAATGCTTACCGAGAATGATGTTCCTTTTCTAGTGGACGCATACTAGACACGTTTCCCAGCACCTACCGCAGTTGAGTGGAAAAAGGCATGACTAGTTCTGACGAATGGATTGTGAGTGATTGACAAACTGAGACAGGAAAAAAGTCCCTCCACAATGTCCAGGTCTCCTCACCACCTTGATTATGGAAACCAAGATGGGACCAGTCTGAATCCCCAAGTCCCTTCTTTGAAGGGAACTACGCTGAAGAGCTTGATAGGTACAGAAGAATTGCTATGACAAGAAAAACTTTCATGTGCTAAGGCATTAAAATTAAAGAAGTTTTGGTTGTTGGTAAATGAGATTGGGGTATGTGTAATTGTTACCGGAGCATAACCCAGCCTTCCTGACTAGTACAGATATGCGTATTAGACACTAGAAAATTAACCCAAATACACTGTTTCTGGGATGTAGCCAAGAAAAATAGAAAGTAAAGAAAAACCTACATATGAAAAATATCCATCATATCATCATTTACAATTCAAAAATTGAATACAGTCCAAAGTCCAGTAATTTTGGTGTGTTTAAAATTTATACTTTACTCATAGAATGGAATGTGATGAAATCTATGAGAACTATGCAAACTGAGGCAACATTGGAAAACAGGTAGGATGAACTTTAAAAATAGCTAGAATTATATGTTCACCATTAACTGCATAAAAGCATGTTTCTCAAAAAGACATGAACAAAAACTATAATGATACTTGTTTTAAAATAGCTAGGATGATACATTATTTTCCTTTTTCTCTATTTTCTCTATTTTTAATATTTCTTCTATGGTTTAATAAAATTTTTTTAAAAGTAAGTAAAAGTGATACTAAGTCCAGCAAATATTTCCTGAGAACAAGTTTTCCCAAACTCATTTACATTTTTATATGATAATGGGAATTGTAGATGAAGTGAATACCATAGCCACAATTTATATTGATTTCAACAAGACATTTAAGAAAAGTTGCATGATATTCCTATAGACAAGATGCAAAAATTGGTCCTGGATCAGAGTGGAGCTCTACAAATCTGTATGCAAGTGAATACTTTTATTTAATGTGAGGTTAGAGTAAAATATCCTTGGCCTATTGTTAGATGTCAGTCCTTGGCCTTCTCTTTACCAACATTAATTTCAATGTCTGGAATAAAGAAATAGATGGCAAAATTACAAAAAGTGGAGATGACATAAAGTTGGGGAATAGACTGAGCATGACGGATGACAGTAACAATAATGTCAGAAAACTGGAACAATGAACAAGTCTATTCTGATGAGTTTTTACTGGCAATATATAAAATTTAGCTCCAAAAAGCTCGGTTGCATAAATATATGACAGGGCAAACAACCATTCATGTAAAAACCAAATAAACCATGAAACTTTGAATACAATCTAGCTCCATTTTGATATATTAATTTATTTTAACATCTTTATTTAGTGCTTACTATATTTAAGGACTACTTACTATATTTAACGACTACTACCAGGCAAGATATGATAAGGGTTTTATCTTAAAGAGTAAGCACTGGGGATAGAAAGAGAGGTTTGCAAGAAATATTCAAAAGGGAAAATCTATGGAATTTTGGTGCTCAGTTGGGTGAAGACTTAGAAAAAAATGAGGAATCCAGAATGACTTCTGGGCTTTGGGCTTGATGAATGGGAAAATAGTGTTGTTGTCCATTGAAATAGGGAATACGGGAGGAGTAGAATGTAGGGGGGAAGTATGAGATGAATTTATTATTGGTCATACTATGGTTTAGTTTTTTGAGACATCAGGAAGAAATATCTGCTAGATAGTTGAAGATAAAAGTTTAGACTCCATGAAAGAAATCAAGGTTAAAGAGAAAAGATTTAAAAGTCATCCAGACATACGTGGCAATAAAAAAAAAAAAAAAAGAAAATAAGAAAAAAAATGACATACATGGCAGTGAGAGAAAGGAATAAGGAATAAATGAATGCTCAAAGACAGTGTGGACATTAAGAAGAGAAGATTATAGACGAGCCCACAGAAAATTTAGCAAGTGAAGCTAAGGAAGAAAAAAAAAAAGGTGAGTAAGAAAAGTCAGAGAACCAGTGTGAGAACAAAAAGAAATGAGGTTTCAGAAGTCAAGAGAGGATTTTTCAAAAAGTATGAGACTTCCTATCAAATATGCTCATATCCTCTCAGATTCGCATATATCCCTCCTAACTTTCTATTCATAAACATATAAAAAGTCTAAGCATTACCACACCTAATAATATAATATAAAAACAAAAGAGTAAAATCAAACATAAACTAGGTAGCTTGATCCCCTTACTAAAGCTAAAGGAAGTTTAGTAAGTTTTTCTAAATGTATCTGGGCCACGTGCTAGGCATTCCAATCTCAGAATCAGTTTGTGGACAACTTAAGATAAGAAACTAGGAGAAAATTTTTATATAGTCTCACAATTTATCTCTAATTCCTTGACATGGACCACCCTCATCTGAGGAAGAGGTGGCCATCAACTTTTATCGGAGAACTATGGTCTGAGTCAGTCAGTTCTTCTATCAACCTTCTTTATCTCTCTTCTGTTCTCACCAAATCTTCTTATTCTACCTCTAAAGGTGAACTTCCTGTTTACGACACTGCAGGAAGTCGAATGGATGGCCAAGAAGCAAGGGAAAGCGGTATAAGGCTGGACAGGAAGGTTTCTAGCATTGGGATCTTCCACATAGAGTGAATTAAAAAAACAATGCACTGCGTCTGACTCTAGACTCAACGTAGAAGGAAAGCTTTTCTGCTTCTTCAAGGATTGCTTTTTGGGCAATGCAATTTGGGCTGCCAGCAGTGCCTGTCAGCCTGCTCGAGGAAGAGAAGTGGAATGGGAATGAAGAGAATGACCTTCTACCTAAAGAAATTCATATTCTCCTCCCAACAGCATTGTTGACAAAGGGCAGCTGGAAAGATAGCACAGAATCAGTTTGGGTAGCACAGATCCCCCAGGAACCAAGTCCCCACACTTTCAAGTCAACCTTTTAAGTCCACCTTCCCATTGTCCAGATACACCCGAATGCCGAACTGAAAAGGATGGACCAGAGGAGGCTTCTCTGCATCTGAACTTTTAAATTTAGTTCCATGAAGAATTACAGAGAAGTATAAAGTCAGGAGATTCTAAATGAGAGGCGTATTGCCATCATCTGTTCAAACTTGCTTTGTGATTATAGGCTTGAATGATCTGCATAACAATTAACCTGTGGGTTTTTTTTTTAATGGATTTGGTATTGTTCTATTGATTAGACATGTACATTGTGGTATGCCCCTTTTCTTGGTTTAAAATAAAACATCAGTATTGTGTGTGGATGCACATATAGATAAACACAGATAATAAGTGTGTTATACTATGAAGTGTTGAGTCTGCCTTTGTACCCTGCACAATCTTTTTAGTGTAAGGTCACCTTTAAAGACCCTGGTTGGCTCAGCGAATAAGCTATGTGGGCAGCAGCCCCAACAGCACGATGGCCGAGTCAGTGAGGGCCATGCCTACCCCTGAGTGGCCAGACTGCACTGTCTCTGTATTAGAAGCATCTGTTACTCAGTAATCACATCTTTAAATTAAAAATAATTGTGCTGTGTGTGGAGGATGGAGGAATGAAGTAGACAACAGATTTCAGAACATATTCTGTAAAAAAGCCCTGATTCTCGGAGAAAAACGACCATGGCATTCTAGCATTTTCCCATCTTTTTGGCTAAAGGTCAGTGATATAGATGCCTAAGTGAATGAATTCTTTGAATGCCAACTTTGTGCCCTATGTTATATTCTAGGTGGAGAGCAGCAGGCAGGGAACGAAGAAGTAAAAATAAAAAGACATGAGATGTCTTAAAAGAACTCAGCAGTTACTCAGAGATAATGATACAGAGACAATTGCAAAGCCAGGTGGTAAGTATGATAAGAGAGGTAGGTTGTGGAGGCCAGAAGAAGGATCATGGAGGAGAAACCAGAGCATTCCCCTCTGAACTAATACAAGTAGCAGCGAACATTTGAGTGTGCACTAAAAGTCACCAAAAGCTGCACATGTTTTAAATCATTAATCCTCATTCAACCCTATGAAATAAAGATTAGATTCACTTCTGGATTCAAAAGGAAACCAAAGCACAGGGGAGGTAAGCAATTTGCCGAAAGTTCCGCAGTGTATAAGATCTGGACCTAGGCAGTCTGCTTCTCAGATCCATACTCTTAACCCACACGCTACCACTTGCACTGAGGAAACAACTACAAGATCTAGGACAAGTAAAGTTCCAGGAGAGATGGGGAGGTAGTGCTGCCATTTAATAATTAAAGAAAGGTCGACGCAGGAGAAGGAGAGGAGGGAGGAACACTGGGGAGCTCTCAGAAGATGAAGATCCATGGCACTGGCTTGAGGGACAGGAGCAACTCCTCTTCATATGTTTATTGATGCATCAGACATCTTCCAGGGTTACACACGGGGCTACGGGACTAGGCCCTGGAGATACAAGAAATAAAACACCAACACTGTTCTTGCAGAGCTCATGCTTCAGGAGCAAGATAGTCCAGAATGTATTTGAGTACAATGCAGCTCATGCTATGGTCCAAGGGCAGGGGGTGCCATGGGAGCTCAAAAGAAGAAGAGGTCCAAAGTGCTATGTCCAAAGTGTTGAGATGACCCAGAGAATGTGACACCAGGACAATTAAATGGTAAGTTAGAAGCAGTCAAGAAAGTAATCAGGGAGAAGGGTCATTCTAAGTTCCAGGCAGAGTGAAGGCAAGCAGAGAAAGAGAAGAAAATGAATTGTGTTCATGGAATGGCCAAAGTCACAATAGCTGGTATGTCTTGGAAGAGTGGTAAGAGTCAGGCTATGAAATTGTTCCATGTTATTAATCTAAGGAAAAATGGGGGCAGGGGAGAGGGTAGCAGAAGCTTTTAGAGGAAGCAGAACATGATCATGTTTAGTTTTAGGAATATAACTAGAGGGAGAGTGAGGGATGGCTTGGAGAAGAAGAAGCTGGAGACAGGAAGGTCAGTTTGGTTAAGAGGTTCTTGCAAAGATCCACCTGGGGGAACAGAAGGGCTGTAGCAGGGCCGTGGTCATCTGACAAAGAAATATGGACAGACCCGAGAGACACACATGAGGTAGAGGTCCAGGATTTTAGAACAATAGATGGAGAATTGTTGAGGATTACCTTGAGGTTCCAATCTGAGAAAGAGGGTCAATGTCCATTAGCAGAGATAGAAAATTCCTAACGGGGTAGTTTGCGATCTGCTGAGTTTGAAGAATCGACAAGGCATCCAGATGAATATTATAGTAGAATCTATAATTGCTGAGGCAAAATAACATCATTGATATGATCTTCTAACACCTTGTTTTGGGTGTCAGGTAGCTTCACTGTAAAGACACTAGCAATGGATAGTAAATATTCAGCAACTGAATCTGTTTCCTGAACATTATAAAGGAAGTTGCAATCATCTCCACGTACTTTGATTTCAGTTAAAAAGAAACAAGATTTGTATGAAGTTTTACAGTGCTTTGACATATGTTATTCTTACTCAGCCCCAACAATCCTAAAGGTAGGCATTTAATATTGCTCCAAGATAAGATTTAAGATCCTTCCAATTTTACAGATGAGGAATCCAAGTCCAATGTCTTAATTACCACGCAGAGAGTAGCAGAGCTAGGACTGGACAACCTTCTTCTACCATTTCCTGTAGAAAATCATCTTCTTGAGATTGCAAAACCACCGAAGACAGAACTGGTCTCTTTAGTTCTTGTGATCTTGATATTTTATCACAACGCCCAGTGTGAATCACTGGATTTATTCATTTGTAGATGGGTTCTACACATCTACCTTCCAAAATTCTCTACTCTGTTAAATAACGTGACCGTGTCCCTGAGTCAATATTTTAATGGAAATGAAAAAATAAAGGTATTAGTTAGGCGGGTGTTACCTCATGTGGAAGAGCTTGGGAGAGTGGGTAGATTCCATTAGCTAAAATCACACATATGGGAGAGTTCACATTTTAGAGAGAATATATACAAAGAGATATTTCCATGCAAAACCTAATTAATTTCCACAACTGCTGGCAGGAAGTCCCTTTCCTGAACCCCACCTGAACAAGTGTCTTCTGAGCTTACTTCCCAAGGGTGTGTCTCCACACCTGCTTTCCTTGCCTTCTCTGCCTGCCTCTCTCTATTTTATTATGTGACATTTTCATTGAGCTATTGAAATTGGATGTGTCAGACACATTAAAAGCAATGGCAGTTGTGGCAAGTTATTTGATATATTTTAAAATAAACCAAGAGGGCCATGTAGATGTCAGGGGAATAAATTGCTCTGTTTAGCAACAAGTGATTTATTTAACCACTGTGGACAGGGTCCAGGGGATGCCAAGCTGCATACATTTTGGGAAAAGCTGAGCTATTTTCTCAGAAATCTCTCATGTGGGACCAAAATAAAAGCAGGAGAAGTTTATGAGAAAATTAATTAAAATCTTGATTTGGGAATGACCCTAAGGAATGGATTTTATTTCCCATGCACAACAAGATTGACCTCGTAACATTTCTGAAGGTGAGACACGTTCTGGAAGCCTCAGGTATGAGCACCGACCCAGACGCCCTGGGCTTCCCTCAGACTGCAGCGGCAGCATTTCTCCTTGGAGGGGGGTGGTTCCCACCAAAAGCCCGGTAAGCGGAAAGGCACAACATCTGGAATCTCACTCTTCCTTACTCTCACCACGTGACCTTGGTTGGTGACTAATGGCTACAAGGGAATCCATCTCCAGGAACTGATCGGAATCTCAAGTTTCAGAAGAGTCTCTGGCCTTTCTGTACCTCATTTTTTTCTCCTCCATGGATGAAGATGGTAACAGTACCAACCACATACCATTGATGTGAAGTTCATGAGTTACTACAAGGGCAAGAGGGCCCGCTGCCGTTATTCCTTCTCTTATCTATCTCACCATCGATCATTCCCTCTGACGGGTTCATTCCCCTCAGCGCACACACCAACTATCCTAGCTCCCTTGACCGAGAATCCTTGATCCTACATCCTCCGCCCAGTTTTGACCTTATTCATTTTCTCCCATGTACATCAAACTCCTGGAAAAACGTGTGCCTTTGCCCTTTGATCCACCCCAGCCGGACTTTTGTCTCTGTTATTCCAGCTCAACTGTTCATCAAAATCACCAATGACCTCCATTTTGTCTAATCTAAAGGTCAGTTCTGAAGGTCCTCTCGTGGGACACAACTTTTCAGCAGCTTTAGACCTATTCCCGACTCCTTCATTCTGAAACACAGCTCTTTCTTGGTTCTCTTTCTTGCATGGGCCACTCTTTCTTGGGCTCCTTTTGTAAGCACTTCTTCACTGGAGGGCCCTGAGGGTCAGCCTCTGGCTCTTCTCTCCTTTTTCCACACTACCGAGATGATTTCATCCAGTCTCACACCAACCGCAGCTACAAATCGAGATACACTCCCTAACCAACACCTCCGGCCCCAAATTGTCCCCTGGAATCCCCCAAACTGCAACTCATTTTTCATATTTCTACTTTGATGGAGAACAGGCCTCTCCTAACATCAGCAACCCTCATTATTGCTGGATTCCATATTTGCAGATTGGCCTCTTTGCAAACATTGATATGTGACCCTAAAATCAACATCCCTGCTGCTTTCACAGTCATTTGCAGACATGTGCAGAGCTCCGAAAAATGTGAGACACTCAACATGCACATTCCAGCTGAGGCTGAACATGACAACGCCCTCCTTTCTTGTTTCAACGCTCATAATAAAAATAAGCATCCTTTTGTGATCTATTTAATGCTACGTTCTTTGCATTTTTGCGCTTTTTGTTGGTGTTTTGACTGTTTAAAATGGTTCCAAAGCATTATCTCAAAGTGCTGTCTAGTGTTTCTCAGTGCAAGAAGGCTGTGAGGCGCCTTATGGAGAAAATATGTGTGTAGGTAAGCTTCCTGGAGGCATGAATTGTAATGCTGTTAGCCATGAGTTCAAGGGCAAGGAGAGAGCAATATATATTAAAGAAGGTGTCTTTAAAGCACACATAATGTAGAGGTTCCTGGGTGGCTCTGTCAGTTAAATGTCTCACTCGCGGTTTTGGCTCAGGTCATGATCTCATGGTTGTGAGACAGAACCCTGCATGGGGCTCCATGCCCAGTGTGGAGACTGCTTCAGATTTTCTCTCCCTCTCCTTCCCCCTTTTTCCCCCTCCTACCCACCCCTCTCCACACACTTACTATCTCTCTTTCTAAAAATAAAAAAAAAAAAATCCTTTAAAAAATAAAGTATACATAAAGCAGATCATGTATTGATCACTTGACAAAAACATTTGTCACCAGGGGCTCACAGGAAGCTAACCCTGGGACACCTATGTGGCTCAGTCCGTTAAGAACCTGCCTTCAGGGGCGCCTGGGTGGCTCAGGGAGTTAGGCCTCTGCCTTTGGCTCAGATCATGATCTCAGGGTCCTGGGATCGAGCCTCGCATTGTGCTCTCTGCTCAGCAGGGAGCCTGCTTCCTCCTCTCTCTCTGCCTGCCTTTCTGCCTACTTGTGATCTTTGTCTGTCAAATAAATAAATAAAATCTTTTTAAAAAATCTTAAAAAAAAGAAAAGAAAAGAAAAGCTAATCCTGTACTTCCCCAGGAACAATTCAGGATTGATTCATTCAGTGTTCATGGTGACATTATAGAATACATTATTGTGAATAATGAGGACTGATGGCATACCTAAAACTTGACTGTGAATTCCTCTCACCCAATTCTTTTCTCAGAAAATAGCTTCATTCTTCGAGTTGCTTAGGCCCATTCCCCTTGTTATCTTTTCCCCCACCTCCCACATGCCATGTATCAGCCAATCTGCTTGTATCTTTTTTTGAAATTGCTCTACTTCTTACACCTACGTTGTTTCAAACCAGGTCCAAACCATGATCACTTTGACAGTGACCGTAGTGACCTCATTGACTACCCTGATCCCATCCAGGCTCACTCCCACCCACAAACACACAGCTGAGTCCTGTCATGTCACTCACCTGAGAATCCTCCAATGGCTTCTCGACTTATTCACAGCAATAGTCAAAATCCTCACCATGGCCTTGAGCCGTACTGTTTTCTTCACTGACCCTCTAACACATCATGATGGGCCTCAGCTGAAGGCCTTGCACTTGCTCTCTTCTCTGCTTGAGGCATTTATCCTGCAAGAATTCACATGGCTCACTTCCCCACTGCCTCTGTGCCTCTCTTCATGAATCTCCCAGAGGAACTCCTTATAAAATTACATATCCCTTTTTCTCTATCTCCTTATCCTGCCTTATTTTTCTTTATATGAGTCATTACCTGCTATACTATAGATCTGCTTGTTCCCTCTCAATAGAATGTAAATTTTTTGAGGGTAAGGACATTGTCTGTTATATTCACTGCCATTTCCCCAGGGCCTGAAACAAAGTAGATGCTAAATAAAATATATCAGTAATCTGAGAGGTTTTTTTTTTATTTCTTTTACATGAAATGGAGATAAATATTACCCCAATTTCACACTGTGATGTGTCTGTAACAATGTTAAAATATACTTTAGACTGCCTTTCCTTCCTTCCTTCCTTCCTTCCTCCCATGCCTCTGGGCCATCTTCAACAAGTCTCAGGGAAGGCATATGCTTACTGTTGACCCACGCAAGGCAATAATACACACTCCATCCCAAAGCCAGATATCAGGAATGTTGAAATTATCTGCTGCCCCTGCCTCTTGGCTTTGGTAAGGGGGAGTAAGAATGACTGAATTGCTTTAGAAAATATCATCTTGAAAGCTGTATAGGTGATGAGCTCTGTCTCATAAATTACCTGTTTTCTTTCCAGTATGCATTATGGAGGAGACAACTTCCTTCTCAACAGAGGTGTGCCATTTGAAAATTTTTGTTGCCGTGCAGGGTGCATCACAGTGAGAACACTATCCAGCCAACCGTGGTAATGTGACTCAGGAAATTCACATACACTGAATGCTTGAAAAAGTTAACTGCATGATTCCCAGGTATTAGGACCTTTACCAAGGTTGTTTGCTTAACTTTGGGGTTTTCTTGTTTGTTTTTTGGTGTTTTTTTTTTTTTTTTTTTTTTTGAGAGAAAGCAAGAGCAGGGGTGGGGAAGATCAGAGAGAGAAGGAAAGAGAGAGTCATAAGCAGACTCCATGCCCAGCATGGAGCCCAACAGGGGGCTCAATTCATGACCCTGAGATCATAACCTGAGCCAAAATCAAGAGTTGGATGCTTAACTGACTGAGCCACCCACCCTGGCGCCCCATTTGTTTAGCTTTGAAAGAAATGTTTCCTTTGGAACAGACTTCCTGGTGAACAGGATAACTTGTTGCTTAATATATATTAAACAGATACAGAATAAACCATGGGCTTATTTAGGGGAATTAGCTGCTTCGGCAAACTCACTCTTCAGTCTTAACCAGCAAGCCAGAATTTGGGGGCAGTCAGGGCTGGAACCCACATGCACTGAGGATCTGAGAAACCACCCACAGAGGCATCATTCTTCCAGGCTCAGTCTCCTCAAACAAAAATCCCACTCTGTTCCCAGGCCAACGAGCCTCTAGGGTTGGAATTGCTCAAGCTGTGGTTCACAGCCCTGTCACTGTGTTCATCTGCTCCATAGGTACACATGTAGGTTGGCCCCCATACCATGGTCCAAGTGAACAGAGACATAGGGAATTGATATTTATGGCAAAATAAACACACAGTCATTATGAAAATTTTGGAGCATACAGCAAGAATCATGAATCAGAAAGGGACTCATAATTCTCGAACTCAGAGATGAAGTACTGTTAACAATTTAGTATATGTCCTTCTAGTCATTTCTCTGTATGTGTGGAGGTATGTGCAGTATTAAATAAGTCAGATCATTCTCACAATGTTGTTTGATAATTCTTTCTACTTGCGGGTTTACTGTGGGCATTTTACCAGGTCATTAATTTTTTTGCCACAGTGACCTCTTTTCAGTGGTTGTCTAGCATTCCAACAAATGAATGTACCATATTTTATTTAATAACACTTTACTGTTAAACACTTAGCTATTTCCCAGTTTTTCCCTGTTAAAGATAACAGTGAGATGCACATTGTTGAACATAAATACTGGTGTGTATCTGAGAATCAAGTCACTCAAGTGAAATCATCCAGTCACAAGGTATAAATGTTTTTCAGTCTTCAGAAATTTTTGCCAATTTTAATTCTATTCATGTAGGGTGAGTGGGTCTCTTTTCCACAGGTGGCTTTTAGAGAGGCTATTCTGGGAGTCTCTCTTAGGGTACCCTTGCCTCTGATAGAGTTGACCTGTGACCCCGGACGCTACCCCCCGAGGCAGCTGTGTGCAGAGGCTGTCTCTGCCCCTCAGGGCCTTCCGGGCCACGTTTACTCATTTCTCCAGCTGGGCCAGCTGAAGCACGTGGAGGTCAGGTGATGTGTACGGGGTCATGCAGCCAGGCGGTGACTCAGCCAAAACCGCTCTGGCTCCTAAACCTCGCTCAGATCACAAGGCTGAAAGCATTCACTTCCCTGAGGCCCATTATACCCAAATAATTAAAAGAGGCCCCATGCCCTTGAGTTTGTGGATATTAAGTTTTGGAAGGACTGGCTCAGCCCCATGACTTTGCTAATCGGTGACACTAAATGCTATATAATCCTGCCATCTTTTCACTTTGGGGGGATTAATCAGGTAATGATTGGTAGAGTTTCCCTTCACAACACAATTTGCAATGAAACTGTGTCATGGGTGTATCCACGTGTCCATCTGAGACTCTCAGACTCAGAGACGTGACTGCTGAACTGGATCAGAACACAAATCTTGATTCATTATGACTCATATGTAAGGTCCAAGCTATTTGGTAAGGTGCACCCTCACCATAAACAAACAAACAAAACCCAGGTGATACAGAAGAAGGTTTCTTGTTTACACCACCTATTATTCCACAAACTGAATTAAATTCAAGTGACCCAGTGTCAGCCAACCTAATAATTAAGTCTCTGCCGGTGGTTGGGCCAATATGGGGAATGACTATAGCGGGTCTGTTGGGTCTGTGCTTCTAGTGGATTACCATCCCTGGATTCCTCCATGGAAGAGTGCCTATAAATTCAGGGTCCTCCTTGGACACGGCTCTGTTCTGACCCTTAGCCATACGTAGTAGGAATTGAAGTTAAATCCCCCTTAGATGCCAGTCCCCCTTGTGCAAAGGGTAAGAGAAAGTGGTAGAGCACTGACCCATCCCCACAGGTGACTCCCGGCTCTTTTTCTAGGAGGGTAGATCAGTTACAACCTTTGCATTAACAGATGAACCTGCTGTATTATTATCTATATAATGTATTAAAGCAAAATAAACCCACTAAAGCTGTAGCATAACTGTCAAGATTATTTAGCTGGATGTATAAATACAAAAACACACACCCCAGCTGATCCCAAACTGGAAGACAGGGGGTTGTTTCTAAAACCATGGACTAGGAATTCCTTTCAGTACCTACTTGCATGAGGTTGAGTTTCAGGAAGGCTTTTGGTTTTTCCTTAAAGGATGGTGATGGCATTTGGCGAGGAGTCCCTGAGACAGCCAGCAAGTTGGGAGGGATGAAGGCAAAGGAGGGATAGCAGGGCATTTGGTTCCTGTAGGAGCCTTGAGACTACTTTCGAGCCCCGAAGGAAAGAGTGATTCCAACCACTTCCACTCAGCACTGTTCTGAGGTCAGCAGATTTGGAACCTTGGGAGTGTGCTCTGAGCATGGACCCTGAGGATGTATGACAAATCCTTCCAGCAATGGTATGAGTGAGGTACCTTCAAAGGGTGTTGAGAATGGAGGATACTAAAGAGAAGGAGGGGGAACGAGAAAAAGAGTAGGGCAAACAAAACCCACATGTGATTGTATCAACAGACTGACTCCAGCTCCTGCGCAAGATCTTTGGGGACTCACAGAAATCCTTGGGTCAGAGAGAATTTACACAATCCTGGAGGGCAGGTTAGGGCCAGAAACAGGAGCTTAATTGTTGTTGCTAATCTATCCATCACAAAAGTCCTCCTCTGTTTTAACACATCCATCCTTTACTGCTTGGTATTTAGGTAGTTTCCAGTTTTACATCATTAAAAATAACACTGTGATGAACATCCTTAAATATAAATATTTTTCATAATTTTTATTCATTAAAGCATTTATTCATAAAGCAGTTTTAGATTCATGGCAAAACTGAGAGGAAGCACAGAGAGTTTCCATCTACATCCCTATACCCACACATACATAGCCACCCCCATTATGAACATCCCCCACCAGAGTGGTACATTTGTTACAAGCAGTTGTTCAACAGTGACACATCATTATCACTCAAAGCCCATGGTTTACCTTAGGGTTCACTCTTGGTGTGGTACATTCTATGGATTTGGACACATTTTTTTTTAAGAGCACAAATCCACCATTGAAACAACATCCAGAGACGTTTCACTGCCTTAAAAAAAACTTCTGCACTCTGCATAGTCACCTCTTCTCCATCCCTACCCTTGGCAACCACTAGTATCTTTACCATTTCCATAGTTTTGCCTGTAGGAGTCAGGTTTCTACATAGGAACAGAAGCAGTATTATATATATATACAGATAATGATTTATTATGAGGAATTCACTCACATGATTATGGAGGCTTAGAAGTCCCACGACTTCCCATCTGCAAGCTGGAGACCCACGAAAGCTCATGGTGTAATTGGTCTGAGTCCAAAGGCCTGAGAACCAGGACAACTGATAGTGTACCTCCCAGTCCAAGGGCCAGGGAATATGAGATGAGGCATCCCGGTTCAATAGGCAGAAGCAAAAATGGGGGAATTCTTCCTTCCTGTAACTTTCATTCTATTCAGACCCTTGGATTGGATAATGCTTACGCACAATCTACTTTACTGAGTTTCCCACATCAAAGCATCTTCACAGATCCACCCAGAAATAATGTTTAATATGGGCGTCCTGTGGCCGGTCAAGTTGACACATAAAATCAATTATCACATGTTGTTTTCAAAATGTCACATACTTGGAATCATACAACAAGTAGATTTTCAGATTGGCTTCCTTCACTTAGCAATATGCATTTATTCCCACAATGACTTCTTCTTCTTTTTTTTTTTTTAAAGATTTTGTTTATTTATTTGACAGAGAGAGATCACAAGTAGGCAGAGAGGCAGGCAGAGAGAGAGAGAGGGAAGCAGGCTCCCCGCCAAGCAGAGAGCCCGATGCGGGGCTCGATCCCTGGACCCTGGGATCATGACCTGAGCCGAAAGCAGAGGCTTTAACCCACTGAGCCACCCAGGTGCCATCCACAATGTCTTTTTGAGGCTTGATGCCTCATTTCTTTTTAGTGCTAAATAATATTCTATTGTCTGGGTGTGGCATAGTCTATCCATTCACCTACTGAAGGACATCTTGGTTGCTTCCAAGTTTGGGCAACTATAAGTAAAATTGCTACAAACATCTACACGCAGGTTTTTGTGTGGATATAAACCTTCTTGTGTATGTACCAAGAAGTGCAATTTCTGGATTGTATATTAAGAATATGTTTAGTTTTTGGGTGCCTGTGTGGCTCAGTTGGTTAAGCATCTGCCTTCTGCTCAGGTCACGATCACAGAGTCCTGGGATCGAGTCCTGCATCAGGTTCCCTGCTCAGTGGGGAGTCTTCTTTTCCCTTCCCCTTCTCCTTCTCTCACTATCTCTGTCTCTCTCTCACTCACGCTCTCTCAAATCAAAGTCTTTAAAAAATAATATTTTTTCATTTTGTAAGAAATGGCCAAATTGTCTTCCAAAGTAGCTGTCTCATTTAACAGTCCCACCAGCAATGAATGAGAGTTCTTGGGGCTCTACACCCTTATCAATATTTGGTGGTGTCAATTTTTAGGATTTTGGTCATTCTAAGAGATGTGTAGTGGTGTCTCATTGTTTTAATTTATAATTCCCTTAAGGCATGAGTTGTGAAGGATATCTCCATATGCTTATTTGCCAACTGTATATCTTCTTCGATGAGGTGTCTGTTCACAACTTTGTCCCATTTTTTAATCTAGTTGTTTGTTTACTTATTGTTGCATTTTAACAGTTCTTAATACATTTTGAATAACAGCTTTTTGTCAAATAGGTACTTTGCAAACACTTTCTCCAAGTTTCTGGTCTATGTTTTCATTCTTTTTACAATGCTTTTTGCAGAGCATATTTTAAAACATTTTAATGAATTTGTTTATCATTTTTTTCTTTCTTTTGCTTTTGGTGTTATATCTAAGAAAAAAATCCAAATCCAAATTATATAGATTTTCTAGTATATTATATTCTAGGAGTTTTACAGTGTGTGCTTTACATTTAAGTCTGTGATCCATTTTGAGTTAGTTTTTTTGAGACTTCTAAGGATTTTCTCTAGATTCATTTTTGCATGTGAATGTCCAGTTGTTCCAGCACCGTTTGGTGAAAAGACCATCATTTCACCACTTCATTGTCTGCTCCTTTGTCAAAGATCAGTTGACTATATGCATGTGGATCTGTCCTCTAGGCTACTTATTCTGTCCCATTGATCCATTTGTCTGTTCTTTTACAATTACCACACAGTTTTGTTTTTTGTTTGTTTGTTTGTTTGTTTTTATTAATTTTTTATTTTTTATAAACATATATTTTTATCCCCAGGGGTACAGGTCTGTGAATCACCAGGTTTACACACTTCACAGCACTCACCAAAGCACATACCCTCCCCAATGTCCATAATTCCACCCCCTTCTCCCAAACCCCCTCCCCCCAGCAACCCTCAGTTTGTTTTGTGAGATTAAGAGTCGCTTATGGTTTGTCTCCCTCCCAATCCCATCTTGTTTCATTGATTCTTCTCCTACCCACTTAAGCCCCCATGTTGCATCACCACTTCCTCATATCAGGGAGATCATATGATAGTTGTCTTTCTCTGCTTGACTTATTTCGCTAAGCATGATACGCTCTAGTTCCATCCATGTTGTCGCAAATGGCAAGATTTCATTTCTTTTGATGGCTGCATAGTATTCCATTGTGTATATATACCACATCTTCTTGATCCATTCATCTGTTGATGGACATCTAAGTTCTTTCCATAGTTTGGCTATTGTGGACATTGCTGCTATAAACATTCAGGTGCACGTGCCCCTTTGGATCACTACGTTTGTATCTTTAGGGTAAATACCCAGTAGTGCAATTGCTGGGTCATAGGGCAGTTCTGTTTTCAACATTTTGAGGAACCTCCATGCTGTTTTTCAGAGTGGCTGCACCAGCTTGCATTCCCACCAACAGTGTAGGAGGGTTCCCCTTTCTCCGTATCCTCGTCAGCATCTGTCATTTCCTGACTTGTTGATTTTAGCCATTCTGACTGGTGTGAGGTGATATCTTATTGTGGTTTTGATTTTATTTCCCTGATGCCGAGTGATATGGAACACTTTTTCATGTGTCTGTTGGCCATCTGGATGTCTTCTTTGCAGAAATGTCTGTTCATGTCCTCTGCCCATTTCGTGATTGGATTATTTGTTCTTTGGGTGTTGAGTTTGCTAAGTTCTTTATAGATTCTGGACACTAGTCCTTTATCTGATATGTCGTTTGCAAATATCTTCTCCCATTCTGTCAGTTGTCTTTTGATTTTGTTAACTGTTTCCTTTGCTGTGCAAAAGCTTTTGATCTTGATGAAATCCCAATAGTTCATTTTTGCCCTAGCTTCCCTTGCCTTTGGCGTTGTTCCTAGGAAGATGTTGCTGTGGCTGAGGTCGAAGAGGTTGCTGCCTGTGTTCTCCTCAAGGATTTTGATGGATTCCTTTCGCACATTGAGGTCCTTCATCCATTTTGAGTCTATTTTCGTGTGTGGTGTAAGGAAATGGTCCAATTTCATTTTTCTGCATGTGGCTGTCCAATTTTCCCAGCACCATTTATTGAAGAGGCTGTCTTTTTTCCATTGGACATTCTTTCCTGCTTTGTCGAAGATTAGTTGACTGTAGAGTTGAGGGTCTATTTCTGGGCTCTCTATTCTGTTCCATTGATCTATGTGTCTGTTTTTGTGCCAGTACCATGCTGTCTTGATGATGACAGCTTTGTAATAGAGCTTGAAATCGGGAATTGTGATGCCACCAACTTTGGCTTTCTTTTTCAATATCCCTTTGGCTATTCAAGGTCTTTTCTGGTTCCATATAAATTTTAGAATTATTTGTTCCATTTGTTTGAAAAAGATGGATGGTACTTTGATAGGAATTGCATTAAATGTGTAGATTGCTTTAGGTAGCATAGACATTTTCACAATATTTATTCTTCCAATCCAGGAGCATGGAACATTTTTCCATTTCTCTGTGTCTTCCTCAATTTCTTTCATGAGTACTTTATAGTTTTCTGAGTATAGATTCTGTGCCTCTTTGGTTAGGTTTATTCCTAGGTATCTTATGGTTTTGGGTGCAATTGTAAATGGGATTGACTCCTTAATTTCTCTTTCTTCTGTCTTGTTGTTGGTGTAGAGAAATGCAACTAATTTCTGTGCATTGATTTTATATCCTGACACTTTACTGAATTCCTGTATAAGTTCTAGCAGTTTTGGAGTGGAGTCTTTTGGGTTTTCCACATATAGTATCATATCATCTGCGAAGAGTGATAATTTGACTTCTTCTTTGCCGATTTGGATGCCTTTGATTTCCTTTTGTTGTCTGATTGCTGAGGCTAGGACTTCTAGTACTATGTTGAATAGCAGTGGTGATAATGGACATCCCTGCCATGTTCCTGACCTTAGCGGAAAAGCTTTGAGTTTTTCTCCATTGAGAATGATATTTGCAGTGGGTTTTTCATAGATGGCTTTAATGATATTGAGGTATGTGCCCTCTCTTCCTACACTTTGAAGAGTTTTGATCAAGAAGGGATGCTGTACTTTGTCAAATGCTTTTTCAGCATCTATTGAGAGTATCATATGGTTCTTGTTCTTTCTTTTATTGATGTGTTGTATCACATTGACTGATTTGCAGATGTTGAACCAACCTTGCAGCCCTGGAATAAATCCCACTTGGTTGTGGTGAATAATCCTTTTAATGTACTATTGAATCCTATTGGCTAGTATTTTGTTGAGTATTTTCGCATCTGTGTTCATCAAGGATATTGGTCTATAGCTCTCTTTTTTGAAGGGATCCTTGTCTGGTTTTGGGATCAAGGTGATGCTGGTCCTATAAAATGAGTTTGGAAGTTTTCCTTCCATTTCTATTTTTTGGAACAGTTTCAGGAGAATAGGAATTAGTTCTTCTTTAAATGTTTGGTAGAATTTCCCCGGGAAGCCATCTGGCCCTGGGCTTTTGTTTGTTTGGAGATTTTTAATGACTGTTTCAATCTCCTTACTGGTTATGGGTCTGTTCAGGCTTTCTATTTCTTCCTGGTTCAGTTGTGGTAGTTTATATGTTTCTAGGAATGCATCCATTTCTTCCAGATTGTCAAATTTGTTGGTGTAGAGTTGCTCATAGTATGTTCTTATAATAGTTTGTATTTCTTTGGTGTTAGTTGTGATCTCTCCTCTTTCATTCATGATTTTATTTATTTGGGTCCTTTCTCTTTTCTTTTTGATAAGTCGGGCCAGGGGTTTATCAATTTTATTAATTCTTTCAAAGAACCAGCTCCTAGTTTCGTTGATTTGTTCTATTGTGTTTTTTTGTTTGTTTGTTTGTTTCTACTTCATTGATTTCTGCTCTGATCTTTATGATTTCTCTTCTCCTGCTGGGCTTAGGGTTTCTTTCTTGTTCCTTCTCCAGCTCCTTTAGGTGTAGGGTTAGGTTGTGTACCTGAGACCTTTCTTGTTTCTTGAGAAAGGCTTGTACCGCTATATATTTTCCTCTCAAGACTGCCTTTGTTGTGTCCCACAGATTTTGAACCGTTGTATTTTCATTATCATTTGTTTCCATAATTTTTTTCAATTATTCTTTAATTTCCCAGTTGACCCATTCATTATTTAGAAGGATGCTGTTTAGTCTCCATGTATTTGGGTTCTTTCCAAACTTCCTTTTGTGGTTGAGTTCTAGCTTTAGAGCATTGTGGTCTGAAAATATGCAGGGAATGATCCCAATCTTTTGATACCGGTTGAGTCCTGATTTAGGACCGAGGATGTGATCTATTCTGGAGAATGTTCCATGTGCACTAAAGAAGAATGTGTATTCTGTTGCTTTGGGATGAAAAGTTCTGAATATATCTGTGATGTCCATCTGGTCCAATGTGTCATTTAAGGCCTTTATTTCCTTGCTGATCTTTTGCTTGGATGATCTGTCCATTTCAGTGAGGGGAGTGTTAAAGTCCCCTACTATTATTGTATTATTGTTTATGTGTTTCTTTGATTTTGTTATTAATTGGTTTATATAGTTGGCTGCTCCCACGTTGGGGGCATAGATATTTAAAATTGTTAAATCTTCTTGTTGGACAGACCCTTTCAGTATGATATAGTGTCCTTCCTCATCTTTTATTATAGTCTTTGGCTTAAAATCTAATTGATCTGATATAAGGATTGCCACTCCTGCTTTCTTCTGATGTCCATTAGCATGGTAAATTCTTTTCCACCCCCTCACTTTAAATCTGGAGGTGTCTTCGGGCTTAAAATGAGTTTCTTGGAGGCAACATATAGATGGGTTTTGTTTTTTTATCCATTCTGATACCCTGTGTCTTTTGACAGGGGCATTTAGCCCATTAACATTCAGGGTAACTATTGAGAGATATGAATTTAGTGCCATTGTATTGCCTGTAAGGTGACTATTACTGTATATGGTCTCTGTTCCTTTCTGATCTACCACTTGTAGGCTCTCTCTTTGCTTAGAGGACCCCTTTAAATATTTCCTGTAGAGCTGGTTTGATGTTTGCAAATTCTTTCAGTTTTTGTTTGTCCTAGAAGCTTTTAATCTCTCCTTCTATTTTCAATGATAGCCTAGCTGGATATAGTATTCTTGGCTGCATGTTTTTCTCGTTTAGTGCTCTGAAAATATCATGCCAGCTTTTTCTGGCCTGCCAGGTCTCTGTGGATAAGTCAGCTGCCAATCTAATATTTTTACCATTGTATGTTACAGACTTCTTTTCCCTGGCTGCTTTCAGGATTTTCTCTTTGTCACTGAGACTTGTAAATTTTACTATTAGGTGACGGGGTGTGGGCCTATTCTTATTGATTTTGAGGGGCGTTCTCTGAACCTCCTGAATTTTGATGCTCGTTCACTTTGCCATATTGGAGTACCACACTGTTTTGATTAGTGTAGCTTTATAGTAAATCTTGAAGTTGACTAGTATCATTCCTCAAACTTTGCTCCTCAATATGGTGTTAGCTATCTTGATTCCTTTGCCTCTCCATATACACTTTAGAGTAAATTTGCCAATATCCACAGAATAACTTGCTGAGATTTTGATTCGTATTGCATTTAATCTATTGATCAAGCTGGGACCATTTTAACAATATTAAGTATTCTTACCCATGAACATAAAATCTCTCTTCATTTTTTGGTTCTTCTTTGATCTCTTTCATCAGAGTTTATAGTTTTGCTCATATAAGTTTGTACATATTTTGTTAAATCAATACCTATGTGTTTAATTTTAGGGGGTTGCTAATATAAATGGTATTGGCTTTTTTTCTTTAAGTTTTTACCTAAATTCCAGTTTGTTAACATATATTGTTAATATTAGTTACAGGTGTGGGATTTAGTGATTCATCATTCATCTACAACACCTAGTGCTCATCACAAGTGCCCTCCTTAATATCAATCACCCACCTAACACATTCCCCCATTCACCTCCCTTCCAGTAACCCTCAGTCTGTTTTAAGAGTCTGTTTCCTGGTTAACCTCTCTTTTTTTTCCCTCCTATGTTCATCTGTTTTGTTTCTTAAATTGCAAATATGAGTGGAATCATGTGGTATTTGTCTTTCTCTGACTGACTTATTTCACTTAACATACTACTCTCTAGCTACATCCACATCATTGTAAATGGCAAGATTTCATTCTTTTTAATGGCCGAGTAATATTCCACTGTAAACGAACAGCCATTTCTCCAAAGAAGACATAGAGATGGCAACAGACTTATGAAAAGATGCTCAACTTCACTCATCATCAGGGAAATACAAATCAAAAGTACAATGAGATATCACCTCACACTTGTCAGAATGACTAAAATTAGCAATACAGGAAATAACAGATAATGGTGAAGATGCAGAGAAAGGGAAAGCCTCTTACACTGTTGCTGGGAATGCAAATTGGTGCAGCCACTCTGGAAAACAGTATGAAGATTTCACAAAAAGTTAAAAATAGAAATGTGCTACAGTGCAGCAATTGTATTACTAGGTATTTACCAAAGGATACAAAAATACTGACTCAAAGGGATACATGTACTCCCATGTTTATAGCAGCATTAGCAACAATGGCCAAATTATGGAAAGAGCCCCAAAGTCCATCAGCTGATTAATGGATAAAGAAGATGTGGTATATATGCACCATGAAATTGTGTTTTTAATTTCAAACTCCATTTGTTTATTGCAAGTATATTGGAAAGCAATCAGCCTTTCTATGAGACTTTAAGCATTATATTTTTTAAGGAGATGCATTTATTCATTTGATAGACACAGCAAAAGAGGGAACACAAGCAGGAGGTAGGGGAGAGAGAGAAGCAGGCTTCGGGTGGAGCAGGGAACCCGATGCGGGTCTCGACCTGAGCTGAAGTCGCTAAGCAGATGCTTAGCGATTGAGCCACCCAGATGTCGCAATCAACCTTTCTTTATTAAGATTGTATCAAGCAAGCTACCTTGTTGTAATTGTTTCTTAGTTCTAAGAGGTTGCTTTTTCTTCCTTCCTTCCTTCCTTCCTTACTTTTTTGTTTGTTTCTTTCTTTCCTTTTTTTACTTCTCTCAATTCTTTTGGATTTTCTATGTAGACAATAATGTAATCTCTGAACAAAGACAGTTTTATTTCTTCTTTCCCAATATGCATATCTTATGCTTCCTTTTCTTCAATTATTGCATTAGCTAGGACTTCCAGGACAATGTTGAAAAGAAGTAGTGAGAGTGGACTTACTTGTCTCGTTTCTGATCTTAAGGGGAAGCTTCAAGTTTCTTACCATTAAGTAGGATGTTAGCTGTAGGTTTTTTGTAGATATATTTTATCAAGTTGAGGAAGTCCCCTCTATTCCAAGTTTACTAAGAGTTTTACTATGAATAGGTGTAGAATTTTGTCAAATGCTTTTTCTATTGATGTGATCATGTGAGTTTTCTTTTTCAGCCTGTTGTTAAAAAGGATCATATTAATTGATTTTCAAATGTTAAACCGGCTTTGTATGTCTGGATAAATCCCATTTTCTCATGTTGTATAATTCTTTTCTTTTAATACATTGTTGGATTTAATATGCTAATATTTTCCGAAAGATTTTGCATCTGTGTTTATGAAAGATACTGGTTTGTAGTTTTCTTTTCTTAATAATGTTTCCAGGGGCACCTGGGTGGCTCAGTGGGTTAAAGCCTCTGCCTTCAGCTCAGGTCATGATCCCAGGGTCCTGGGATTGAGCCCCGCATCGGGCTCTCTGCTCAGCAGGGAGCCTGCTTCCTCCTCTCTCTCTGCCTGCCTCTCCACCTACTTGTGATCTCTGTCTGTCAAATAAAATATTTGAAAAAAAAATAATGTTTCCATCTGCTTTCATAGTAGAGTAATGCTGACTACATAGAACAAATTAGGAAATATTCCCTCTGCTTTTATCTTCTTAAATTTTTTGGTAAATTTACCAGTGAATTTATCTGGACCTGGCACTTTCTGTCTTGAAATGTTTTTTTATTTCTTTGATAGAGATAGTCCTATTCAGATTTTCCATTTCTGTTTGTGTGCATTTTGGCAGGTTGTGCCTTTCAAGGAATTGATCCCTTTCATTTAGGTCATCATATTTTTGGCCATAAAGTTATTTATGTCATTCCTTTATTAGCCTTTTAATGTCCATAGGATCTGTGGTGATGTCCCTTTTTTGTTTGTGGTATTAGTAATTAGTGTACTCCCTCTTTTTTTCTTCATTAGCCTGTCTACAGGGGGTATTGGTTTTATTGATCTTTTCTAAGAACCAGCTTTTGGTTCTATTGTTTTCTTCTATTGATTTCCTTTTTTCAATTTAATTGAGTCTTGCAGATCAGTTGAAAGTGCACATTTGAAGAAGACAAATCACATAAGATTTTGAGTCTTAATTCCACACTCTCAGATTGCCAAGAGCAGGTCCAAGAAACATAGTGGTTGAGATCAGGGCTTGAGATTGGCATGATGAACACAGCAAAATGGCAAATGGATAGAGGTGCCTAGAAAGATGGGGGCAATGTTATAATAGCTGACCATGGAGCCTAAGTTGAATGAAGCATCAAGAGGAGTTAGAAGGGTTCTCATGTGCTGTTGTGGTCGGAAGAATGATAAGTAATAAAAGCTAGTATAAGGGTAGAAGAGGACTTTTAGTTCTTATGAGTGAATGTAAGAGACAATAGATGAGGAAGTTGCAGTAAAAAGATGAAAGGACCAATTTGAGATCTTCATTGGGAAATGTGCAAAGACAGCCAAGATATAGCTGTGTGGATGGGAACCTTGTATAGCCTAGAGACAAAGGCCAGTAAAGTCATATAAGGCAAATGGACACAAAATCAGTGAGTCATCATCGTTGTCATTAATAAGCTTTTAGCAAAAGCTGGAACGATCAGATTTGAATTTCAGCAGTTGCACAGAGCAGCGTGATAGATGCCATATCTGACCACTAGAAATTTATCATCTGAAACCCCTGGGAAGAAATGAAAACCAATTTCCCCTTTCCTAGAGAAAATACTTCACTTGCTTTTTCTAAATTGAGAGGAACCCGGAGAATGTTTTGGTGACAAGTATTGTCTAAAATTATTAAATATGTTGAAATCTACTTTGGTGAACTGATGGTCAGAATACATTTTTAAGAAACAGACATTGAATGGCTTCTTCTTTCACTTTCTACCACAGTGTCTGCTAGGCAAGGAAAATGACTCATTAATAAATTTAGCACCAGAGGCCTGACTCATTCAGAAACCTCTTAACAACCACCTCACCCAATCTTACTATACTTTAGCTAATGATATTCTCCAGCTTAGGGTGTCAGAATTATGCCTCATACATGGGTAATGGGTTTTATAGATTGTACTAGAAGTAGACCAGTAGTATTAATTCCCATTTTAGTGATGTAGGAGCTGAGCTAAGTGAATCACCTTAAGCTAGACATTGAATAGCGGGTAAAACCATACTTCTTTTTACCATAAAAGTCAGCAAAGTGTCCATAGCAAAACACTTAGTCCTAGAGCAGCCACTCCAGGTGATGATTTGAGGTCTAAACCCAGTAATCATGAAGAAATGGCTTCTATCAAATTTGAAATAGTGATAACATATCTACTAATGGGGCGCCTGGGTGGCTCAGTAGGTTAAAGCCTCTGCCTTCAGCTCAGGTCATGATCTCAGGGTCCTGGTTTTGAACCCCGCATCAGGCTCTCTGCTCAGCAGGGAGCCTGCTTCCTCCTCTCTCCCTCTGCCTGCCTGTCTGCCTACTTGAGATCTCTGTCTGCCAAATAAATAAAATCTTAAAAAAATATATCTACTACTGAGTAACTTCAGGGAGGGAATAATTTCTTATCCCACTTTATATTTTCTGTACCTATACAGAGATTGGTAGTAAGCATTCAAAGGTGTGTTTGTTAAATGAATGAATGAATAAATGAATAAATGCATGAAACATCTCAAATGTCAGTTTTTGTGATCACTGTCTTTCATGAGAGGAATATAATAAAATGCATGCTTTGTAGTTATGGCAAATGTTGTAGTTCTCAGCAGTGAAGTGTAATCAAATGCAAGTATCAAGGTTAAAAAGATCGATGGCATTACAGAATTTTTAGTATCCTTGGTCTTATTTCTCAATTAGGGTTTGATGATAATATCCATGAGGTTCTGTAGCCAGAGGTAGGGAAGAAGTACAAGGTAATTCTTTTCTGGACTTAGGGTCCCCAAAACTTTGTATTTTTGTGCTTATCATCAGAAGTTTGGAAACTTCAATTGCATCCACTATAGTGCTAGTAAGATAGAGAATGTAGGTGAATCTCAGAGAAGTCAAATGCAATCAATAAATAATTACCAACAGCTACATCTATAATAATACTGACACATTTGGGGGTTACAAAATGTAAGATATAAGTTTTCTTTCAAAGTGTTTGCAATATACTTTGGGAAAAAAGATATAAGAAGTATGAAAAGGTGGCAATAAAAAGCACAAATAGCAGTTCAAGATAAGAAACACTTGTCATAGGGCAACTTAATAACTATGCAGCATTTATCTCTCTTCTTCTTGATTCTTATCAGAAGCCCAACTTTATTCAAGTATCCATTCCTCCCAGTAGTTGGGGGGAGAAGATGACTCTCTCGAGACCAGGTGATAGTCCTAATTAGTAAGGACCATTAACATGTGACGTTCTCTGTATTACTGTTACTGGTTCAGAGGTAGGCATATGACCAATGCTGGCTCAAGCCAACTAAGAGAAACAGACAGCCACTGCTCAGGGAAAGGGTTCCCACTCTCTGCTGCTAGATGTAAACAAAGAAGAGTGTGGTCCTAGCTGCTTTCGAAAGCCCTCTTATGACCATGAAGAAACCAGATATGGGATGACAAAGTGGAGAAAACTTGGGTCTCCAATGATGTATTTAGTCCCTGAATCAACCTTGGAGCCTGTCCTAACTCAGAGCTTCCTGCTACATGAGATAATTAATTTCTTTATTGCTTAAGTTGGCTTGGTGGGGATTTGTTTCCAAAAGAATCTCAAGGAGACAATGACCAATTGCCAAATGTGTGGGCAGATAATAATGACTGTGAGAGTTCAGAATGGGGAGAGTTCACATCAGGCTAGAATGGTCAGGACAACATTCAGAGAAGCAGAGTCTTTAAAAATGAATAGAATTCATACAGAAGGAGAGGCTGGAGAAAGGCATTCCAGGCAAAAACCAGAAGATGAAAGGAATTTGAGGAACAATAAAGAAATAGAGAGAGCAAAATGAGGAAGGAAAGGTCAAATCATATTTTAGAAGACCTTGAAGAGCAAGTTCAAGTACCTGGGACTCTGTTATTTAGGCACTAAGGCTTCAATAAAGAGTTTTGAACAAGCAAATTATCTGTTCCTGCCTGAGCATTTGAAGTCAGTTCCATCCAGGACACATTATACTCCTGCTGGTCTATAACAACAAGTTTCAAACATTATTGGGTATTTTAAGCAAATAGCCCATACCACTGCCCTTTCCCCATGACCTACCTCCACTTTGATCTTTGATCTCATCTCTCTGGCTCCACACTCATGTCTCTGGGATCCTAACTTGGATCCTGTGTCTTTGGCTTCTTCAGATTAGTCTCTCATCGCGCTCACCCCACCAACTAGTCTTTGTTTCTTCTGTCATGAACTATGGGGTAACATGTCTGCAGTGGAACCCCACTATGTTCTTGTTGGGTGCTTTACTTCCTCATAGGTCAATCTCCATCCAAGGTACTCAGGAGACAAGAATAGAGGGAAAGATTCAGATAGAAATGACAGTGCAGAAGTGAGCCAAACGTGGTCATGTTCATGGTTTGGACCAAGTCTGTGTTAAGTCATGTAAGGAGTTAATAATGCAAAGAGTGCTTGGGAGTTGACAAGAGAAATACAAACCACCCATTCGAAAAACGAGTAAAAGACAACCACCATGAAAAAACCCTCAAATTCCTTAAAATTATGGGAATGCAAATTAAAGAAACAATGAAATATCACTTTACCAATACCTGTTACTCTGGCAAAAGTTACAAAGAGCTGAACTACCTATCGTTGGTGGGAATGTAAAGAAAAATGTACTTTTATACATTATTGTGGGGAAATATGAAGATTTACAGTCTTATTGGTGAGAGTTGAATGACAACATCTCTTAAAATTAGAAATACATCCAGCCTTCAATCCAGCAATCCACCCCTGTTTTACTCTCACAGACATAAAAACAGCGATACAAAAGACATAGGTACACGTATATATTGCAGTGCTATTTGTATGAGTGGGAAAGCCAGAAAAAAGAGAATACTCATCAAAAAAAGAGGGACTGGATAAATTATGGCATATTCTGTAGCCATTATAGTCGATTAGTGCTGTGCTACTTGACATAGAAAGATTTACATGGAAAATAATAAAGGCTCAGATCTATCTAGTGCTTATTGAATGCTAGGTGCAGTTTTGAGCGATTCATGTGTATTAACTTACTGATCCTCATAATAATCCTTTGAACTAGGTATTATTACAGAAAAGTTAAGTAACTTGTCCAACGATGTAGTTAATAAGTGGCAAAGCTGGGATTTGAACCCACAAGGGTGTAGAGCTGCTAAAATCAGTGGGTTGTGGAAGCTAAGAGAGGAAATCCATTTTTTTAAGAGAAAAATCATCAGACTTTACTTGTTAAATAAACCAGGTATGACATAATAGCACTTATGTATTATAAAACTAGATAGTTGTGTGTATAAAGAACTTGGTCTTTTAAAAATGAGAAGTCATGGAATCATAGAATCTTAGAGTTGGAAGAGAATATAAGTCATGTAACACAATCACCCATCTGAGGCTTGAGGTGCCTCCATAACTTTCCAGCAGTTAGAAAACATACCAGGAGGAGAAACTTAATATTTTTCATTAATTAATTAACTTTTCAGGTAGCCCCTACTTTATTTGGATCTCTGGCCTTTATCCATTAGTTCTTGTTCCATCATTCAGTTTTCATACAGAATGAGCCTATTCTGTCTTTTATGAAGGGCTTGTCAAATATTTTAAGAAAGGTATCATATTCCATCTAGCTATTCCTTTCTCTAAATGCCTAGTTTCTTCTATGAGCCTTCAACTTGATTTCAAGTTTCTGTTAAATCGGTCATTTCTTTACAAATATCTGGTTTGTTTATATCTCTTTTCAAGCATGGTGCTCACAATGGGACACAGTACTGTCTAGGTGGCTGGGACACAAGGTGGTCACTCAAGATTCTGACCCCACATTGTGGCAAACTAAGATAATGTTAGTTTCTGTAATGACCAAACCATGCCGTCTAAATGGGCTTACTGCCAGCCAGAACCACTGTCGTCTTCACCACAAAGTTTTCTTACATACATTTCACATCAAGAATTGTTTTTCAGATGCGAGTGACTGTAGAATGATCTTTAGAGAGATATTGACCTGGTTTGGATCTTGGCTCCGTCGTATCCTGTGACACTTCAGGAAAGTCAAATGCTTTGTCTAACCTCAGTTTCCTCAACTGTAAGGTAAGTATAAAAATTCAACTTACAGCGTTGTTTTAAGGATTAGAAATAAAGTGTATAAGTGCTAATCCATATAGGTACATAATACAAAAATAGTTTTGTTTTGTTTTGTTTTAACAAATTACTGTCATAGGTAGATTTAACTTGCCACACCAAAATTTGGTGATTGGGATAGGTTCTTTCTGTTAACCCTTCACTCCTGCTTCCTGTCAACTCTTTTCAGAAACATCTTCTGACTGATTAATCTTCATCCATTGGGTAAAGTCAGCAACTGTTTATCTTTCCCTCTGATTATCCTTTTCTCTGGTAGTCCTTGGGCTATTTTGCGGAGAAAGAAGGTACCTTCTTTCTTGAAGTCAGAACTTTTATCTATTGTTGATATTACTTGATTTTTTTTCACAATTCTACAACATTTACCAGTAGTGGGTTCAGTGATCTCATGAACCAGGAGAATTAGGAGAATTATGTTCATTTAAGGGAACCAGACCATTTTCCTTTAAAATTCCCATCAATTTCATTTTCACCAAGACATTCTTCCTTATTAAACTAGAAGCTCCCCCATCTCTTACCTCCATTAGTGATTGATAATTCTGTCAGCTAAGGAAAACAAGAATTTGTCAGATGCTCCAGTTTTAGCCAAATGAGACTCCCTGTAGATGCCCTCCTGGTTGGAGTAGGCTTCTCAGCTGTGTTACGATCTGGGTCAGGAAAGTATCCTGTTTGCCAGCTGGCCCCAAGTGTGTTCTCCTTAAATATGATATGCCTATCTTGTGTTCTCATCCTCAGATCTCTACATTTCTACACAGGGATACAGCTTCTTGACATGCAGCTAAACTGCATCCCCTCTTACAGGGCTAGATCTTTTTCAAGCTACTGAACCTAGAAATTTTTCATTATTCATTATCCTCCTTCATGTCCCTACTTGCCTGCTTAGTCAGCTTAAATTCCATCATTAGAAAAACTCACACGCATCTCAAATATCTTGCTCTTTTTTTCCCCTCCATCATGCTTACTGGGTTAAGTGCTGGTCCTGATTACATCCTATATTGGGCCTACCTCCTTCCATCTTAACATCACTGGAAAAAAATCACAGAACTATACTGAGTAGTCTCACTTTAAATTTATGACCACAAACTTCAAAGAGGCTCACAGCACTGCTCAGCACGACCCCTTCATTTCTCTGGTAGTTGGTTTGCCTCTCCTAGCTGTAGTTGTCATATGCCTCCTCACTCGCTGAATACTCAACAACTCCTTGTCTTTCCTGCTGACCTTCTTTGTGCTACTGCTCTTTCCGTTCCTTTGTGTTTGCTGTTGTTTCTACCTTGAATGTTCTCTTGCACCCTACCTTCTTAACTTCATGATTTGCTCCTTCATTTCATCTATATTTTGTTAGGATTTCTAGGCCTTTTCTAAATACCTTAGCTAGGAGGTCACCCTCCATCACCAACTCTCTTTTTCCCTTCATATTACTTATTTCTACCTGAGTTGTTATTATATACATATGTTATATATATATATAACATAATGTGTTATATTTGTATATGTACATGTACACATATACATATATGTATACTCACATATATGTATATATTTAATAATATATATGTTATATGTATAACATACGTGTGTGTGCATATGTTATATGTATACATACACATATATGGTAGGTATTTGCCTCTGGTAGATTTAACTCACTGTACCAATATTTGGGGACCAGAGTTATAGGGACAAGAAGTACATACATATGTGTGAATGTATACCCAAGCACGCACACTGATATATTACCTGATTGTAAGAATACAGTTATAACACATATAACATACAAAAAATAAGTTAACCAACAATTTATGTTAATCATTAGGCATCTGGTCAACAGTAAGTTATTAGTAGTGAGGTTTTAAGGAAGCCAAAAGTTGTATGTGTATTTTTGACTGAACAGGGTGTTGGTGTTCTTACCTCCGGAATTGTTCAAGGTCAACTGTATGTGTAAGTCTATATATACTACTCTTTATCCATATCTATTTTGTTCTTTTTTAAAATTTTCATTTTCCTGATTTCCATATGCATAGTCTTGGTTTTTTGCAGATGTTCCATCACATAACCATCCATAATATCTACCCTATAGAATTTGGATACCTGTCTCCTAAGCTCCCCATCCCGCTGTTCCAAACTGTACATGGTACTTTTCAATTTAGGTTGTGTAATGATTATCCTAAGTCTTCTCTCCACCTTTCTCCTGAGTTAAACCTACTCTGTTCTAGATAATATGTTTTGTTCTTTCTTGGTTTACTTCTTCTTAGTGCTGGAGCACATCTTCTGGGAACTAGGATTTCCAGACTCACAGAGTCCAGAGTTATAGGAACAAGAAGCCTAAATTTCCCAAATGGGTCACTGAGAGTGATGATAATAATTACCATTTCAGGCCGTGAAATGTGTAAGACTGATGATTTACAGACCTGTACCACTTGGGCAAATAATACATTATATGTTAATGAAAAAAATAAATTAAATAAAAAAATAAAAAATGAATTACCACTCCACATACATATACAATGGAATATTATGCATGAAATACATAATATGCAAAATGAAATCTTGCCATTTGCAACAACTTGCATGGAACTAGAGGGTATTATGCTAAATGAAATAAGTCGATCAGAGAAAGACAATTATCATATGATCTCACTGATAGATGGGATTTAAGAAACAAGGCAGAAGATCATAGGGGAAGAGAGGAAAAAATGAAACAAGAAAAAACCAGAGGGAGACAAATAGTAAGAGACTCCTAATCTTAGGAAACAAACTGAAAGTTGCTGGAGTAGAGGGGCTGGGGGGATGAGGTTACTTGGTGATGGACATTGGGGAGGGTATGTGTTGTAATGAGCACTGGGTAATATATAAGACTGGTGAATTACTGACTTGTACCCCTGAAACAAATAATACATTATATGTTAACAAATTGAATTTACATTTTAAAATAAATAAATACATACTAAATTAGAAAAAAAAAGAATTATCTCTCCTATTTTCCCCCTTGTTTCCTAGACCCATTTATTCCTCCATTGGAGGCACAACACCTTAAATGGTCATTGATATAGCAACTATTCTTAATAAGAATTCTCCATGATCATTAAGCTCTACTGCCCTAGTATATCTGTTACATATAATGAATTAACTTTCTTCCTAAGAGTCTAAAATGGTACCAGCTATGTACTATCCTTGGGAAAATTAAAAAAATAGTCACTTAACTTTTGGTGTGGTTTAAATCTCTCGTGGAATTCTGATTGAGAAAGACTAAGGTATGCCATATACCCTAGTGGATGACATCTATACAAGGTAGTTATGTCCACACACTGTATTTTCAAAATACCACTTTGTCACTCTATCAGGCTAGCAGCTTCTTGGTAACACAGTACATGATAAGACCATTAGATATTGTGGTCATATGCCCAACCCACATCTTTTTTTTTTTTTTTTTTTTTTTTTGCATTCATGTACATAAGAATCATTTAGAGAAGTTGTTAAAACACATATTTCTGGTCCTTACCTCAGTCTCATCTCTAATAAGTTCCCAGGTAATAATAGTACGGATCTAGGGACCATACTTTTGAGAGCTACTGTTATAAAGTGAATTCCTTGGTCCAATGTATTGTTATACAAGATCCCAAGTCAATGGATCCCTCTATAAGCATTTGGATGGCAGTGCAGGCTGAAGGCCTAGGAAAGACAAACTTCATAGCCAAAGTATGTATGTGCCATTTCTATTTCTAGGTGGAAGGGGCCCAATGTAATCAACTTGCCATCAAGTGGCAAGTCAGGGACTTAGCATTGGTTTCTCTTGATGGCATATTCGACATTAGACAGCGGAAGTATCTAGATCAGGCTTGGTGAGTGAGAGGAGTGAGAGCCCATGCTGTTGAGCCCATGAATAGCCTTCAACCATGTTACTGTTGTATTCCATTCATACTCTTATTGTGTCAGCACTAACGTGGCTAATGGCAGAGGTTGCTGGAGTCAACTAGCTAAGTGATTCTACTTAATATTTTAGTGCTTTGTGGCTGATGCCATTTGATATGTAGATAATATGTGATACAAAGATTTTTTACAGTTTGTGTTCAACTCCCATAAGTACATCCATATCTTAAATTTGTTGAGACTTGATTCTCTGTTATACAATGGCCTTCATTTTTCTCATGATAAAGGGTCAATTCATTAAGATACGACAATTGTAAATACTCATGCATCCAACATTGGAGCACCTAAATAAATAAAACAAATACTAATAGAACTGAAAGGATAAATAAACAGCAATACAATAAATAAACAGTGACTTTAATACCTCATTCTCAACAATGGATAGATCATCCAAACAGAGAATCAATAAGGAATCATTGGATTTGAACAACACTAAAGACCAAATATACTTAACGTATAGACAGAACATTCCATCTAATAGCAGCAGAACATACATTCTTCCCAAACACACATAGAATATTTTCTAGGATACATCATATGTTAGGCTACAAAACAAGTCTCAGTTGTCTCTTAAAATGTAATTTGGTATGTGTAAGTATAACTATCCCTGTTTTCTTTTGGTTATCTTTAGCTTGAAATATCTTTTTTCCATTCCTTCACTTTTAGTCCTTGTGTGCCCTTAAAACTAAATTGTAAGCAGCACATTATTGGCTCTTGTTTTTGTTTGCTTGTTTGTTTTTTGTTTTTAAGATTTATTTATTGGGACACCAGAGTGGGTCAGTCACGTAAGTATCTGCTTACAGTTCAGGTCATGATACCAAGGTCCTGGGATTGAGTCCCACATTGGGCTCCCTACTCAGCAGGGAGTCTGCTTCTCCTTCTGCCCCTTCCCCCACTTGTGCTCTCTCTGTCTCCCTCTCTCACTCTATCTCAAATAAACAAATAAAATCTTCAAAAAAATAAATAAAGATTTATTTATTTATTTCAGGGTAGGGAAAGGTAGAGGGAGAAGGAGAGAGAGACTTAAGCAGACTCTGTTGAATGTGAAGCTGGACATGGGGATCAATTCACAACCCTGAAATCACCACCTGAGATGAAACTGAGAGTCAGTCGCTTAACCTAGTGCACTACTCAGGCACCCCAGATCTTTTCTTTTTTAATCCATTCAATCATTACTTTTGATTATGGAATTTAACCCATTTGCATTTAAAGCAATTATTTATAGGTGAATTTTACTATTGCCATTTTATTGTTTTGACAGTTTTGTAGTTCTTTTGTTACTTTCTTCTCTTCTTGCTGTCTTCTTTTGGGATTTGATGATTTCTTGTGGTGGTATGTTTTGATTCCCTTATCATAATCTTTTCTCTGTGTGCTACAGCTTTTTCCTTTGGATTGCTATGAGATTTAGATAAAAATCTTTTAGTTACAACATCTTATTTTAAGCTAACAACTTAACTTTGATAGCATACAGAAAGTCCACACTTTAACTTCTCCCCCTTCCTCACATTTTAGGTTACTGGTGTTACAATTTATATCTTTTTTTATATTGTATATCCACTAACAAATAGTTATAGCTATAGTTATTTTTGATATGTTTGTTTTTTTAACTTTTAAACTAGATTGTGAGTTACACATCACCATCACAATATTAGAGAATCTGATATTGACTATATATTTACCTTTACTGGTGAATTGTACAAATTCATATGTTTTTGTATTGTTAATTAGCATCTTTTAAACTTGAAGAAGGCAGGTCTAGTGGTGATGAACTCTCTCAGCATTTGTGAATTTGGGGAAGTCTTTATCTTCCCTTCATTTTTTAAGGACAGGCTTGCTAGGTATAGTATTCTTGGTTGGGAGGATTTTTTTCTTTCAATATTTTGAATATACCACCCCACTCTCCTCTGGTCTGAAACTTTCCTTAAAAAATTTTTTTTATTTATATGACAGACAGGGAGAGAATAAGCAGGGTGGAAGGGCAGAGGGAAAGAGAGAGAGAGAGAAGCAGACTCCCCTCTGAGCAGGGAGCCCAACACAGGGCTCAATCTCAGGACTCAGATATCATGACCTGAGCTGAAGGCAGATGCTTAACCAACTAAGTCACCCAGGAATCCTTGACCTGAAAACTGTCTGCTGAGAAACCCACTGATATTCTTTTTTTTTTTTTTAAGATTTTGTTTATTTATTGACAGACAGAGATCACAAATAGGCAGAGAACCAGGCAGAGAGAGAGAGGAAGGGAAGCAGACTCCCTGCTGAGCAGTGAGCCCGATGCAGGGCTCAATCTCAGGACCCTGGGATCACGACCTGAGCAGAAGGCAGAGGCTTTAACCCACTGATCCACACAGGCGCCCCCTCCCCCCACTGATATTCTTATCGGGGCTCATTGGTTTCTTACTGCACTTAAAAAGAAATCAAAATTCCTTACCATTACTCTCAAAAAACTACCTGATCAAGCCCCCCAAACTACTTTTACTACCTCCCTTCTTCCCACTTTCTCCCCACTTACTATCTTCCAGATACTTTGGCTTATTTCCTTTCTGAGGGGTAGAGTTCTTCCTCAGGGCCCTTGCAGATGTGATGCCCTCTGCTTGGATAATTCTGTCCCCATTTCTCCACATTGTGGATCCCTCTTTCAGGACTTTATTCACATGATACATTTTCAGAGTGCCCACTCTCACTACTTCCCCATCCAAAGTTAATTGTTCACCTCACTACATCCCCATTGTCAGCCTCTCAACCTTATTACCTTTTGGTCATAGTAAATTTCACTATATGAAATATCCTTATTTATTTAATTGCTATCCTGTTTATATTTTGTCTCTCACCCTTTGTTAGTAAACTCCATCATTAAAAGTTTCTTGTCTCTCTCATTCAGTGTTTTATCTTCAGCACCTCAATAAAGTAGGCACTCAATTTATATTTGTTGAATAAGTAAATGACTCAGTAAGAAACTTTACCTGATTCTTGAGTCTTGTTCTACCTCCGTTTACTAGTATATATAAAAGCAAGCCCAATGATGTATTTATGGCCCAACTGTAGGCCTATCAAGTCATCCTTCACTCATCTTCTCCCAAACACATACATTAGCCAGTTTCAGTAACCCTTGGCAACCTAGAGAAGAGCATAGCCTACTTCTTGAACCCAGTCACTACAAACTACTTCAAATTCACAATCAGTTCCTGTATCTCTGCATCCTGGCGTCTTGCTCCATCCCACTCTGAAAACTTTAAGACATATCCACAGCTATGCTGTACTCTTGTTCTAAAGTTTCTTTGGGCCCCAGTGACAGAAAACCAGATACCTGCACCATCATCTCAGCTCCACTGTGAATTTCCTATGGTCTGTGCACTGAAATTGAAGACTACTCACCATTCCACTTGTGACTCACCATGCCCTTTCCCATTCTGATTTTTCTTTACCTGTTTCTACCTGCCATCTTCCATGGTAACTGTTTTCCCAGATTTACCTGACTATTTTTCTCCCTCTCCCACTATACTGACTTTAAAGCCTTCTGGTTCTGTCAGTCTAGCCTCTAGGCAGACACACTCTTTTTGTGCATATGAAATGTGAACCACCCATGGCCAAGAATCTAGTATTCCAGCATCGTAAGCCAACGGGCACCAAATCCAAATCCAGTTCATCACCACTATCTGGACAGACAGTCACTGATCTCTTAGCTCTTTCTCTTTCATCTCAAATCTATAGTCTCAGTAGAATTAAGTGATAAAAAGAGCACCTGTGCCCCCAAGTAATTCTGTTGTTGTTTGAGAGTTTGTATTCTCTAAAGACTCTTTCCTAACACCCTCTGATTTTCTCTGTTTTGAGACTCAGATGCTGCCTCTATTTTGTCTTTGCCATAGCCAGGTTTCCTGTGAACAGGTCTGGGCTTTGAGCATCTCCTTACAATCAATGCTGACGTATACCAATAATTTCTTTGTCCCCATACTTCCATATACCTCAAAGATCTTTCCATCAGATATTACAGAAGGATTCATGGTTTAAAATGTAGTTCTTTATGGAGCTGAAATCCCCAGAGTCGGGAGATCTGCATACCCCACATCTAGGAGAATGAGCATATGCGGGGGCTGGGGTGGGGGGTGGGGAGATGACACAGAAGAATGAATCCAGTTCCTAGGCAAGAATTATAATGCTCATGGCCTATCTGGGAACTTTAAAGATCGCCGAATGGAAACAGAGGGATCAATGTGTTCATCTCATGTTGTACTTTTTTGCTTTATATGGCATCCATAAACTTTGCAGAGTAATCTGCCTCTGAATCAAAACTTTTGTTGGACTATCTCCCACACTTTAGTTATAGATACAATATTAAACAATAGTAACTACTGGGAAATGTGAACATCAGCCTCTTTTTTGAATTGATCGGTTTATTTTGTATTAGTCTGTTTACTAATGTAACTATGAATGCAGTTAATGTTTCACACCACAAAGCTATTGCATAAAGAACTGGAAGAAACAAATGGTTCAAAACAGCCACCACCAAGAGACTAGAAACCACCAGGACCATGGGGTTTAGAATCAGATCTAGGTTCAAACGTCAATTCAATCAGCTGAGTCCATAACATTAAATCTCCTTGAATTTTCCTAAATTCATATATAAAAATAGAAGTGAAGACTTTCTGCTGAGTTGTTCTGAAAACTTTAAAGACATATCCACAGGAAAGGAGCAGCACAGCGCTTGATACCTGACCCTTCAATGTTTGCTTACTCTTCTTCCTATCAGATGATCATTCCAAACTCTGAGATTTTAGACCACATACAAATTTTAGACATTCAGAGCAATGTCCCTTTAAAAAGTAGAAGGAAATAGCTTTGTTCTGCCTCCGTCAAGGCCATTGGTTAAAACAACCCCCTTCTATACCTACTTGACAGTGTTTAGAAAGGAAAAATCTAAAGTTTTTTCTTCTAGGTGATATTTAATGTTGGAATACAGGGAGTTTCATGATATCTATTTTTCAGCCTGGTGGGAATTTCAATTCAGACTTCAAACCAGAAAAATCTTAATCCGATCAAAAACATATGTACATGGAGAGGGAGCAAGAGAAGTGGATGGATCAAAATTTGATGAGAGAAGAAAAAGGAGGTCTACGGAGAGATGGTGTTCATTTGTTTAGTGATGAAGGCCTAGACTTTCCCAGTCAATCTCTCCTCAATGTCTTTAATTTGCATTAGACAATTTTGTTTACATTCACATAGAGTAAAATGTAAAACTGTGACCTTCATGTCATATTACAGGCTCACTTTCAACAAAGCATTTTGCTATCTTTGTAAATTTAAAGGAATCTTTAAATGAAGCAAAACCTTGGGAAGAATAAAACCACGGCCATGGCCAATGCGCCTTGTTTCCCCTCCTGTTCCCATGGCAGACATCACACCATGGCACTCATTCCCACTGACCTTGGATGGCTTAGAATTTCAGCCAAGATTGTGGAGTCCAGGACAGCTAAAGGTAGGCAGGCAGCTCTGATCACAAGTCTTCTGTTCTGTCTAACCATACTGTGTCCCCTGTGGGCCACGAGCAGGGTTCCTTTCACAAGGATGAGGAGAAACATACTCTATCCAATGATGCCAATACTGATTGACTCCAAAGAACTCGTTCTTTTTTGCTACTCACTTGGTTTGGACTTTTGACCTCAACTCCTTGGCTATCACTGGCTTTGTTCCTGCGATCCCACACACCCTATGTGGCACACAGCTCTGCTTCCTCCCTGGCACATGCTCAGCTCCAGACCGCACTTCAGATGCTCCGTTGCTGATGCTCTTGCTCGCAATGAATGTTGGTCTCCAGGACTTCCCCAACAACCAACTGCTTTCTGCTAGTCCTCCTGGGCAGAGCCTGCTGTGGCCTTAGCGGGCAGCCACTCACGGTTGTCCTCACCTAGTCTGATTAACCTAGTTCTGGGAAGCTGCTCTGTGGGGTCCATTCTTGCCTTCCCTAGCCTTGTCCAGCCTTGGCACCGGAGGGGTCTTCACAACCCACATCTTTCCTCAAGGGACAGCCTGTACCTGAGTCAGCCCCGCAAAAAAGGCAGCCTCCTCTTCCTTTTCTGGATCTGTGGTTCGCTCATTATTCCTCAACCCTACCACAGCTGCCTTGGCAGCAACACACCCTAGGGCCTGCTGGGAAAATTCCACACTCTGATTTGGCACCTGCTCCTGGTAGCAGACAGGCCCAAACGGCTGGAAGAACACAGGCATGATGAATTAGATACTGAACCGATTGGAGCAACAGTGGCGTCCCTTTGCCTCAAAGTGGCCTGCAAAGCAGAGTTAAGAAAAGGACTTCTTTTCTTTCTTCTGTTAGCAATAAATCCCTGCACCCCAGGACAGCCTCCTCTTGGCAGGCTGACACCCAGATGATTTCTGATGGCCTACGTGCCGACTGCAAGGCAGGCTTCAGCACTGCCAATTCAGCCCCCACAGAGAATCCCTTCTCTGGGGATGAGAGGTGCTGTTCCAAACCCCGGCGTGCTGGAATGTGTCCACTCCTACCCCTTGCATGGAGCTCCAGTGAACAGTGGTCAGCTGGACCGGGGGAGCCGAGGCATGGCCTGTCTGTGCAGGAAATGTCAGTTGTTGCTCTGAAATCTGAAACATGAAGAGAGATGTGGCCATGGAAGAGCTGTAGTTCCAAAACTGATAAAAATATTCCCAAACCTTGCTCTATCATATGCTTGATGACACCGATCCTCAGGATGGCAAATGAGCGTCTATCTTAATTATAGCTTGGGAAAGGATGCATAGACAGTTCTTTGACTTCTGTCTTACTCGGTCTATCCATTCCAAATTGCTGCTTCCAAGAGGAGGAAAGAAGAAGAGACATAAATAACACTCCATGGACTGTCTCATTTGCTCTGGAAAATCTCCTAAAAGGTTAATATTGCTCCTCATGCTTCTGGGCATGTGTGGGTCACATGCTGGGAGCCGGGAAGTGCCTCCAGGCTCCTGCTGTGGTGATGTCCAACCAGGCAGATAGGAAAGGACACCAGGCAGCACAGACATAAGCTTTGGCAAAGCGGGGTTGACCTCAGGGTTATGTCTGTGACTAGCAATCACATGAGGAGAGAACTCCCAGTTTCCTTCCTTGGGAGAAGCATGGTCTAAGAGAGGGAAGGGCAGAGGGAACCCCTCAGACAATGGACAAACGGAAGGACTGTCGGCCTCGGTGATGCTGGAAGTATCGGGATTCCCAAGGAAAAGGGGGCACCTTGATTCCTAGTTGGCACATGACGATTTCCAGGGCCAAATATTCTGACCAAGGCATTTTGTGGCAAAGAGAAAGGAGATAAATAAATGGGTCAAACTCCACTGGAGACTGTCTCGTGGGAAAAAGCCAAATAGCTGAGTTACTCTGTTTCTCTGGAGTCTGAGAATCTTCACACTACAAGGCAGGGAGCCCGTGCCCCACACAACGGCATAGGCAATCAGGTGCCAGAAAACCTGGCCGAGGAGTGCTGCATTGCTGTGGGGAGAGAGTGGCTACATCCTGCCAGAAAGTATGGGGATCCTGTCGGTGAGGATATTGGTAGAAGAGACATAGAACTCAGCCCCACGAGACAGAGAGGTGGGATGCTTGTGACAGAGAGGTAGGAACGTAGCTGGAGCAGCCTGAAGGCAAACGTAGCTGCAGATGCAGCTGCCCTCAGCAGGCTAATGGAGGAACGAACCAAAGCCTCTGAGGGCAAATGAAGCAAGAAGGTATGTGCGGGGCTGGCACCAGGATGGCCTGGGCTTTGAGAACAGCTCCCCTCCCTGCCACTTCCCTGCCCCCTCCTAGCCTCATGCGGTTCTCATGCGCCAACCGAGGCTCTTGGATCTGTGTGAAATCTGCTCCCACTGGCGTTGGAGGTGGGCCGTGTGCCCGGATGCCCTATGAATCACCTGCAGCGGGAGGAGATCATCTCTCTCCCATCTGCTGTCCCTGCTCTCAGCCTCCAAATAGAGCCGGCAGCTGGGAATCAGGCAGAGGACCTCAGCCTTCTCCCCCTTTCCTGCCCTGCCCACCGGAAGTGAGTGAGCTTGGGCTGCTCACCTTCATGCTCTCTGGCTGTCCCTGGTGGGACCATCCTCGCTGTTAAAGACCCCAACAAGGCCAGTTGCTTGTGAGTGACACTGCAATGGGTCCATCGGAATCAAGAAGTGTGCCATCTGTCTGGGAACTCTGGGACAAGCACTTTATGCCTCGAGAAGCTTCATCTTTTCTTCCACTCTGCTGGGAATGCGGCAGGGGCCTGCTATCTGAAGGAGGCCTGTTATCTCTTCCTGTTTTAGTTGTTTGGGAGGGAGAGACCAAGAGGTAAATTCCTGTTGTGCTTTTGCGGCTCTTAATATTCTTCAACCTGAGCACATTTTTTTAAGAGAATGGTATAACCCGAAAGGTACCAGGGACCCCAGGTGGTCTTCTGGTTCGGTCTCTCGCCTCCAGGAAGCTCTGTAACATGAACTCATTCAAGACAGAAAAGAAATAATTTTTGCAGGAAAGGTTTGCCCTCCCCACTACCTCTAGCATCTGCCAGATGCCCTGAATATTTCTCAAATGAAAGTTACTTTATTAAAAAGACGCATGTATTCAAACTAGACAGAATTGATAGTGGAGACTAGGATTAATTTCTTAAAACAAAACAAAACACAACAAAAACATATTGATTGCTTAGTATATGCCACTCAACAATGAAACGGAGGCCTAGGGAGACTTATTGACCTCACTGTAGACATAGCTAGTAAGTAGGAGTATCGGAGTTGGAATCCATATCTTCTCAAGTCCCGACCCAGTGCTCCGGGTTTCAAGGAAATATATTTCTGACTTCGCAAAAAAAAAAAAAAAAAAAAAAAAACACAAAACTTCTCCAGTAAAATTCATAGGATCCCTATACCCTATATAATATAATCTAAAACTTAAAGCAACATTTTTCCACAGACAGGGTGAACATGGTCCTGATAATTTGGTCTTCTGACATGGTGCTTAGCAAAACCCTTTCTCTTGTCCATTCCCATCTTAATGACTACAAAGCCAACAAAGTGGGGCCCCACGCAAGGACACAGCCCAGAGAACGAGGCTTGTGGCCTCTCCTATGATGAGGTAGGCTTGCAATATGGCAAGCCTCTCCTATGATGAGGTAGGCTTGCCATATGGCCACCTGATCCACAGACAAATGTCCTTCAAATATCAGAGAGCACTTAGAGTTTCCACCGTTGCACCTTTTGAAGAGATGCGATCAAAAGCCAGTTGGCAGTTGTGTCCTTCTCAGCATGTCTCCTACCTCAGAACTGGCACTCTTGGGGAAGGTAAGCTGGGACTCAGCCATCCTTCACCCTTGACAGTCGTAGCTAATCTGGCATGGCACTCTTTCCCACTGACCTTCGGTGTGGCTCAGAATTCTCAACACAACACTGAAGACATCAGTTCAACAGAATGAATTAACGTGTAAACTGACATGCAGTCACCAACATGGTTTTTACCTGCTCCTTTTGACTCAGAAGGATGCTGGCATCTCCCACCATTTTCTTCAGTTTGCTCCTTATTTTCATTTAGCCGTGGCAAGGTCACATGTCATTGTACATGGAGATCCCTGGATAAAATACAGTTTCATAGGGGCGCCTGTGTGGCTCAGTGAGTTAAGCATCTGCCTCGGCTCAGGTCATGATCCCAGGATCAAGTCCCACATCAGGTTCCCGCTCCCTCTGCCCTGCCCCCTGCTCATGCTTACACACACACTCTCTCTCTCAAATAAATAAATAAAATCTTTTAAGAAAAATAGAGTTTCTTATTATGCTATGGCTGGCTTTGTTCCCCTCATTAGACGATGGGGAACGGACAAGGAAAGGTTCTGCACTTCAAACCAGCGTGCCTCAAAATTTTATGTCCACATGAGTGAATCCCTAGTGATCTGGTTAAAATGAAGATTCTGATTCATTAGGTCTGAAGCGGGTTCTTGAGTTATGTATGTCTAATGAGCTGAAGCTGTTGATTTGGGGCCCACATTTTGAGTTGTAAGGCTTTCAGACATGACAATAAACTTAGTCTGGTATTATCATTTAAATAGTCTCCTT
Source organism: Mustela lutreola (assembly GCF_030435805.1). NCBI lineage: Eukaryota > Metazoa > Chordata > Mammalia > Carnivora > Mustelidae > Mustela > Mustela lutreola. The sequence continues at coordinate 82,460,880 of NC_081297.1, read as the reverse complement.
ATGTAATTTTGTAGTCTCTCTTACATAAAATATTTATTCCTTTGGAGTTCTGCCTCCTCCCCCTGTTTCTCCCAGGGATAGCATCTGAGTATATGGGGAAGAGATATGGCTTCAGTGACTTCATGGGGGAGAGGGAAATGGTATCTCTGAGCCTGCATGGAACCTTCTGGATCGTACTCCTAGCCTCTACTGTGGAGTGGCTGGTCCGGACTGCTCTCTGGACTGGTGGCCACCAAGGTTTAACTGGTCTCCTCTCTGGGCCTGACTGATTGTGCTCAGAAGCTAATCTGATAAACTGATCTTGCAAAGATATTATGCATGACATTGACTTCCTGAGTCTCCTGCATCAGAGAATCTGTGAGCATCTAGAGCATTGGAAGCAACTGAATTTTGGGAGCAGGGGGTTCAATGCCTCCCAAATTACAGGTGGCTACCTAGGGATAAGACCACACTAAAATGCACAATGTCTCCAAGCCTTAGTTTCTCTTTCTGTAAATCATACCCATAGCACAGGGATTTTGTCCTACACAGACAAAACTTTTTAGTGCCCTCCACAGCTACAGGGAAGCATAGTGAGTCTGCTTTTGGCTTCATGTCGATCTCAGTGAAACCTGAACTCTGTTGAAGTAGGAAGACAGAAGTTAACACGAAGTTGCCTGGGGATCCTAAATCTCATGTCTGGAGGGTTCCAGAGCCAGGTCAAAACGTAATGACAGGTATCTGTTTCACTAACTATAATTTTTTCATCTCTTCACCCATTTATCTCACCAGAAATACTTGTTAAGCATTTAAATGTGTCACCTGCAGAACGCTGGACTAGGTGGGAGTCAAACACAGAGAGTTCAAGGCCACAATTCAAAAACACAAATTTTCTGTTGCCTTAATTTGAAAAAGGAATATAGCATAATCTCGTTCCCACGTGAAACTTGCTTCGGAGTGGTCTTGACTTACGTTTTGTTGAAAGCCCCTTTAAGAAACACTGTGTTGTTGTTGTTGTTTTTAATATTTTATTTATTTATTTGACAGAGATCACAAGCAGGCAGAGAGGCAGGCAGAGAGAGGGGTAAGCAGGCTCCCCTCTGAGCAGAGAGCCCAATGCAGGGCTCCATCCCAGGACCCTGGGATCATGACCTGAGCCCAAGGCAGAGGCTTTAACCCTCTGAGCCACCCTGGTGCCCCTTTAAGAAACACTCTGAAGAGTCCCTGACATTTTCTCGGGATGCTGCAAACCAGAACCAAACGTGGCTTTTAGAATGTTCTACAGATTGCTGCTGAGAGCTCCCATTAACTTGCAAATCCACTTGACTATCAAAAGTGAAATGAGGATAGGAGCCAGAGTCTTGTAAATAGAAAGAGGTCATTATTGCACAGGATGGAACCAAGTTGCTCAAACCTTTCCACCAAACTAATGAATCCTCCCAGCCCCTTTCCACTTTGGAAAGAAAGAGCAGACAGACTGGGTGACTTGCCTGAGGCCACAATATGGGCTACTGCTGGGGTTTGTAAGGAGACACATCATCCCCTCTCAGGACCTTTCCTTCAGAGTCCTACCTCTATTTCGCCATGGGTTTTATTACGAAGACAAAAAGAAATGAACATTTGGTTACATTATTTTTCTAGCCCTGTGATATGTGGCATCTGCCCCTTCAGAATTCGCTCAGTAGACAAGGGCAGCTAAGGATGTCGTGACTCAGACAGAGAATAAGGCCTGGTCACCAGTCCTGAAATGGATGGGAAGCCTGCCGGCCCTTGAGTCTTTGGAGAGGGAATGCTAATGGGCCTTGCCATGGCCTTGCCTTAGTTTGAGCGAATCACGAATCACGTGAGACAGCTGAGCTCTCTCCATGGGGCAGGAAATTAACTCATGACGACATTAGTGTCCGCATGGGAAGAGTGAGTATGTGAGTGAGCAAGCGTGTCCGGACCACTACCTCTCCCAAAATGTTGATCTACTTTACAAAATGAAAATGAGTTGTCTTGCCTAGCACCCTCATAACTCACTAAGAAGGGGGAATAGTCTTAAGCCTCAAATTTCTTAGCTGCCTCTTGCTAACTCCCAGCCCTTCGGGCCAAAGGGCCCTGCATGGATCCTACTTTTCAGCCACTCAGCACCTGGCTGTATCTGGGCCTAGAACAAGTGGTCCCACAGAAGCCATGGTGCTTTTCGCCTCCCTGCACATCACTCAGGGTCTGGAACTCCCCTTTGTGAACACAGCCAGAGACATGGCCTCCACAAGCACTTAAGTGAACCATACTGAATGTTCCAACCCCTTAAATGCCCATGGGGCCCTGTGCATCAGGGCCAGGACTAAGTTAGCTGTGGTTTGCCTCTGCAGGTAGGTTGCTTCTCTTTCACCCAAGCCCTCAACTTTGCTTTCTTATCCTGCCCACCAGGGTCAGTTTCGGCAAGTGTAGAAAGGTGCCTGTTCCCATTATGGCAAGGCCAACAAAGACCAAGTGCAGGTCTATGTTGCAGACCAGGTCCTGGAATTCCTGTCCAAACAGTTCAATGTCCGTATTGAGGACCCAGACGGGGGTGTTTCCCCCAAGTTCATCCCTGACTGGTGGACAATGAGTGCTATGTATGGGCGTGGGTGGAGGACATTGGAGGTTGTGTACAAGTGGGCTGGGGGTTCCACACATACACCCATGAGTCCCCTCCTGATATGACTTAGTGCCTCTGCGAGTACTCAGGGCCAGGGGCCCATACAGGCCAGAGCACGAGAAATCCCCAAACAGTCCTTTCTGGAACACTTTTCTACTTTCCATCTGCTAGGGCAGCTCATCAATTCTCATGGGTTCAAATACCAGCTTCTTTATGCTAATGACATCTTAATTTATACTTTTCTCCACTGAGCTCTAGAATAGCTACTTGATATTCCTGCTGGGATCAATCAGGTATCTTAGACTTAACGTGGTTAAAACGGGTTTCTTTATTTCCGCCCGAGACATTGTGCTCCCATCTCCAGGCTTCCTCATCGTGGTAAATGGTGTCACTCTCCACTCAGCTGCTCAAGCTGAAGGACCTAGGAACACCATCCAGGAGATCCTGGAAGGATCTCCCCCTATCACTCCGCATCAAATCTACTAGCAAATTCAGTTGGTTCTCCCTTAAATCTCTTCCTTCTCTCTCCTTCCACTGTTGTCCTGTTGGCTAAGGCCACCATCATCTCTTGCTGGACAACTGAAGTAACTTCCTAACTGGTTTTTCTACTTCCACTCTTGCCTCCAACAGTCTGTTCTCCCTAGAGTGACAGAAGTGCTCTTCTGTCCATATAAATGAGATCTTTCCTGTTCACTATGTAAAAAGTGGAAATGGCTTTACTCAGCCTAACAGATACGGCCCTTGCCCGCCTTTCCAATCTTATCTCATGCCTCGCTCCTTCTCTTTCACCATCTAATCAGGCTGGTCCTTCAGTTCCTTCAGGCCCTAGGCTTTTCTACACCTTGCATGGCCAGCAACATCTCATCATAAGGTCTCAGCTTAAATGTCTCCTCCTCAGAGAGCCTTTCCGGAGTGGTCTAGCTAAAAATGGTCCTGATCTGCCCACCTCCACATTAAAGCCCCTAACTTCTCTTTGCATAGCACTTACTATACTTGAAATTAGTATTTTTAAGTATTT